>NC_141149.1:55819749-56419749 GCF_053477565.2 Lygodium microphyllum | reverse complement strand
CCAACCATGATCAGTGTCTACAGGCCATGCATCATTTTCATACAATCCACACTCAATGACATTTATCTCAGACCCATGGTCAAGTAAAGCAACACAAGGAGTTTCATGTTCCCCTATTTTTACTACCGTTTTAGTGGTAGCTCTAGCCCAATGATTTCTTGTGTAGTGACTTCGAGGAATAAATCCTAGAGTCTCTTCCCCATATTGTTGCATCTGCCTTACTCCACCATGCATATTACTATAAGACAATGCATTTTCAGCCACTTTCTTCTCTTTTCCACATGTTGTCAACTGATTAGTAGCATCTTGCATAGATAATCTAGTACTTACTTCATGCTCATATTCAGCCCGCATACCCAACAAACCAGTTTCCTCTTCAAATTGCAGTAATGCACTAGTGGTATCACAAAGAAACTGATGCTTCCTCTTAATTATGTCAATGATCTCATCATGAAATTCTCGCTTGGCGATGCCAAGTACCTCTCCCAAGGTGAATTCCACCCAATTGTTTAAGATCCATTCTTCAAGAACCTTCTTAAGACCTGTGGCTATCTCAATGTCAGATTACAACTTATATCCTGGCTGCTTACCCTTCTTTTTGCCCTCTTGTTTGCTATCCTATTTTTTACTCCTGACTAACCTCTTCCATAACATGCTCGAGAGGTGGCTGATTTGTAGCTTTAGGCTAATCCACACTTCTTCTTGTTACTCTTTTAGATGTCCCTGTAATATCTTCATCTCTCTTTCATTTTTCTTCTACAAGTACATCCATGTTTTGTACTTTTGCTAAATATGCATACACTGAATATGCATCTACCAGTGATTCCCAACCAGTTATGCCATGAATGTCTTTTCCTGCATGAGACATTTCACTATCAGTGACCTTTCTCTTTTCAGCTCCATATAAGCATGTGTCCATATTTCAGCTTTTGGACCAACCATCACTTGGCCATGCATTCTATCCAACTGTAGACCAAAAGTAGAAGCATATACTTCTGCATAAGCATTTCAACTGCCAAGTCTTCCAACAACTTCTACATACCTTCCTTTCCAAAATTCAAAGCAAGAGGCAATCCCGTTTCTTGTACATGGATCTTGCCATCTTTCCAAAAGATGAGTTGTTGTGCCAAGGCCTTCTGATAGGCAGCACAATCCTTTCTCTCATGTTGCAAACTATCACACCACATATATCTTTTTCCTAGCTTAGGGGGCTGCTATCCGTCCCCTTTCCTCTTGTCCTTTTTCATCCAATTTTGGAACCTTCAATTCAAGATCCCGCATGCCTTTGACCAATTCATCTAAGACATTTTCCCTAACAGAGGGAACAATAGCAGGTACAGCCATAGGGTTAGCCACAGAACCAGGTGGCTTACTAGATACTTCAACTGTCTTGCCCGTAACAGTGGGCAAGCTAGAGACATGTTTTTTTTCTCTTCTTCTATGCTTCTTCACAAGTGCAATAACAGCTTCCTTGACATGTCTCCACTCTGTTTTCAAACCTATCTCTCTAGTCTGATTCTCCAACAAATCATCAAGCTTCTCTTAAAGCTTAGGATCAGCTGCTTGTAGAAACAATTCAATTTTTTGGCTTGCAAGAGCTTGATGTTCTACAAGATCCAACAGCTCAAATCGACTTTCAAATTCTCTTAACAATTCTGTAGCCACAAGACCCTTATTGGGTTGTAAAACCCACTCCTGAAAAGTCTTGCACGTAATCAAACTGGTATCTTTAATATAAAATTCTTCCCTTAGTGTCTTCTTGAAGGCTTCCCAGTCAACATCCTGCATGTATAATTCAGTAATCCATGCTTTCAGTTCATGTACAGTAACACATACAAAATACCAACTCCATGCAGGTTGAGCCACCCCAAAGAATTCCATCTTTTGAGCATAGGTATGTACATATGCAGATACATTCGTACCATTGAATAACTTCACATCATGCTCAACTGCTTGCAAAGCATTCATCACAACACTTTCTGTTTGAGCAGAAGCTTGCATTACCTATTGTTGTTGTTGTACCTGCATAAGCATATTCATATTTTGCACCAACTGTTGCAAAACATCACTGGAGATTGTGTTCGAAGGTTCTCCCATCTTGTCTTTCCTTCTTCTGACAACCTTTCATGTTGGGTTTACCAATGTCGGAGGGGTTTTTGTTGAAAGGTCAAATCCATGGGGATCAGAGGTAAAAGGAAGTAGAGATAGGAGATGGAAGAGAAGAAGAGAACACGCGAGTAGTAAACACAACAAAGACAAAGCACAATGAATTGAATCAATATGCATTGAAAGAACCTAGAATCCTTGCACTACTTAGAAGCAATCTCCAGGCATTAGATCTCCTCCAAGGTCTGGACTTTGGCGGACTTCTTGGGCAATAGGTCCTGCTCTTATCAATGCATCTTGCAAGTCCGGAGGATGCATTGATTCCAATCGAGTGTTTATTGGCAGATTCAACCCATCCAAAACTTTTAGACTTGTTGGGGGATACTCATTGTCGGAGCATACTTCAGCAAGGAAACAAATTTCGAGTAGTATGCCTCTAGAGACATGCCCAACTGTTTCAACTTGAAGAACTCATTCATTTTTTGAGTTCTGTATGCACATGGGATATACCTTCCCTATACTGCTTCCTTTATTTTTTCCCAAGTTATTGTGCTTTCACTGACTACTTGGTCTGTATACCATTGCTTCCACCACAGCCTATCTTCATCAGTGAGCTTGAGCTTAGCAATCATGGCTTGGTTCGCAGGTGTTGTCCCAGCTACACTAAAATAGTCCTCCATGGATTCAATCCATATTTCAGCATCAACTTCAACAGTCTTCCCTTTTCCATCAAATTATGGTGGTTTAATTTGTTTGAGAAGAAAATTCTTCTCTTGTACCTCTACTGGGCTTAGTGCAGAAACATGATTCTGGATCTGCACTTGGGGTTGTATCTGATTACCATTTAAACTCTCACATGTTAGGATTGCATTTACACACCCCTATACAACTTAATTCAATGCGCACATATTTTCCATTGTAACTATGCAACCATTTAAATGAACATTAAATTTTTATTTAACCATAGGGAAGCGTAAGCCTCAAGTACAATTATTCAAGAATAGCTAGGGTTTGGCTAAGATGATTTTCTTTTCAGGAGTTACATTAATGCCAGGTTAATAATTTCCTATTGGAATCAGCTACAAGGACAGAATAGTAGTATGGATTGGGGGAATGAATTCTCAGGAAGTGATAAGTCATGGGAAGTTTAGGAAATCCCTGTTTTTGATAGCCATGACGTTCATTTTTCCCCATTATTTTAATTCTATCCGCTGGTAAAAATTTAACCACCTCCTTGTAGATGCAGCGGTTCTGATCTACTTGCCGACATCTGATGTGTAGGGTCAAGTTCACACGAGCCTCATGGAAGATGAATAACTTGATAATCTTCACGTCTTCCAACCACTTTAACCTCTTCAGATTGTTTTGAAGATAGGTGAGTCAGTTGAAGTCTATGTAGCAGTATCCCACGTTCCAAGTCCAATGCCTTTCCACAGATAGCAGTGACGGGTTGTAGAGCCAATCCAGGATCCCCATCATGTCGGACTGTCTGCGATAGCTTGTAGAGTTTATAGCTGTCATGAATATGATATGAAATACGAGAAACCTACTCCATGCCTCGTAAGTTTGGAAGCGGCAGCAATCCACAAGTGAGTAAAAAAAGAAAAACATTTTCTAATGAACACATTGCCTTACTCTTCTCAAATTTTCTCCCTAATTATTTTAGTCGTGGGTTGGCTCTGATACCAACTATGACGTGCCTGGCTGTCCAAGTATATTTTTGGCAGTCCATCAAGAAAGGAATCTAAGCGTCGCTGCCCAACACTCCCACGGAATGTCATGGGGTTTGTTGCCTAGGTTTTCCTGAGTTTGCCTCGCAACAGAATGTTCGCGGCCGAACCCACTAGGATCGACTTGAATCTTGAAACCCTGGTGGTCAAGGTTTCCCTGTCACTCTACTATATGTAGAGTTACCCAATCCGAAGCAAGTCCATCCCCCTCTGGGTTCAAGGAGAAGTAGGAACGAGAGGGATGCGTCATTCCACCTCTCTATCCATAGGATATAATTCCCTTCCGGACCCCAAAGATGGTATGAATTTGGGAATTAACCCATGCTACCCAAAGGTCTAACGATGGTAAAATCTTGCGAGAAGCCTCTTTGTTTTCTGGGACCTTCCTGCCGTAGGAAAAACCCATCGAGGATTCCGCCCTCCCGCTTTCCTCATTTGACGTACTTTAGTTATCTAATTAGCCCTATCACTTTTAGATGTGACATGTAAAAGCAACTTCCTTAAATTAGCCTCTTAAAGAATAGGATTCATGCATGTAATATTATGGCACTGACACGAAAACAAATTCAAACAGGTTTCCTGGAAGTAAACTTAATATTAGCAATTTATCAGAGATATGAGTCTTGTTCAAAAGGGACAATATCTACAATCCGTAAGGATGCACTTTGTTTCCACCAAGTTTTAGTCTTACACTAGTAACAAGGGACCCTAGAGAATCTTTCTTGAGTCACACAGATCATTTGAGTAGGACTCGGAGGCAGGGAATTTATAGCTAGAGCCCCCTTGGCATCCAAGTGTCCTCCTACATTCAAATCAACCCGCGGTGAGACCTCTCGTGGCAGGTTTGGTCCACGTTCCCGTCATGGTTATTTAGAACCCCCTTGGCTAGGGTTGGCAGCTAGCTGGGGGTGGTTTGGCGTGCCCTCTAAAATTTCAACCTGATTCATTATTCTCATTTATGAGATTGGGGTTACACAATCTTGTTTTGAAGCAGTGTTCCTAAAGCACAAACAAAGGTGCAGGCGAGTGCTTGAGACATCTGCTAAGGTGGGGGCCCTATCTTGATGCTTAGTGTTTGACCTTCTTGCCTTGCCAGCAATTTCCAATATCCTCTGAGGGTTAGGGAATACCTTCTTTTTGACCTTGCTTCTATGTGATAGGAGCAAGAAATTACGCAATTGGATCTATATCCCGGATGGAAGTTGTCCTAGCTTGCTAGTCTATAATCCATGGTTCTTGTCATTGGAAGAAATGACACTCGAACCTCTTGTATTAACGACAGATTGTGTCATGGTTAAATGTGATATCTTCAAAGTTGTTTCAGCTTTATTGAGGCCAGATTTGGAATAGAGGCCAGTGAGTGTTTTACTTGTCTCATGGTCCACTTATGAAGTAATAATAGATTGGCTCAATTACCTTTAATCCTAAAGAAGTCGAGGTAAGCCCCATATAGGATTTATCTCATTGAACTACCTAAGCAATTAAGGTCAACGCTTCATATGCGTATCTTAAAACTATCTTTAAGATGAATCTCTAGTAGTGCTGCTGAAACCACATGCGATACCTACGAGTCTTTCCTAGGACAATGATGCAATGTGGAGTTCTACTCTTGGGAATTTCTTTTCAATGCACTTACACAAATTATAAATAAAGGCTTGTATTTTTCTTTTGTACGAGGGACATGAAGTCATCAAGCCTAATGCATGTGCGAGCTACATCTCTCTAAATGATTATAGGCACCCAAAACCCGGCTTATTGCTGCAATGACCTAAACATACTTAACCCATTATTGTAGCACTCACGATTTTGATGGACTTGATTCAAGCTTTTACCCCTACCTTTTCAGTTTAACCAATTTCGCGATGCAAAAAAAGTAGGACTTCCATTTAATGACGAATATGCATAAGCGTCCTAACAACCATTTTTTAGTACCTTCAAGCATGCCAATGTTAGTGCATAATCTAAAGCATTATGATCACAATCAATAAGGTCCTTGATTTTTTTAGCGTGCATGAATGCAAAATCTTTCGTGCAATTTATTTGTTCAAAACATACCAAAGTGCAAATAAACACAATTTCCAACATGATAGAATGATGCAACCTAAGTGGTGGTTTTAGTTATCATAGGCTTTCGCCAAATACTTCTCCCTTCCCAATGAAGTTAGCCTATGTTCTTAAGGCCTCCCATCAGGGTAGGATTTATGGGACACACCTGATTACCAAGTGATGCGGTTCCTTGACCCGCAACTCCATCGGTTGAAGCCGGATTTGCATTTGATTGGAATTTACTTTGCTTGGGAGGCATCGTATAATTTTGGTTTTTCCTTCGTGGCTACACGCCCAAGTTATGAGAGAGAGGACTCCTTGTGGAGGGAATTCATCCGTGAGAACCCTCTCGAAGAGGGGGGAAAAGAAAGACAGTAGGCATCGTATAATTTTGGTTCTTCCTTCGTGGCTACACGCCCAGGTTACGAGAGAAATGACTCCTTGTGGAAGGATTGGTCCTTGAGAACCCTCGCGAAGAGGGGGAAAAAGAAATACGGCAAGCTTGGAAATCTTCAAAGAGAGAGAAATTCCCTCTCTCTCTCTCTCTCTCTCTTTCTTTCTCTTTTCTCTTACACTCCCTTTCCCTCTCTCTCTCTCTTCTCTCTTACTCTCCCTTTCCCTCTTTCTCTCTCTTCTCTTTCTTTCTCCTCACTCTCTCTCTAGTCACCAGTCCGATAGCAACGATCCTCCTTTCTTCATTATCTTCGAGGCCCAAGGCCCTTTTATAGAGGGGGGAAGCTTGGGTAGGGTATGGAGGCCCTCCCCCTGTACTCCCAATAGGGCGGCTAGTTGGATGGCCGCCACCATGCAAGTGATGGGGGGGAGGGGAAGAGGGAGTATTCATTACCTCCCCCTCTCATGACCACGTTGTCCCCCCCTCCCGAAGCTCCCTCAAGAACATGCGGCAGTCCCCCTGTCGCCCTATTGATACACAACATCCGCCTCCCACCCCATTGATACATGGCAGCCTCCTCGCACCCCGTTGTTAGAAGGCAGCCCTCCCCCTCACCGTACGCCAGCTTTGGTAGTGTGAGTAGGGGGAATTATTCATTTTTTCTTTCCAATTAAAAGAAATCGTTTAATTAGGGGGGAGGTCATACGGGGGGAGGGAGGGAAAATGTTATAGAAACAACCTAGAATGTTGCTACACTATCATTGTCAAGATTAGAAGAAGCTATAGCCACTTGCACTAAAAGAATGGCAGTTATTTTAGATGCAAATTCTTGTTAGAAGGCACAAAGATGTTGAGAGAAAAAGGATCATCAACTTTCCTACCTATAACTACACCAATAAGGCGTTGAAGAGCTACTAAAAGACTAGAAGAGTAAAGGGGCTAGTTGGATGAGGAGAAAAAGGTAGTCTTAGTAGTATTGGAGAGGGAAAAGAAGGCTCATGCAATATATCGACATCAGAAAAAATTTGAAATCTTTGTTGGTTTAAAGAGAGAATTGGCTCTCTTAAAAGAAAGTAATGATAAAGGGAAGGAATATGAAGAATTTTAAGAACAATGTGAAGTTGAAATGAAAAATTGTTTGCAACTCAAAAGTTAATATACCCAAGAAAGGAAAGAGAAAACCAAGGTAGAAGGAGAGCTAGAGGAGTTGAAGCAACTACAAGGGAAATTGGTGGAGTTGGAGAAAGCAAAGTAAACAATAGAGGAGGCCCAATAGAAAACTAGAGAGCTCATAGGGTTTGACAACAAAATAGAAAAAACCATGTGCAACTACACTCTACTCTAAAAGAAACTAGACTATGGAGTGCAAAAAAAAAACAACCTAAGCCAAACCTGGCAAGAATAGTAAACTGCATTGGACATCCTCATGAAGTGGTAGAACAAAGGGCTAGAGTAGGCAAATAAAAAGATGAACCAATGGGAGAAAAGCACTCAAGCAAGGTCTGGGGATAGGAGTTTCCCAGTTGGAATATAGGATGGAAAAGGAAGAGGATGTGCTAAAACCCAAGGAAAATGGATCCTCAACAAAAGATTTGAGGTTGATTAGGGTGGTAGCCAACAAAGAATCCACTCAAACCATGAAAGCGCCACCACCATCCCCCTTGCACCTGAGTAAGATTGGGAACATGAAGGACCTAAGGAAAAGCTATCCCACAACCAGAAATTGCCAATAATAGAAAAGGCACTTGCTTTTTCGGAAGGAATTATAGAGGCCATGTAAAGAAGAAGGAAGAGGGTGGAGAGAATTAAAAGAAGGCTCACTACCACACCCCAACCAGTACTAGATGTACCCTTTTGATAGATGTAGAAGTAGATCTTAGTCAATTAGGATAGGGAACTGAATATTTGAAAGTAGTGAGAGGCTCAAAAATTCCCAATGCAATTCTCATTCAAATTTCTCCATGAACTCAAAAAGGTTTTGCCATTCACCATGATGCAGAAAGTAATTCATGTGTCCTTAAGACTAGAAAAAAAATGGATGGAGGAAAAGACTCAAGGCTCTGGACTGTGGTAGGGAGAACCATTGGCAAGTCAAACTATTCAAAGTATTGAAGGCTATGAAGGGATATAAATCTCAACTAGCATCATAGAGAAAGAATAACTTGAATGAAAATATGGAAGCATAGGTAGCCTTTTGCATTACACTATCTTTTGAACAAGGGAATCCCAACTATATGCCTTATCCTAGGAGGCACGAAGTTAACTATGGTTCTACAAAGTGTGGCAAGTATGAATCCCTCTAATTTTCAATGTCAACATAGATAAGCTAGAAGACAGTCTTAGGTTTTATGAGAAGTACTCAATTCCTTCTTTGAAACAATTTGTGGAGGACTTCTCAGCTTATCCAGACTCTCATTTCATCACCACTTGTAATTACTTCAGGCTACTTCTCCAACTACTCAATGAAAAGAAGGTGGTTGAAGAATAGGGTCTACATCTACTCTTCTTTGATGTGAATGTAGAAATAAATAGGTATGCCATGGTAAGGTTACTTCTTCACGCTCTACTACTACCAACATATTGCTTCAAATTGCTAAAGGATATGAATGTTAGCCAATTTGCTAGTTGTAACCAACTTTTTCCCATCAAGACCCCTACCTGCAAGGTTAGCACTAAAAACATACATGATGAGAAAAGAATGCTTGAAAAGATCAATAGTCACTCACCTAACCAACACCAAGGAATCAAAGAGAGCCATAATGAAGTTCTTATAATTTATTTTTACTTTCAAAAAAAGAGTGAAAAAAAATATAAAAGATAGAAAGAGGAAATAATAAGAAGAAGCAAAAAAATACTTTCACACATATACGCAACACATAAGGGGCTCCAATCCCCTAGCCTTTTCCTTCTTCACAGACTCAAGGTATCTCAAGGGCAAGACGCCTAGAGAGCATCAATAGACATGTCACCACGAGCTTTGCATCACACCTCCTCTAGCATCAACTAGGTCATCAAGTGTGGGAAAAAAATCTAAGCTTTCTTGAGGTTCAACCCTTCTCCTAGTTGCACTTGCACATGTACAATAGTCAGAGCACAACCAGGTAGACACACACCTTGACACACTCTTTTGTAATCAGAACTCAACTTGAAGATTGATTCGACTAAACCAAAAACATTGGTGGCCCATGTCATTCTACTCTATCTCTCCTTTACCTCAATGATAAGCTAACCAATGAACTAAGCAAGTGCTAATCCCATCCATGCCAACAATGGCCTAAAATTGTAGTAGTACTAGTGATTACCCTCTACATGACTAGCACTGGCCACACATTGATACCCACCAAACTTCAAAGTGCTATGGGATTGGCACAAGACTAGGAGAGGGGATAATGTAGCCCTTTTAGGAAGGTGCAAAAAATGAAGCATGTAAAAGGATGAAAAGAATTCAAACATTTAGAAGGACAAGAGAAGTGGAAATCAGAGCAACTATCTAGTGCATCATAATTTTTGGATAAGAAAATTATTTTGAAACTATTTTGTAAAAAAGAGTTGGACTCTCCCCTATGCAAATTATAAAATTTAAGAAAGGCATGAGCACAAGCGATCGTGGCTTGATAAGTAAAAAATAACTATAAAGTATAAAAGAGTGTATACAGTATAAGAGAAGGCCAACCTAAGCAGATGCAATGGAAGGGTACCTAAGAAAAAGGGGCCATGTATAAAAGCTAGAAAGTGAAATAAGCTTATTCTTGCAGTATATAAACTTGAGAGCATACTTCTCTTTCTTGCTTCTACTCTATCTTCTTGTGCTTCATCTTGAGAGTGAGGGAGAGAGAGTGTAAGAGTGAGGGACTTGAGGGGCAGATGAAGCTTCTTCCATGCACACGCTCTTCTCTTCTTCCCCTTGTTGGGAAAAATGTGAATTGGAGGAGAGGTTTTTCTTCTTCTTCATATTTCTTATGGATAATTGAGTACTTGAAAATAAAATTACGAGCTATGTATTAGAGGAGGTAGATCAAGTACCATCGCACGAAAAAAATTAAAATTAAAATAAATAAATATATATAGAGAGAGAGAAGAGACACACCATATACACTCACAAAGACTATTTCACATTGATCACAATCTACATATATATAGGTGAGGCCTAGTCTAGATAGGGTGAGCTATATATAGCTTCAACACCCCCATTCAAACAAAAGTCTCCTATATACAAATGTACAAACATGATCAAGAAGTATTATTGTGTGCATGTAAAGTGAATTCGTGCATGTGAAGTGAAACTGAATATGTATGTACAAAGATGAAAAAGAGGTCCGAGGTGTATGTGCATATGTAAAGTGTACGGTGCCTACAAGGAGTATGTACAATGGCACTACAATGTCATCATAGATTAATTCCCAAAGATTGAAGTTGAGATAAATCCAAGTTTTCTTAGCACAAAAGAGTGAAGCATGCTTCATTGAGGCCTTTGGTGAATATATCTGCGGTCATGTGATTACTTGGACAATGTTTTCAATCATGATCGTGTCTTTCTTTAATTCATATTGAACATAATGATAATACATTGCAATACGTTTAGACTTTTTATATTAGACATAGTCTTTAGCAATACTAATAGCACTTTAGTTATCACATCAAAGTGGTGTGGTGGAGAGAGGAGGATGGCCAATATCTAATAGAACTTGTCGAAGCCATACTAGTTCTCAAGTTGTTAAAGATGCAGCTATATTTCAGCCTCAGTTAGTGGAAACAACAACACAACATTGTTTCTTGTTAGTCCAAGAAACAGGACAACCATTGATAAATGAAAAAATTACACTTGGAGAATGCATAGATAAGTGAGAGCTTGCCCAATCTCATTTTGTATAACCCAAAAGCTAAAGTGAATGGTGAGAATTAGAGTTTTGTTTGGCACTGATAAATCAATGCAAAATCTTTAATGCCTTTCAAATACTTCAAAACTCATTTAGCTGTAGTCCAATGATTAAGAAATGGAGAACTAAGATGTTGTCCAAGAAAATTTGCGACAAAAGGAATGAGAGGGCATGAATTTAAGCCAACAAATTGAAGACAAGCAATAAGATTAGCATAAGTTTGATGTAATACTAATTGTCCATCATTCTATAGAAAGTGAGAGTTTTTGGTAGAGCTCACAAGACAAGGAGTACTAGTAGAATGTGTAGAATCCAAACCAAAATTCTAAATAATATCTTCAATGAACTTTGTTTCATGCAATAATAAAACACACTTTTCTCATCAATAGTGCTAAATCTGAATACTAAGACATGAGTGTATGTCTCCAAGATCCACCATGTCATACTCAAAAGATAAAACCTTTTTCAGTTATTGAAGGAATTTGAGATTGTTAGAAACAAGTATGGTATCATCCACATATAGAGCAAAAATAACAAAACTATCATGATAGCATTTGACATATAAGTTAGGATCTAAAGAACAAGAGATAAAACCTTGTTTTGTAAGGAAGATACACTCTTTTGATACCAAGCTTGTGAAGATTGTTTGAGACTACAGAGTGCTCAATGAAGTCTGTAAGTAAGATTTTTCTTATGTTTGACTACAAATCTCTCTGGTTGCAGCATGAAGTTCTGCAGCTCTTTGACATCTCTTAAGAAATAATAAAGCTTCTGATTTGTGTCACAAGAGAAAAACAATGGTGTATCTTGAGAAGTCATGAAATATTGATATTGAGTTTTCGATGGAGGAAAATGTCCACAAATGTCAGTGTGAATAAGATCAAGCAAATCTCTGGAATGAGTTGTGGTGGAAATGGAAAAGGGTTTACGAAAATTCTTTCCAAGTGCACAATATTTGCAAATACCCATAGGAAAACAAGCTTTGAATTCCATACCTTGAACAAGGTCATGCCGATAAAGATCCACAAGCTTAGAAAAATTAGAGTGAACAAAGTGATGCGGCCATATTTTGCTGTTAAGAACACTAGGAGCTATAACAACATTTGAAATATCTTCATTTAAAGATAACTCAAAAAATTTACCATTTCAAGGAGCAATAGTTATGGTTTGGCCATCTTTCTCAATATGACACTTGGTATGGTCAAAATCAACAAAGAGACTAAGATCCACAAGTCTTGCAATTGAAAGAGGATTCCTTTGTAGATCTAGGACATGTAAAACTCCATGTAGAATTCTTGTTGAATAAAGATTACCGAGATATAAATCACCTATATCTTTGACTTGATAGGTTGTGTCATTAGCAAGATAAACCAATTTCTTGACAGGAATAGAATGATAATTATGTAACCATTGGGACTGATATGTCATGTTTCTTGTAGCACCATAATCAATAATTAAAAGAGATCCATCACAAACATGAAGTATCCTTTCCAAAGAGATAGAATAACTCACACAATTTTCTTCTTCAATAGTATTGTCATGTGTAGTAGTATATGCAAAAACGCCTCTTGAAACATAGATGAGTTGGATGATCACTCTTTTGCAATAGTCACAAAGGAGAATAATCTCTAGATAAACATGCTCATTAATTTGTAATACCATGCTCTTTTAGTAAAGGCACCTTTTCCTAGCTAGCCAGTCGTATATTACTACATTGATAATACCTGCCACTGTACACTGCAGGTGGCGGGCGCCCATCATCGTCACTTTATTCTTTATTCTTTTAGTGATAGTTTGAATAAAGAAAGACCCCGTCACACATTGTGACTGTTGGAGTTTCCATTTGGTCTCTCTCTCTTTCTTGCTCTTTCTCTCCCACCATAGCTCTTCCAAGCAAGCTTCGATTATTCTCACCTTTCAACTAGTATCAAAGCATGGTTGCTTGAGCATTTGAGCTTGGTCTATGACTCCTTCACCATTCATTCGAATCCCTACACCATTGGTTCTCACTCTTGGCAGCCATATCCAACTCCTTTGAGCTCTAATCAGTCCTCGCTTCCTCGAGCACCTACTCGGCCCATTTGGGCACTCTCAGGGCATTCCTTCAAAGGTATTGGAGCTCTCTTTTGTTATTTTACTTCAGTCCACAGGTTTTGTGAAGTAGGGTAGCCATGTCCTCTATCTTCTTATGATGCCTACTCTCTACTGATGACTTTGCCCTTCAAGAGGGAATTTCTGGGGGTCCTTGACCTTGCCCAGCCCTTTCACCATAGGCCCCAGATCATTTTGGGCTAGCTTGAAGACCTGCAAAAAAATTGTTTTTTACTTCAGCCCTCCCTTGGCACTCATTGGCAGCTTAAAAACACTTCATTTGGCACTTGGAAACACCCCCTTGATGTGACATTGGTGGTTATCATTGGCAGGTATTGGTGTAGAAATCTCATATCAAGCCACTAAGGATGCATGGCGAGTAGCTTGAAACTATGACTGATGACAAATGGGGTGAGCTTGATGAGTTATGAAAGTCCACCCTCATCTTGTCTCTCACACTGAACATGTGCATTACAATGTGGTTGAGAAAGCACAGAGTGCTTGGTAGCTTTGGGATAAAATTAAGAATCTCTATGATAAGAAAAGTCCAGCAAGTTAGATGTATTGGCTGAAGTAGCTTATGGATCTACGCATGAAGGAGAATATGACGATGTCTGCTCATTTGAGCCAGTTTCATGCTATTATTAAGAGCTTGACTTTGCATGGCATTACCTTCAATGATGAGGTTACTCCATTTTTTTTTGCTTGGGACTATGAGTGAGTCATGGGATGTATTCCACATTGTCTTATGTGCTCTTGCTACTATTTTGAACTTGCTCGACTTAGAGAGTGCTCTTCTGCAAGAAGAGATCAACCGTAAGAACTTGGATGCCTCTTGTGTGTCGCATGCTTTGACTGTTAGAGGACTAAAAGCATCAGTATAAGTGTCTCTACAAATTCATCACAGAGGGCATCACTATTTGCATCGCTCGTAGCGATATGTGTAGTAAATTAGCGACGGTTACAAAGGGGAAAAATTTTCGTGGCAGGGTAGCATAGCACCATGTGTTGTATAATATTTTGCAAAGAAATTACATATTGGATACACAATCCTATCATCAAGATGGACACAAAAACTACTTAAAATCACAAGATTGATAGCTCATAAAATAAATATAAGACTAGTGATAACAACTCATGAAATTACATAGAATCATGGAGAGAAGAGCCAAAACAAATATAAATATCTATCTATAAATATCATAAAGTGAAATTTTATATAAAGAATGATAAGTACATCAAAGGAATGCTACATAGGAGAGGCATGCACATATCACACAGCCAAAAAAGAAGATGATATGTGCTCCATGAATCCAAGTACGTGCTACAAATCCTCAGCATCTGAAAGCTTGCCCCAATGCAAAGGAGCATAAAAAAGACTCTATAAAAAAAACGAGATTCCACTATTAATTACCTTTCATGCATATGATCTTCTGTGTGATATGCATACATGCGTATACTCCATCATCCACCTAGTAGAAAACCTATTTGCCATCATAGATACCAGAAACTCCTCGTATGAAAATGCTACTCCCCTCGGGTATATTCTTCCAATGGTCCATAACATTGTGCCTAAATACTTGTTGGCACAATACTTGCTCCCCTCGGGTATATTCTTCCAATGGTCCATAACATTGTGCCTAAATACTTGTTGGCACAACTCCCTCATGCAAGACATCACCCTCCTCCCCTCATCATTGATTATAGCACATGTCATGTCATCTATGAGGTAGCCATATCCTACTAGGGTATGTCTAAGGTGTGTCCTTTTCCACTTGCGACCACACTCTTGGGTATAACCATAAGACCCTTGTATGTGTGGCATGCCTGTAGGGGTAGTATCTCTCGAAGTAGCATCTATAGGGGTGCCACCTACGGACGGTTAAGAAAAACCTAGAGTCATAGGAGCAGATGCCCTTACAAACATGACAAATCCTAGAGGTGAAAAATATTCACTATATTGACGAGATGGAGACACTACATTGGTGCCTTCACAACAGCCACTTGAGCCACCCTCTTTGTAACCGGTATGAGAATGAGGAGTAGCAACCTCTTTGAAATCGATCACGGGCTCACAGCATCCACATCTCCACAACACCCCTGAAAACTACTCCCTCCATCCGAGGTCAATCTAGAGCATTGGCCTCATCTACTTGAAATCAAAGCATTAGAGCATACCAAACTAGACCTCATAGAACAACCTGATGATGTCTGTGCTAGCTCCTAGTCTACCGTCATATCTCTAAATTGGGCCATTTGATTTGGAGACATACATGTAAATATCTCATGCAACTCCTCATCAGTTATCCCTCGACTCATCCCGCTCTTTGGGTATAGTCAAAGAAAACCTACACATAGAAACAAAAATGATGTTAACATGATTAGTATAAAGATTTAGGTAAAGCACGAAAAAAATGATGCTAATTTAAACACATACACTAAAGTATCATTAAAAGCAAATCATCAACGAATTGAGCAAGAGGATGTAGATATGACTCTCGGTCTATGGCTCCATGTCAATCTCTTGACACAACTCGGTATACACTGGAAGGTCTATAGATAGGTCACCACATAAAGAGGAGTCTACTTCATTCTCAAAAAATTATTGGCCTCCTATCTCTTCGTCTATATGACCCATACGTGTCTCCTCTGCATGCTCCAAGCCCTCTTCACCCTCTATCCTCCACAATATCAACCCCTCCAGCTACATACTCTTCTCGTCTGCATTGGAACATTGCTTTCATCATACACTTGCACACTCTAAGAGGAGGTGACGGCACAACATACCACCATCGAGGATGTCAGGAATTTGGATAAAAGATTATCTATTCAATATTACATATAAGAGTGAACCAATAGTTGTGATTGTTTCATGTCATGGAAAAATTAAAAAAATAGGTAATGCTCCTATTCACATAATGACCAAGCAGGACAAATGTGTCATGCAGATCCATCAATCTTTTTTAGGAATCTATTTCCAGAAATCCAAATGGACCTCACCAAACGGTTGCTTCAGCTCCTTCCAACACCACTTTAAACCATTACACGTCAAATATAATCATGGAAAACCTATAGTAATTCACTAAGATAACACTTTGCAAGTTTTCAAAATATTCAATCTCATCTACCATGATATTCAGATCCATGGCCCACCATCAGTTCTCTTGCTCCAACTTTACCATGACACCACAATCTGTTGTATTATAGATTTTTATTGTATACCAAAATGGTTAGATTAGTTGTTGCACATAAAATCTAGATACAATAGTAAATAAAGCATATGGTCACCTTTAGACTATATCCCCTCAAGAATTCCAACTCCTCAGTAGAGACCTCTACCCTTTCACAAGAAGTTACTTCTTCTCGGTCTTTTTGGCATGATCCTACCTAGCGAGCCACTTCTCCATGGATGCATAATGCAACATAAAAAAACGATTCACTTTCTTATCCATGGCAGTATCCATTATTTTTTCTAATCTATTTTCAACCACCACATCTCGGTCAGTCTATCATTGTCCTTCAGTGGCCATAGCATACTGCTTTTTGAATCCACTATCAGTGAAATATGCAGTAATACCTCCGACACTAGCCAAACTTTAGCTATGCTAACTTTGGGCAAACTCGTTTTCGCACAAAGGCCTTCAGGGTTTTCATGAAGCGCTCCAAGAAAAATATCCATCTTATATGGATAGGTCTCGCAATCTCCACTTCATCTACGAGCTTCATCTACGAGATGCACTAGGAGATGAGTTTGTATCATGAGCATGCTTGTGGGTAGGTACTTCTCAAAGAGACAAACCATCTCCACCACTCCCATCCTTGAAGATTTAGTAGAGGATTTCTTGATCTCCTTCTATGAGATCCATTGTACTAAATTCGATAACATGTAAATTTACTCGTGTATTTTTAGAGTGAGGCACCCATGATCATGATCAGTAGTACAAATGATCATAAATAGAGAAGTATTACAAACATCGAGTAGACACTAAATAGCAAAATATTGAGGCTACTTGCAACCAAGATCAAGACAAATTTGACATATCTTATGCCAATCATGGGATTTTAGCCTTGATAGCTGGTTGTCTTTAGAGAAAGTAGACCTAAGGGAATGCACCATATCTGTTCGAGTGCGGATAGACCCAATAATTTTCTTTACGATACACTCTTGTTCAGTGGATATGACCCAAGGAGTATGAAGCAGTTGCAAGTGACCATCGGTGTTCGATTACTATGGCCAAAGTGCCTCCATCTTGCTTATATCCTTCAAATCCATTCATGCCCCTTCAGTGTCTCTCTTTCCTCTGATGTGGTTCCATAATAAGCTGCCCACATTATTGAAAATATACATGGAATCCAACAAATGGTTGATCTATAGGTGGGTCCAATATGACAACTCATAGAAAACCAAGAACTGTCGCATTCCACTTGGATGTGATTCCTTGTGGACCATTTTCAACTCGTACCAGCTTTGGGCATTCATTCATACCAGAGGTCATCCAAGAAAACCTTCCCTTAGTTCATGACCCTCTTACAAGAAAGCGATAGTCCTTGATATACCATCTTTTTCATGGTCCATGAATTTCGGAAGTCTAATTGTGGCCCATACAATGGACATGCATGATAACCCGAGGTAACCAGACATATCACAACACCCCTATCTAGTCAACACAAACTTGAATGAGCTATTTTAGATATCACAGACTTGAATGAGTCCACTTACCTAAGCACTCCATAAATCCTAGAAATTCATGTATGGTCCACATGAGAATGGCTCGTATATTAGCGGACCGTCGACCATTGTGCTTGCTCATGTCTTCAATAGCGACCCCCTCCTCCTACAAAGTCTTGACCTTATCAACTAGTAGACAGAGGTAGATGCCTATGTTTTTGACGTTGTAGCGTCCAAAAAGAACAAGCAAGCTAAGGATCAAGTGTCCTTTCTTTGTAGAAAGCCATGGCGGGATGTTGCAGTTAGCAAGAACTATAGGCCCCACACTATAAGAAGTTGAGTGGAGACCAAAAGGATTCACACCATCCATAGCAAGACCAATCCAAAGATTCCTTGGCTCTCGTGCAAAGCTTGCAAAGGTGGAGTCAATGTGGCTCTATGTGCATGAATCTACTGATATTCATTGGAATTCATATGTGGAACTATTCTGCGCATGCCATGTTGTTGCCAAAATCGCCATGCTTGACGTACGAAACATGTGACATATACGTGATATAAGTGAAAAGTATCTGAGAATATTTTGAGAGATAGTTTGCCCTTGCAAGTCCTGCCAATACTAGTGAGCACCACACTTGAGACATGTCTCCATAGTGCCATAGTCTCCTTAAAACAACACACAATCATTGACACATGCATGGATGTTGTTGTAGTCCATGCCAAGCTTTCATAACACCAATCGTGCATCATCACACGGGACTCATGCATCATGTTTCTAGGTGGTAATATATGATACTTTAGTAACCTGAAAAAAAAAAATCAGAAGATGCCTTAAATAGCACAAGTTTTTTAATCTTATAATAGAGTCAAAAAAATCAATAGAGCATAGAATGTACCTGAACAACTCGGTCACACTCGCATCGCTCCACTCATACTTTGTCTGCACACTCAGGACCATAAGCCGCGTCTTCAAGCGAGTTACTCGGCACCCATCATATAATGGTATAGAAGCTTCTTCTCTTAATGGATCAGATGACTCGGTGTCCATGGACATTAATGCATTGATCATTGCCTCCATCTCAGGTTTCAAGATTGGAGGAAGGTCCGAAAGGCCCATTGTCTGCTCTAGTATTGAGGGTATAGTCTGCAGCGTGTCCTCCAATTAGTGTATCGGCTCAAGCACTCTATCCATCCCACACCCACAAACTCTTCTAATGGGCTGCAATATGTGCATTCCTTGGGATGAAGCATCACCTCTTTGTACAAATTTCATGGGTACATCTAATATTTTTGTATATGATATTCAATTACTTTGCGAATATTGCAAATATAAAGCATAATTGATACACGCTTTTCTTACCATTTTCTCAAAGTCTAAATTGCCTATCAATGATCTCCAATTGAAACTCACACACTTTTCTTACCATTTTCTCAAAGTCTAAATTGCCTATCAATGATCTCCAATTGAAACTCGTTGAAGCATCATACGTGTTCTATGGATAAGCGACACTTTCATTTGATTGCCAGCTTGCATTGAGTGCAAGGACATGGGACACATTGATTAAGATACACCTCACGATCATCATTGTTTTCCATTTGATCTATGTTATGGTAAACAATAGGGTTTTGTTCCCCTCATTGGTGATCTTCCTCCATTTTAGTCTGTACTCCTCTTTCTTTTCCTTTCCCTTTATTTGTTTCCCTCCCTCCATCTATCTTTGTCCATTTGACTCCCTTCATCCTTCTTTGTTTCTCTCATTACCCCTCTTTCTCTCTCTTTCTCTTTTTTTATTTGCATTCCTTCACTCTTCTTTGTTTTTCTCCCCCTCTTTCTCTCTCTCTCAATGTTTCTTTATCTCCCCCATTTTCCCTCCCACTCTCACTTCTTCTCTCTTTTCTTTCCCTCCCTTCTTCTCTCTATTTATTTCTCTCTTTTCCTCTTCACTCTTACTCAACGCATCTTGTTACAATCAAAATCAAAGATAGAAGATAAACAACTTATAAAACAAGGGCATTGAAAGATCCTCTCTCCGCACCTCTCTTTGTGTCTCCTTTTATTTTTCTATCATTTCATTCTCTTTAATTCTCTCCTTGTTTCCATTTTTCTCTCTCCCTCTCTCTCACTCTTTATTTATTGTTCTCTCTATCTCTCTTTTTCTCCCTAGCTCCGTCCCTTTTTCTCCCTCTCCCTCTCTCTCTCTAATGTGCAACTTGCTATAATTTTTGGGTGTATAGCAAGTAAAGTGAGTTGCATGTGGCACCTTAATTAGGCATCATACTTGCTATAAAAGGGGCTAACTTTACTTATTAGACATTTACAAATTCTAGTCATGAGGACTGATGTGTGGTATGATCCTTATTGGGGTTCGAGCCTTGGTAGAGAGAGAGAGAGAGTATGTGTGTGTGTGTGTGTGTGTGCATGTGCATGTGCATGCATGTTGTTTTAATGTGGTTAGAATAATTCCAAGATGCTTTGAAAGCATATCTCACAAGTCCAAATCTTGAACCTTGGTGGATAAAGTTGAAAATTTGAAAACTATTCCACTAAGAGAGAGAGAGAGAGAGAGAGAGAGAGAGAGAGAGAGAGAGAGAGAGAGAGAGAGAGCAAGTATAACTCAATTAGTTAAGTTGGATCCATGGTGACTAGATGGTCTTGAGTTCAATTTTCATATTTGCACAATCATTCTATAGTAGAGAAATTTAAAAAGGGAGATTTGAACTCAAGTTAGCAAGGTAATAGATGAATGGTCTAGTGGTAAGCCTCTTGATTTAGAGAGAGAGAGAGAGAGAGAGAGAGAGATAGCGAATTCCCATAGTGAGTCATATTGTTCATGACACCCACCCAATGTGTTAGTAAAAATTTTATATTGGACCACATGTGGCCTTGTTGGAAAGCCTACTTTTTGAAGGGAAACATGCACATTTTTTAAGCTTATGATATGCATTTGACATTTATTATTTTCTTCAATTCATCACTTGTGAAGTATATATTTTAGGAGACCATCATTTTGACGAGCAAGAATAAAAATTACAAATTGAAATTTAATAGTTGTATGTGGATACTAACCTATTGAAAGGGAGCGACAGATCGAAGGTTGGACTCGAGAGCTATGACGGGATAGCAAGAGCAAGAAAGGGAGAGACTAGAAATGGAAACTCCAACAGTCACAATGTGTGTTCGGGCCTTCCTTTATTCAAACTGTCACTAAAAGAATAAAGAATAAAGTGACGGTGACGGGCGCCCACTACCTGCAGTGTGCGAGAGCAAGAGCAAGAAAGGGAGAGATTAGAAATGGGAGCTCCAACAGTCACAATGTGTGACCGGGCCTTCCTTTATTCAAAATGTCACTAAAAGAATAAAGGATAAAGTGACGGTGACAGGCGCCCCCCACTTGCAGTGTGCAGTGGCGATGACTGTTAGTGTAGTAATACATGGGCGGCTAGGCAGAGGCGCCTTTACCCCCAACAACCTCCCACTTAAAGGAAAATCTGCCCCAGTGAGGAGTGAAAAGAAAAAGAAAAAAGACAGTACAATATATACACATGTACAACAGGATGAGGAAAAACGTCATCTCATCCCACGCCCATCAACCTCCTAAGAAAGGCAAAGCGCTCTATAGAGAGGCTTTTCGTGAGCAGATCTGCAGGATTCTAGTCAGTCGAGATCTTGACAAGATCAACAAACTTGTCCTCAACGACCCCACGTATGAAGTGATACCTCATCTCAATGTGTTTTGTCTTCGCATGGAAGACCGGAATCTTGGCTAGATTCTTGGCTAACTGAATAGCACTCATAGAATTCGAATGTAGTATAGGGATAGCATCAATACCAAGGTCAGCAACTAAACGACCCAACCAAATGGCCTCCTTGCAAGCCTCAATGGCTGCAACATACTCGGCCTCTGTAGTAGAAAGGGCCATGCATTTATGTACCCTGGACATCCAAGAAACAACACCTCCAGCATAGGTGAATATATAGCCGGAAGTGGACTTCCTACTATCTGCATGTCCTACATAATTAGAGTTAGTGTACCCCACGACTCCTGTATCCTGGCTACCATAGCATATGCACATATCTGCAGTTCCCTTCAGGTACCTCATGATACCCTTCACGACATCCCAATGCTTCTTGCCAACTATAGCCATATAGCGTGCCACAACACCAACTGCAAAGGCAATATCTAGACAAGTGGCTATCATGGCATACATAAGAATGCCCATTGCAGATGCATAGGAATCTTCGCCATCTCGGCCCTCTGCTCATCTGTCTGTGGACAATCAGCCTGTGATACCTTCATATAATAAAGCAATGGACAGCCAATAGGCTTTACGTTCTGCATGCGGAAGCGCTCAAGGACTTTATGAATGTACTCCCTTTGTGACAAGTAGAGGAGTCCCTGATGCCTGTCGCGTCTAATGCACATACCAAGTATGTGAGTGGCCTGTCCCAGATCTTTCATCTCAAAGCTCTTCTTGAGCTGAGCCTTAAGAGCATCTAGCTCATCATGAGCTTTCCCTGCTATCAACATCTCATCCACATAGAGTACCAAAATCAATAAAGAACCATCACGGGCTTTCTTCGTGTAAAGACACGGATCCATAGCACTCCGACTGTAGCCCTGTGACTGCATAAAGGCATCAAACTTATGATACCACTCCCTAGGTGCCTGCTTCAAGCCATAAAGACTTTTCTTCAATTTGCACACTAGGTGTTGCCTGCCAGGTTCTGCGAAGCCCTTAGACTGCTCCATATAAATCTCATCATGCAAGTCCCCATGTAAGAAAGCCATCTTGACATCCATCTGGTATAAATCTAAGTCAAGCTGAGCAACCAAAGCCAAGACTAAGCGCAAGGTGGTCATCTTAACCACAGGAGAAAAGACCTCGTCAAAGTCCACACCATGCTCCTGCTTAAAACCCTTTGCTACCAATCTAGCCTTATATACCGGCTTGGGATGTCTAGGGGTACTTTTCAGCTTGTACACCCACTTGCATGGCAAAGCCTTCTTGCCCGTAGGCAAGGAAACCAAATCCCAAGTGTCATTCTTATGCAGGGAGTCTATCTCAGATTGCATAGCCCTCTCCCAGGAGTGACTGTCACCCCTGCGTATAGCCTCATCATAAGTGAAAGGCTCTCCTGCATTTGTAACCAAGACATAATGCATCGAGGGCTGAAATCTATCAGGTGGACGTCTGTCTCTAGTAGACCGTCTCATGGCAGGCTCTGCTGCCTGCCCAGCTGCCTGTCTAACATCTTGACCATGAGCATCTGCTGCAGCTGTAGGCTGTCCAACTGGCTGTGAGGGAGCTCTCGGCTCCTCTTGAAATATGACCCTGCAGATCTCAACAATTGTCTCAGGCTGCCTATGCATTTTGTCTTCATGGAAGATTACATCATGATTGCGGATGACTTTCCGCACCTGCGAATCCCAGAGACGGTAATCCATCTCGCCTGCATCCCCATAACCAAGGAAAATGCATTTGACACTCTTGGGATGCAACTTACTTCTCTTGTCCCTGGGCACATGGAAAAATGCCTCACATCCAAAGACACAGAGATGCGCATTAGAGGGGGGTTTTCCAGTCCATACCTCCTCTGCAACTTGGAAATCCAAACCACTAGAAGGTGATATGTTTATGATATGCACAACTGTACTAACTGCCTCAGTCCAAAAGCTTTGTGGTAGGCCCGTATGACTAAGCATACTATGTACATGCTCCTGGATGTAAAATATTACACGGCGCAGCGAATAGAATCTGAGAAAGAGATAGAGAGTACACAACAGATAAGAGGAGAATCAGTAAATTCTTTAACTCCAAACAATTGATACAAAGATGGCTCTGTCCACCCGTGCGCTTCCACTGTGTGAAGCTTAGATGGCGATCTAGACAGAAGATAGGTGAAGAGCTTAAGGCTAGCTCGAACAACAACTCTGACTGGGTGAAAGATGAGTGTGTGATGGCTGCGAAGGGGTTTAGCTTTTATAGGCCGCGAAGGTCGTTAGGTCGGCCTGCTGACCGACCTACCATATGAGCCTCCACTAGCCGGCCAGGGAATATTCCCTTTACCATCGGGTATTCCCTTACCACGCAACTCAATGCAATGTGCCTCGAGTTGCTACCAGCTTAACCACCCCGTCTAACCCAAAGATTAGACCCACAACAGTCACCTTTTTGCCATCCGGTCACATAGATCTCATCTGATATACAAGTCAGGACTCAATCAATGTCCGGGCTCACATTTGGCTTCTCCTCATAATGGATGCCTTACAACTTTGAGCACCATGGATAATTGGTAGCACCTAATGAGGGTGGGGCATTGATCATATCTAACACTGGATGGTTCTATTCATACCCAGACTAGTTCTCAACCAATGCAAGCCATCTCTGAAACACAGCCAAGACATCAAATTTTAGCTTAATGGGATAAGCCCAAACTTTCTGTGAAAAATCATCTATGAACGTAACAAAATAATTTGCACCACCCATAAACTAACAAGGCATGGGCCCACAGACATCCGAATGTATCAACGCCAAGGGCTCACTTATGCGTGGCCTACCAGACTTCTTTTGCGTAGACCTAGTCTGCCTGCCATAAAGACAATGCTCACATGAATCAAAACATGCATAATCAAGGGGCGGTAAGTATTGCAAACCAGAAAGCATTTTCATTCCCTTCAAAGACATATGGCCCAAATGGACATGCCAAAGAGATACATGTGGGATAGAACCCACATACAAAACATGATCAAGGGAACAAGCTGATACAATCAAGGGGTAGAGACTGCCAGCCTTGGCACCTCTCGCAATCACAAGTCTGCAACGAGTGATCTTCCATGCAGAGTCTCCAAAAGATACATGATAATCTGTGTCATCAAGCTATCCAACTGACATGAGACTGGGTGTCAAAGCAGATACATGACGTACATCCTGCATAACAAAACTACTGCCAGAAGGAAACTGCAGCCTAAAACACTAATGCCCACAATATCAAGAGACCTGTCATCACCCAAGCACATAGTACCCGAAACAGTACGGTATAAATGAAACCACTCTCGGCAAGGTGTCACGTGAAAGGATGCACCTGAGTCCAAGAGCCAACACTGTGCATACATAGAGTGTATCTCTGTCATCTGTGAAGCGCTAGAAGAAGCTGCAAGGATATAATCATCATCATCAACATCCTCAGGTCGCATAACATTGATCTCTTCAATTTTAACACTGGACTTTGCAGGCACTATGCTGCGATCAAAAGACTTATCCTACACTTTGTCTTTCCCCTTATCATTGCGCCTTTCATTGCGTAATTCATGGCATTGTGGCCTAATATGGCCCTTTTTCCCACAATGGTGACAAGTAACATTTGCATTCCTGCCACGGGATTTGCTACGTGACTTCCCACGAGACTTGGACCGAGATTTTTGAGAATCCCGTCCACGGCCACTGCCACTGCCATGCTTTCCATATCCATCATTCCTGCCTCTAACTGTCATAGCATGCGACACACGAGAGGCATCCAAACTCTTACGGTTAACCTCTTTTTGCAGAATAGCACTCTCAACATTAGATAATTTCAAGGTAGCAGTAGAGGCACATAATGCAGTGCGGAATACATCCCATGACTCATTAAGAGTACCAAGCAAGAAAAGAGGAGTGACATCCTCTACAAAAGTGATATCCTGCGAAGTCAAGTTCTGAGTATAGCATGGAACTGGCTCAAGTGAGCAGACATAGTCACATTCTCCTTCATGTGTAGATCCATAAGCTGCTTCAGCCAATACATTTGATGCTGGACTTTTCTTATCATAGAGATTTTTTATCTTTTCCCACAACTGCCATGCACTCTGTTCTTCCTCAAAGATATTGTAGTGAACCTATTCTGTGAGAGACAATACAATAGTGGACTTGCATAACTCATCAAGCTCGAGCCATTCCTCATCTGGCATAGTTGCAGGAGGATGCCCGCTTAACCTCAAAGGTTTGATCTGTGATTTTTGCACCAACACCTGCCAAATCTGGCTCTTCCAATAAGAGTAATTCGTACCATCAAGCTTAGTGATGTTGAAAATAGCATGATCAGTGGACGAACTCGCCATAATGCAGGCCGGAAGACTGTAGACAGTTCAAAACTGCTTGCTATTTACTGTAGAAAATGACCAAAAAATCACTAAAATCGAGGAAAAATGGCGAAGAAAGTGGAACCAAAGCTATTGCCCACCAAGTACTAGTGAAAATACATCATTTCATAGTGTTTCAGCATGAAAAATCCATGTCAGTCCATACATATATGCTTACTGTAATAAATTTCAGATTTCAGTAAAAGAGAGCTAACAGTGCCAAAATCGGATCCCAAGGCAATCAGATATTGCCAAGACCAAAGCCGACATCATGTGGGCATAGCATAAGCATATGACAGTTGATAAGAATAAATCCAACACCCAAGTATGTCATACAAACATCTGCCCAGTGAGTAGGCACACCCCCACTCAATGGGGCAAAGTGTTCCTGCCACTACCAAAACTTGACACAAGTAGGTGTCAGTTCACAAAGATATGGATCCAAAACTGAGACTTAGCTCATAAGCATACAATGAACCAAGACATATGATGTATCATTCCGAAAGGTAAGAAGTCCCAAAGTCTCAAGTGTCTGTAACTGCTCAATGGCATGTAACGGCTCAATGCATAAAAGTACTGCTTGCTCAATGTCTGATAAGTATATAAGAATGCTCCCACTGGCACAAAAGTCGTATGTATGAGCTCAAGATCTCAAGCCAAGGCAAGACATAGTGCCAATGACATAAGTCTAAGACAATACATCAATAGTACATCCCGAACATGTAGGCGGTAGAGCATCCGTATGTAGCATCCATAAGCATGTAAGACATCAAATACATCCCAATCCAAACTCTGACAAGCCAAGTAACATCGAAGGCTACTCCAAATAATCCAAAATTTATCCAAGGTGGAGTTTCAATGAGCACTCAAGCTCAACGTATGCATAGGGTAATCAACCGTGACATGAGCATCAAGCCGTAGGCAACGAGTATCCATAAACCCAAGAAGCATCACTGTCAAGGCATTTACCAATGTCAATAAGTGCAGGCTGAAATAAGCTCAAGCTTCCAAAAGCATCCAGAGTCAATGACAAGCTCAAAGTCGTCCCTCGATGATCAATACATCATAGCATAACCCAAGACATACATCTGGAACCAATAGGCATATGTCAAAGCATGAAAGATAGCTTCAGCCCAAGAGTATTCAGCATGTATTTACTGTTATAAATTGTGTATTTTCAGCCCCAAAATCAGGCCAAAATCATAGCATTACATGTAGCTTCAATCCCCCAATCAATCGGGATACAATAGGCATCAAACCGGTTATATAGTCATGCCCAAACAAGCATAGGCATACATGAATGCTGTCTCAGACCTGAAATCTGTTGCAGAAGGTTTCGTCATCATAATTTGGCAATTCCAACATCAAACTCGCATCCGGAGCGTGCCAAAACCCCAACTTAGACTCTTACCTTGCCTGAATCGAGTTCCGAATGCCCGAGATATGACAAAAAGAGTGATTTTTGGGCTAGATTTTGAAACAGGTGCAAAAAAAAACGTGAGCTAGCTGGGGGGTCTGCTGTCCCACGTGTCAACAATGGGGCCCAAAGGAGGCACAAATGAGGGCCAAAGAAGGCCTACACCAAGCCTTAACAAGCCTTGATAGGCTAGAAGCAAGATCCAGGTGAAGGAAGCTCCAAGAGGTGTGAGCTATGGCTGCCCACAACTTATTTACAGCCTGTGAGACTTGAGAACTAAACTAAAACTCTGAAGAAAATGATCAAATACCTTTGATGTAATGCCCTGAAGGTTCCCAACAATGCCGGGAAGGTGCTCGGGAAGCCGGGGAGTGACGGGAGATCGAAGGAGTCGGATATGGCTGCTGGGAAGGAGACCCAATGCAAGTAGGGATTCGATGGGATGCTGAGAATGCCAGAACCAAGCTCAAGAGTCGGAAAGAAAAGCTCTGATACCAGTTGAAAGGGAGCGACGGATCAAAGGTTGGACTCAAGAGCTATGGCGGGAGAGCAAGAGCAAGAAAGGGAGAGACTAGAAATGGGAACTCCAACAGTCACAATGTGTGACCGGGCCTTCCTTTATTCAAATTGTCACTAAAAGAATAAAGAATAAAGTGATGGTGATGGGCGCCCGCCACCTGTAGTGTGCAGTGGCGGTGACTGTCATCAGTGTAGTAATACACGGGCGGCTAGGTAGAGGCGCCTTTACCCCAAACACCTATAGGTATTAGGCTTGGGTCATGGGCATCCTTAAGGACCAAGATACCAACTTCCAAGACTTGGATGTGGTATACTGAGTGAGGCCAAAAAATGGGTGTTGGACATAGGATTTGGAAAATGAGGACTACAATTTGCCGCATTCAAATCGGATGTTGTACTCTGTTTGAGAACAAAGATGAAGCTTGAGAGAGTAACGTCACTGTAGTTTGAATTTTGCACATTACGAAAAGAAAAGAACGCCATTGTCACATCAATACGTGCTGGCCATATTTTTTGCAGCAGTTGGGAGTCCAAGCTCAAATATCACTATCTAGTGTCATCTCGATTCTCTACACTGCAAAAAAAGGTATGTCTATAGGCTACAGTTCTCAATGCTCATTGAGCAAATATCATTCTACAACTTGTCTATGTAGCTTGCATAAGTGTGCAAGCTATAATGGAAGTTTAGTGGCTAGACTCCATTTCGAAAGGCCACTACATGAGTCATAATCCCTAACTCCACCCCTTCCACATGGTTGTGAACTATAGGGTTGATGGATTACTTACAGAGGCTCATTCGAGGTCCTACATGGCAGCCATAGCATGCCAGCTCACTACACAAAAAGCCTCCTCCACAGTTGGCTTAGTCCACACCTGCCAAGCTCTAACACACTATGCTCTAGTGGTGGCTTGCTAGTGCATGTTGTGCAGTAGCAACCGCAGCCTATACAATGTACACTATAGCCTAGGCCTTATGCTCCAATGGGTAGCCACCCACATCTTGAGTCCTACGACCTACCCCCTAGTGCCACCTACATTATAGTGGCTAGCCCTATATGGAGCATTGCAGTGTAGGCCACAGCTCCAGTCTTGCTTAGTGCTTACGTGCATTATATCTTGTGGAATGCTGTGCTCCAGGCTCCATCCTTTCCCACTCAAGCCTCCTTCACAGGCCATTGTTGCCTCTTATACTACAGCATCCTTCAAAGTTCACATTCCACAAGCTTTGTCCATTCCTGTGATGTAGATATTAGCCCTGGCCCTTGATCATATACCTATTAATTGCTAATTATACAATGATTAATGACCATCTCATTAACAAACATTAACTTTGATGAGAAAACCATTAGGCTTAGCCATTGATAGGCAACTTGTAGAAGCAAAAGACATAGAACCTATCTTTTAGCAGTACTCGAGGGTTGAAAGTTGAACCAAAAAGGAGATTGAAGTGTGTGAACAAGAAAGCATTTTGACAACATCATGCATGTGCCTTGCTACAACCTCTCTCCTAAAAACATTATGCTCATTGTGGTGGTAGGTCATAGACTACTACCTAAGCATAGTAACCTTAGAAGTTAGATTGTTACTATACACTCAAGATAATGCTCGAAAAATATACAACCTTAGAAATTAACATCCATTATATGATTAATGTAATTTAATCATTATTGTAATGTGATCAAGAAGTTATTTGATTTTGAGCATTTAGGATTTCAATCTTCGACATGCATTTTGTAGCATCCTCAACAAGAACATCATCATCACTTGCATCAACTAGCTCCTCAATCATTTGAGTCTTCAAATTATTAGATTTAATAAGGTTGGAAATATATGTGTATGGCATATCAAAACTCAATGTGTCTCTTAATTTTACAAGACCTCAATTGGATATAATTGTGAGTGCTTGAGTATTATGCCATTGTGGAGGGAAGGTGTGTGAATCGAAAGGACTTGAATTACACAACACTATTCCTTTCAACTCTTGAAATCAAGGTAGAAGGTTCAACCTTTACCCCTTTATTTCCTTATTTAAGGAAATCATAATGTTCATAAAGCTAGATACTCTATCATGTATGTATTTTAGTTTACATATGACACCTAAAAAATCAACAAAGAGGCAAAAGACCTTGAAGGCAATGTTTGGGTGGGTTGCCCCTAGTCAAGTTGTTGAGGAAGCTATGGGTTCTCCTCTAGATTTTGATCTTAATGGTGATTTGTAAGAGGATATGGATATTCATGGCTTGCAAAGGGAAATCTCTACACAAAAGGGAAGTATTAATATGCATGGCTTGGAAGGGGAGGCATCTTTGCAAAATTTAAGTAATGCTTCATGTACTTAAGGGGAACAGAAACAAGGGTCATTAAGGAAACTTAGCACCCAATGGAAAGAAAAAATTCCTTGGTTGAAATATGGTTTATGGTATGGTGAGAAAGGAGTGATGAAATGCGAATGGTGCAAAATGTATAGAGCACCTGGTCCATGGGGTATGGGAGATGAATGTATCACAATGCAACATGATGCAATCAAATTATATGCTTTATCAAGTGGTTACAATATGGCAATGAAAAAGTACACTTGTGAAGTGAAAAAGAAAGCAAAGCCAATTTCAACGCATATTGCTTCAATAAATCATTCAAACAAGGCAAGGGTCATCACTACTATGAAGTTAATGTACTATGTAACAAAAAAAAGATAACTCAATTGCTTCCTTTGAGAATCTATGTGACTTGGCAATGTCTCTAAATGTCCCAAATATGCAAAGGACTACAAAGTATTCTTCCTACACAAGTCATTATGTAGCCATCAAGTTTCTTTTAGCATTATCAAGTCAATTCTTTGAAATACAGGTTGCATCTATGTTGCAATCTCCATTCTTCTTAGTGATGTTAAATGAGAGTGTAGATGGGGGACTTGAGATACATTAAATAGTACATGGCAACATACATTGCAGGCAAAGGTATGGGGAGTAACAATCAAGCTTCATGGGCATTATGACACCATTAGATGGAGAAGGAAAGACTATCTATGATGTTTTAATGCAATTTCTTGATGCAAGAGGTCTATGAAAGCAAAAGATGAATGGCTTAGCAACTGATGGGGCATCATGTATGGTGGGACATGAGACAGGAGTTGTTGGACTTCTCAAAAAGGACTTGCCCAATTTGATAACATTCCATTGTATTGCACATCGTGAAGCATTAGCTACTAAGGATGCATGTAAATCATTTCTAGAACTTCTTTTTATAGAAAAGTTGGCAAACAAGGTGTACTCATGGATCAATAACTCACCCAAAAGAAACAATGAGTTGATGGCTCTTTTAGAGTTTATGCAGTTGGATGCACATCAACCTTTACAAATTCATACAATCAAATGGCTTTCACATGGAAAAGTCATGGAAAGACTTCTTGCGTTAATGCTTGCTAACTTGGCAACTTGGAAAGATGAAAAGTTGATGGATTGGTATAGTAAATCAAGGCATTTTGTTGTACAGCTGTGCATTCACATGATGGTTGGTGTCTTGAAAGAGTTGAATTTCTTGAGTCTAAAGTTTCAAGAAGATACGATGGATCTAACATCCATTGGAAGTGCCATCAATGTGGTTATGTCAAAGCTTAAACATTGTTGCTTTAGACCTAAGCATTTTCTCAATATACCACATGCTTATCTAAGTTTTTGGAATGCTCTAAAAGAGGATACTTGGAAATGGTTGATAACGATGGCTATGCATATAAGCATGCATTAATATACAGACCACTTCCTAAAGGTAAAGAGAAAGATGATGCATCTAATGGAAAGGAAAAGAATGGTGAAAAGTTGAAGAGCCTAGTGCTAAGACCACACATTGATTGCACCTTGGATTCTTGCATACAACTAGCAATGGATCATGTGCAACTCTTTAATGTTGCAAAGCTTTTTAGCCCATGCTTTTATGCTCAAGATGATGAAATAAGAGATAAAAATGCTAAGCGATAACTTCACAAGCTGGTACAACATTTTCCATGTAAGGAAGGAAAATAACTCTTGCATTCCTTGGTTGATACTAGAAAAGCTTGTGAAAGAGAGCTATTTATGTTTATTGAGACTCTTTGCTTGAATTGCGAAGGGTTTATAATGAAATAAGCATAGAGAGCATTTTGTATGATGATAGAGTGGCAAGAAAGCTTTTCTAATATGATGAAGCTATGACAAGCTACTCTTGTTATTCCAACAAGTACTGTGGCATGTGAGAGGGGCTTTTCATGAGAAAATATGATTAAGGATGCAAGGAGAACATCTATGTCCATCAAAACTTTGGATGCTCTCATGTGTGTTGCACTTACAAGACCAAAGCTAGATGATGCGGAATGGAATTTAGTTTTTGAGATTTGGCAAGATGCCAAAGATTGCAGGATCTATGATCTTTGAGTCCACTTAGAAGGAAAGACGTATGATGTTGGGTATCTTCACTTCTTGTGAGTGGCTTTCGTTTGGTATTTTCTTAATAGTATGGTGGTGTACAATGAGTGAGTTGTTATCTTTTTATGGACATTTCAAAAGCTTTTTATTGCTTAGATGTATTTCAAACCTCTAAGAAATAGAATTGTTAGCAACTTGATCTTCCTATAGTCCTCTGATCACTAGAAGATATGTTTTTTCTATGATGTGTTGAGCTTTTAACTCTTAAGTACTAGCCATTTATAAGAGATTTTAGAGCTTGACTTTCCAAGAGATTCAATGCGCAGGTGGGTATATCTCATTGTATGAAGGGTTTGGATTTTGAAGGGCACTTTTATTATTTGCACGACAGAGACGGAAAAACTAAGGCAACTGTGATTTTAGGACGTGGTTTTAAATATCCACGAAGGGAACACCTGCAAGTCAAAAAGCAGGCCCGATTATTACAGACTGGCCCCCCGGCCTCGGCGGGCCGGCTCTGGTTGGCGCTAAGGATATGCACGTGCAATGGCAGGTAGTTTGAAATCTTAAATCCCCATATACATTTTGTCAACTGGGTTGCCGAAGCGTTTGGAAATTTTCAATGCCGGGACTCGATTTTGTCAACGTCGTTGGCGTAGAGAAATCGCAGACGTTAATCCGGAGACCCAATCGTAGTAGATAAGCCTCCTGTGATATATAATTAAGCCTAGTTGGCCCTCAAGGAATATCGCCTTGCTGTCCTCTCGCAGAAGCTTTGGATATCGCATTCGTTGCTAATTCTCTGCTGCTGATCACGAAGATCTGCATGATGACTCACCCACCAGGGAGAATGGGCGATGCCGGCCTGCTGATGTTCCTGGTGATCGGCCACCTGGTGCTGCTGATAGGGCTGGCTGTGCGGGCCGCGGAATGCCAGCTGGTCAACGTCCTGGTGCCGGCCTACTTCGACCCGGGCAGCAACCCTGACGCCTGGGCCGCCCTCAACGCCGCCGCGGCATCGCTGCCCGACCGGGTCGTGGCTGTGGCCAACGCGGACAGCGGCCCGGGGGCGGCGGCGCAGTCCACCTACGCGAGCGCCATTGCCGCCCTCCGCAACAGCACCGGCCGCGCCATCGGCTACGTCCACACGAGCCGCGGGGCCCGGCCACTCACCGACGTGGAGGCCGAAGTGGACTCCTGGTACGCGTTCTACCCGGGCAATATCGACGGAATATTCTTTGATGAGGCGGACAACACGGATGATGGCAATCAGGCCTACTATCAGGCGCTCTACGGCTACGTCAAGGCCAAGCAGGCGGGCGCGCTGGTGGTGAACAATCCGGGGACCGAAACCCTCGAGTCCTACCTCATCTTCAACGGATCCCGCGTCGCCGATATCGTCTGCACCTTCGAGTCTGGCGTCGGCGCCCTCCAGTGGTCGCAGGCCCCCTGGACCGCCCAGTACGACCGCAGCAACTTCTGCGGCCTCTTCTACAACGTCACCGACGTCGACGTGTCGGACTTCGACTACGGCGACGTCATCGACCACGCCTACGAGCAGAACGCCGGGTGGGTCTACGTCACAAATGACAGCTTGCCCAACCCCTGGGACACCATCCCCGCTTACTTCTCCAGTGAAGTCCGCTACATCGCGGATTACAACTACCTGTAGTATAAGTATCTGTAGTTACAATAGCTTGGATATGTAGCCCACCTATACATATCAAAATAACGTCCGCGTGTAGCCCACCATCCATGTAGTCATTTTCTCTGCTGCACCGACGCTGCTAATCACATTAAACACCACAACATTTCCACAAACGTACACACAAACTACCCACAACCAGATCTGTAATCCACAAGCGGACCGGGTCCGATCGGCCCCATAATCTTATGTGCTTTTTCATTCTCCTTAAAATAGTAAATTTATTCCTCTATCTTGAAGATTTGAGCTTAAATCTGTTTTTTAGTACTTTATGTATTGTGTAATTAGCCACGATTTGTTTTAAAATGCGATGGTAACGTACTATCTTGAAGATTTGAGCCTGAATCTGTTTTTTACTGCTTTATATATGGCGTAATTAGCCACGATTTGAGCCTGAATCTGTTTTTTAGCACTTTATGTATTGCGTAATTAGCCACGATTTGTTTTATAATACAATGGTAACGTACTATTGTAGATGCCTCTTTCTTTTTTAAGTACAGCATTGTTCATGGCAATGCATCAAAGCAAAGCCTAGTAGCCAGATTTAACAAGCTACAACAGATGTACAAGCTTTCCAAATAAATTTAAGTGCAAGAGCTCTCAAACAATAAACTAGCTTCATATTTTGGTCATCCGGTCCACCCTTATCCCCGAAAAGGGCTATCTTCATACCAAAAGGCTTGCAGGTTGGCAGCCATCAACCAATTCTTCACTTTCCCCCCACACACAAGTATACCACAATCTCCTTCTCCCTCTTGCATAAAGGGAAAAATGGGGGGATATGAAGTATCTTAGAGAGAGAACTTCTAAGGGGCAAATTGTGCACTATCAATTTCCACGAAGAGATAAATGCTTTAGCCAAGAAGCTAAAGTTTGCATAAAGACTCTAGGTGAGGGGCCCTTCCACACTCTACTTTGCTTGCAACACCATAATCTTTTACCCTTTAGGGGGCCTCAACATTTTCACATTGTTCACGTCTCTCACAAAACAATCTAGCCCAACCTTGAATAAATTTAAATCCAAATTTTGTACATTGATCCCTTTTTTGAAGCCTTTTATATGGATAATTTTACACGTCTTGGGGTCCTCTTGGATAGGAGCAATCAAGGATAATTTTAGGATCATATGCACGAAAATGTAAATAAAGAAATTTGCCCCCGTCGTCGCAAAAAGAGTCGTTATTGGCGACGCCATCGAAAGTCAGTATTAGCATCGTTATCAACATCGATATTTGCGTCGGTATCAGCGTCGCTAATAACGACGCTTTTCGACACTAATAACGATGCCAATAACGATGCGTGCAGGTAAAATTTCGATGCTAATAGCGACGGTAACATGGAAAAAAAAAATTGTGACTATGTGCTTTATTTGGGCCATACAAAATAGTTTTTGCATTGTGTACAATGCTATTGTAAATAAAGACAAAGTGTACTTAAATCATAACACTGATACATGAAAAAAATACATGATCGCATAATGAAAGCGACTGGTACAATCATGGCAAGATATCACTATTATATAGAAAATGTCTACACAGATTAGGTGACCAAAAAAGAAAGGTGTGTGAGCTCCAGGGATCAAAGGGTGAGCTAGAGATCCTCACCATTCGAAAGCTCGTTCCACTGCAAAAGAGCATCGAATGGACTCTGCAAAAAAAGAAACAACTACACATCAGTCTACCATACAATAATGCATTCTAAATAAACATGATAACTACGAACAAGAAAGATGAGTGGCTTATAGGGCCGCCGCGTCTATACAATCGGTCGATCCATGCCGTGAGACCGTGCCTCTCTACATATCGAGTCTCAAGGCCGGTCTGATCGTGATTTGTAATGGAGTGCTGCAAAGGAAATAAAATACTAACTGTTAGAAACACGATTGTCAGTACAAAGGATATTGCAAAAAAATAAGCAAGCGAAACAAAAGAAAAACTTACAAAGTCCTCCAGATATGTCCTATGGTTGCCACTCCCAAGATGATGGACCACTCCGGTCTCTAGTAGTGCCCTCGCCGCCTCGCGTTGCTGACTCCAACGTCCTGGAGAATTTGTAGCCTCCTCCCTCAGTCGACGCCAGTTGTCCATCTCTAGCCACTCAGGCTTTGCAGCCCCACTCTTGAGTGCCTTGCGTGCGTCCGATCATCTGTATGACATATATTCACGCATGCACTCCATCATCCAGCCCGTAGAAAACCTATTTGCTGTGGCCAGTACCAGAAACTCCTCATGCAGGGATGCTACTATGTAGTCCTTGCTCCCCTCCAGGATGTTTTTCCAATGATCCAAGACGTTGTGCCAAGAAACTTGTTGGCACAACTCTCTCATGCGAGCCATCACCCTCCTCCCCTCATCATTCATGATTATGGCTCCTGACCTAACATCTACAAGATAGGCATACCCCTCTGGGGTATGCCTAAGATGGGTCCTCTCCCTCCTGCGACCACGCTCCTAAGCATATCCAGGAGATCCCTCTACATTTGATGTACCGACCGGGGTAGTATCTATCGGAGTAGCACCCATAGGGGTGTCACCTACGGACGGCTGAGCAAAAGCCGGAGTAACTGGAGTAGATGTCCCCACAGGTGTGACAAATGCTGGAGGTGACGCAATGCCAGCAGAACGACGAGACGGAAACACTGCGTCCGTGCCTCCAGAGCAACCACCTGAGACACGCTCTCTGGAACCGCACGAGAGTGAGGAGTAGCACCTATATCCGGAGTCGATCCACGGGCTCACTGCATCCGTATCTCTCTAGCATCCCCCTGACCCTGAAGCACTCCTTCCATCTGGACTAAGTCTAGAGCGTCGACCTCGTCTGCTCGAAGTTGAAGCATCTCATCGCGTCGAAGTAGATCTAATAGAGTGGCCTGACGATATCCAAGATAGCTCCTGGTCCGCCATGTCTCTGAATCTCGCCATCTGATCTAGAGACATGCGCGAGAAGATATGCTGCAACTCCTCATCGCTCATCCCTCGACTCATCCTGATGATCTAAGTATCCACAAAGGTCACCTGCATAGACAAAAAATGATATTAACATAATCAATTTAAATCATATACAGCACGGTAATATAAATCTTTAAAAAATGATCTTACTTAAAATGCATAACTTATGTATCCTTATAAGCGATTAGTCAACGAATTGAGTAAGTGGATGCTCCAAGTATGAAGTATCCTATGGTCCCATGTCAATCTCCTGACACAACTCTGCATAAATTGGAAGGTCGATAGACATGCTATGACAAAAGGATGAGTCCACCTCGTTCTCAAATAATTCTTGGACTCTTGTATTTCCATCATTGTTACCCGATGTTGGCTCCTCTACATGCTCCAAGCTTTCAGTGACCTCCACCCCTTGCGATATCAATATAATATTTCTGCTCAAAATTATTATTGAACTTGACTCCTCGCATGCCGCATAAAACCTGTGCAAGGTTATCTCCCACATCGTAACTATTGGTAGCTTAATCCGTACCCCGCACGCTCAAAAATGAGGCCTCCGCATTGAGCAATTGAGGCCGGGTTTTAAGACCGCAAAACCCATCGAGAAAGACCCTTTTTAAAGGGAAAAAATGGATAATGGTAAGGTTAAGTCAATTTTTTAAAAATAATTATCCCTTTCCCCCAGCCGATGCATGGCTGGAGGAGAGGGAGTGGGAGAGAAAGTAGGTGTGGTGTAGGGAGCATGAGGGGGGAGGGCCATGCATAGGCCACATGGTGGCTGCCATCTCCTCCCCTTGGCCTATATAACCTCCCCCTTAGGCATTGGGGGGAGGCACAAAATTGAAGGGAGAGGCTGCCGTATTATGTACAATCAAAGGAGGAGGACAAACCCTGCTGCTGCCACCGCCATCTCGACACCATACGTGACCTCCATGTGGCACCAGTTGGGGGAGAGGAGGATCAAAGGCACAAATGAGAAGGAAGGTTGGGGTGCTGAGGAGAATCGAAGGGAGGAGAAAACGAACGATGCCGTGTTAGAAAGAAGGCCGCCGCCTGCTGTGAGACCGCCACCGCGATTGCCTCCAGCCATCCCTGCTATCGTCCTAATCATCCCCCCCGACAACAATCTTTTCCTCTTCCCCAATCATTGGGGCTCTTCCACGTCGGCTCTCTTCAAAGTCAGAAGCTCTTTAGAAGCTTCTTGGAAGCTTCTAAAGGATAAGGCCTTAAGCCTTGTTCTTACATGCCCTCCCTGGTTTTAAAACCGGGTTCATAAACCCCAATTCCTACGCAAGGGAGAAAGCAAGCGGGCTTGAAGGCCGTTTTGCCAAAGTGGAGGAAATTTGGAGATCGAGTAAGAGATTGCAGAGTTTAAGTCATCAACGATGGCTCCCAAGAAGATGCAAGGCGCACCCACGGGAGGTTCTTCCCCGAACTTACATGTGGACATCCCCACGGATCCACAAGCCCAGGTTCCATGAACTTATTTCCACATAAAGAAATGCTTTAAGCATGCTTAATTCCATAGGAAGAATGCATTTTTTGCTTATCATTAATTCATGTAGTAGTGATAAAAATACATTTGAGAAAGTATCTCTGTAAACGATAGACAAGGATTGGTGCATATCACGCAATTGGATCTTTTGTATCTCCAAAGTTATGAATAAAAATCACCTACTCAACTTAGTTGCAAATTGCCTTGTCATGCATTTTCAAAGTGGAAGACTAAAATGCATATTGACTAGGGTTAAAGAGGAAATTGTTACGTGCATTGGCTGTGAAGGAAAAGAGTATCTTGCATTTAATCAATAACTTCCCTTGTTATGACTTGCATGAGGAAATTGTTAACTTTCGTTGCACAGCATGAAAATAAAACTATGGACATTGCACGTTGCATTCAAAGATGTGTGTCGAACGGATTGAAGGTTGCATGTCACATGAACTTCATTAACGATGTTGTATCTAAGGGTCGCATGTTATATATTTGTCATGCGTAAATTTCATTTCATCAATTGCATTTGGAAAAGATTGCATGGCTTATCAAAGCATGAAATTCTAAAGCTTAGACAAAAGCGTTGTTGGCATGATTCTTTGATGTAAACCCTAATAGGTTTCATGCAAAATCATTCGTCGTGACTTTAGTAAGGAAAGTAAAGGGTTATTGCATACCTTATAGAACATAGATGTAACGAATTGTATACTTACATGAAATGTGGTATCTAGCATCTGCTTACACCTTTAGACAAGGTTAGCATCTCTAGGAAAGGATTGCCCTTGTCGCAAGACAAGTAGTCCAATTTAGCTAAATCACCTAACCCATAAGAGATTCATATAGGCATAACTGGTCAACACGATAAACACCTCAAGTACTAGCTAGGGCTTGGCACGTCAGAAATGCATCCAAGTATTGTACTTGGATGCCAAGTCGAAACCCTCAATTCCAAAGGTCCTACTCAAATTCACGGAATGTTTGGGTCAATTGGACGCTCATGCAAACAACGATCTAGGGTTTCTACCCTAAGGAACTTTTTTGACACTATTTTTCTATGTCAAGTGCTAAGATTACGTGAAGGAACCGATGTCTAACTAGCTAATTAAGGAAGTTGTTTTTTGCGTGTCCAACTAAATGTGGTAGGTAATTAGACAACTAAAGCAACCATGAGGAAAGTGTGGTGGATGTGGCCATGGGTTCGTCCTACGGATGGGTGGTCTCGGTTGGCAAGGAACTTTTCTCAAGCGAAATGGATAGTAAGGAACCCTTCTCGAAGGAAATGACAGCAAGCAACACTGAACTAGAGTTCACGTTACTGGAATTTTGATTTATGCTGTTTTAGGGGAACGGAATGGGACTATGCCTTATGGGCAGAGAGGTCAAGCTTTGCATCCCTCTCGTTTCCCATTCTCCTTGAACCAAGTGCAGCATGAATCCGCTTCGACCCTGACATTTCTGCATAAAGTAGTTCACTTGGGGTTCAACGCTAACTGCCGTTTTAGGAGATTGACCATTAGGGAAACCTTGATTCAGGTCGGTCCTAAGTGAGAATGGCCGGAATACTTCCGCTATGTGGCAGACTCAGGAAGTCCTAAATTACAAACCCTGTAACATTCCATGGAAGTGCCAGGCGGAGCTTTCTAGACTCTTTTCCCGATGGGCTACTAAGACGTGTCCTGCAAGCGAACAGGTGGATACGTTACAGTTGGTATCAGAGTGCACCAACGAAGGATCTATCTTTATAAGAAAACTTAGTAAGAAGAAGTAAAGCAAATGTTGCTGTTAAGAACATTTCTTTACTTATCGATGCTGTCTTGCAGAGTCATGAAGCATGGAGTAGATTCATGGTGTTCCAAGTCATGTTTATGACCGCGATGCATGCCTCAAATTATCGATGAAGGATCGATATGATGAACACCCTAGACCACATTTACAATCCATTGCCTTTGTACATGGAACAGAGATGGATGGGTGATTCAGGAATCTATTACATAGCTGCCCACCGATTTGCGTATCTTTGAATCAACCTAAAAAGAATCAAGTGGTTGGAGGATCTGAAGATTGTGAAGCTGTTCATCTTTGTTGAGGCTCACGTAAATGCAACTTTACATGTCGAAGGTCGGAAGGTCAAGCTGAACACATTTGTGTACGAGGAAGTGACCCGCATAATCCCCACTGACAGGATCAAGGTGTTGGGATGCTACGAGAAGAATGGATACCAAAGAAAAGGATACCCTAATCTTCCAATGACTTATCGATTCCTGAAGATCCATGACCCAAATCCATACTATTACCCAGTTCCCGTAGTTGAATATAGCACAATCTTATTCTCCCCGAAGTAATGTATCAGCTTGCTCTACCATCCCAAGAAATATTGTACTCCGAAAGTGCTATGCCCATATGAATGAAATAAGACCTCTTTTTATCAATGATTGTCTTGTCTATGAGTATTGATAAAAAGTTAAGTGATTAGGTTTCTTGGCTAAAAGCTGAGTTGGGCATGAAATGTAATGTAAGAAACGTTTAGCGAGTTGTTAACGTTAAGAATCTCAATGCCCAGGCACAACCTTAGGTACAGATTCCTAGTCTGACCCCTACACCAAGTATGGCCGTGATTCAGGAGAAGAAGTTTCTTCTCAAGCAGATCAAGCCGCCAGAATTTGACGGAAAAGGAAGGACTTTCCAAGCTGATGTTGAGATTTGGATCCATGGAAGATTACTTTGAAGCGGCCGGTACTGAACCTGCCAACCAAGCAATGCTAGCCAAGTTGAAGCTCACCGGTGAAGCCAGAGTTTGATGGAAGCAATGGTACAGAGACCAAAGGATCTTGGAAGGGTCTGTTACCTGGGAAAAGCTGAAAAAAGCTGTGCAAGGAAGATACTTACCACCTACGTACCGCACGCAAAAGATGAATGAGTTCTACGAGCTGAAATAGCTTGGTCTGACCCTTGACGCATACTACTCAAAGTTCATCTCTCTTTTGAAGTATGCACCACAAATGAATATGACACAACAGGTGTCAAAGTTTTGTGCCGATTTAAACCCACCTATAAATACCCGCCTCGAATCAATGCGCCCAACAGATCTTTAGGACACACTCATTCAAGCTGTACCCATAATTCAGGAGGTGCAGACCAGGCCAAGAAATAACAAGACTTGGTCTTATAATGATCAAAATAAAGGAGTATATAGGTCCCAGCAAAGAGAGTTCAAGGTCAAAACTGGGGACAAAGGAAGAAAGCAAGGACCAACAATATCAATAACTTTGTTCCTACCCGAGGTAATGGCTCCCAACGTCTTCTTTGGGAGCCATCTCCGTTGCTTCCATTGCAACGAGCCCGGTCATTTCAAAAGGCAATGTCCCAAACTTAGCAGAGGACAACGTCAAGGACTATTCCAAGGAATAGCCCGTGGCCAAGGAGCCGCCACCTGAGGCAGAGGAAGAACTGCCTTTGTTGCCAATAGGAAAATGTGCGATGAGGAAGACCCGACCATGGAAGCAGACTTTGAGAGGGCAACAGTCCATGCCGCCCTTCACAAGAACGGCCCGAATCACCAGTTTTCAGTGATTCCGACACCATCGGACTATCAAGGTAAAGGCTTTAGAACCTTGATTGATTATGGCAGTACACATTCCTTTATCTCACCAGCTTGTGCAAGAAGATTAGAAATAGCCACAATAGAAGCACCTACCTTGCTTGTGGAATTAGCAAATGGTCGTGAGGTCACTTGTACCAGGAAAACTGCTAAGGTGGAATTCTTTCTGGGAGGAAAGTCAACTTCGGTCAGATTTAGGGTCATGAACCTAGGCATCCATGAGTGCTTGCTTGGAATGGACTGGCTTAAACCTAATGACGCCCACATTTATTGTGGAAAGGGCCAAGTTTCCTTTCAAAACTCTAAAGAGAAATTGGTCACAACTCAAGGAGAGGCTAGAAAGCTGAAAATTCAATTGGCCAAATCATCTCGGATTATAAAGGGAGTTAGAAAGGGACTACCTGTCTACTTGATTAAGCTTAACAAGCTAGATCAGAATCAAGAGTCCGATGAAGAACCTTCATGGCTAAAGGAGTGCGTAGACGTATTTCCTAAAGAGCTGACAGAACTTCCACCTCAAAGGGAAGTTGATCATGAGATCAAGCTAGTGCCGGGAGGTGCACCAATTGCAAAGAGGCCTTATAGAATGTCCATCCCGGAAGAAATTGAGCTGAAGGAACAACTCAAGCAACTGTTAGATCACGGCTACATCCGTCCTAGCAGTTCACTATGGGGAGCTCCAGTGTTGTTCCAGAAAAAGAAAGATGGAACGCTTCGGCTATGTATTGATTACAGAGGGTTGAATCAACCAACCATTAAGAACAAGTACCCTATTCCAAGAATAGATGAACTTCTTGACCATCTTCAAGGTGCGAAGATCTTCTCCAAGATTGATCTCAGGTCTGGATACTATTAGATAAGGATCAAGGAAGAAGATATCCAAAAGATGGCATTCAACACAAGATATGGACACTATGAATTCCTAGCCATGTCATTCGGGCTGACGAATGCACCTACCACCTTCAAAAAGTTAATGCAGGATATCTTTAGGCCATATCTTGATGACTTTGTACTCGTCTTCTTTCACGATACCTTAGTCTATTCCAAACAAGAAGAAGATCATGAACCCTAGCTTCTCATTGTCTTTGAGACAATGAGGACACACAAGCTTTATGCCAAGATGAAGAAGTGTGCATTCTTTAGACGTCAGATTGAATATTTGGGATTCATCGTGTCAGCGGAAGGAATTGTTAGTTGTATATAGTACCTTTATTTGAGCAGGGGTGTTAGCTATATATAGTCAGTCTATATATAGCACCCTTGTTAGCTATATATAGTCTGTCTATATATAGCGCCCCAGGTCCCCTCTATATATTCCTATCATGTGTGCTCAGTTGATACACTTCTGGGGTTCCACTTCTGATGTCTTATATCTCTCTTCTCCTCTCTTCCTTTCGTCTCTCGTCTTCCTTGCAGTTTCCAACAGGAATCTCACTAGATCTGGCCAAAGTCAGAGATATTCTGGAGTGGCCAATACCAACAACTATCAAAGAAATACATAGTTTTCTTGGTTTGACAGGGTGGTACAGGGTCTTTATCAAAAACTATGCTTTGATTGCAGCACCTCTGACGGATCTACTGAAGAAGAAAACATCGATTGCATGGTCAACTGCTGAACAATCTAGCTTTGATAGACTAAAGCAAAGTTTGGTATCAGCACCTATCCTATCACTTTCGGACCTCAGTAAAGAGTTTGAAGCAGTAACTGATGCTAGCACGCTTGCCTTAGAATGTGTGCTTATGCAAGAAGGTCATCCTGTAGCATACTCTTTAAGAAAACTGAAGAGTCATGAGAAGAATTATGCTACCCATGATCTAGAGTTGTTAGCTATCATCCATGCTCTAAATCTTTGGAGACATTACTTGCCGGGTAACAAGTTTACCCTAGTGATGGATCATAAAAGTCTCAAGTGGATCTTTACCCAGAATGAACTCAACATGAGGCAACGTCGATGGATTGAAGTGCTGGAGAAGTACGATTTTGAAATCAAATACCAGCTTGGAAAGGAGAATGTAGTTGCCGATGCACTTAGTCACAAAGCATTCCTTAATTCTCTAATCTTGCAAAATCCATCAACAGCTAGATCTCTAGCCACAAAGGTATCCATGCCAAACAACCCAATACTTGAGCTAGCTAGAGATGAAGCATGCCATGATCCAACCTATCAAAAGATGCTAAGGGAGATCCCTATCAAGGATCAAGACCCAAAGCTATAGGCTAAGTATCAGGAATTCTTTATCAATAGTGGACTTGTCTACTATAGAATGAGATTATGTATATCAGAAAGCTAGTCACTCAAGCAAAAGATACTTTGGGAAGCTCATGATTCCCCTTTCTCAAGACATCCTGGCTATGCCAAGAACCTCAATGCAGTCAAAAGAAAGAGCTACTATTGGGAGAGGCTTAAAGGTGACGTTCTCAAATATGTCACTGAATGTTTGTCTTGTTAGCGTATTAAGGCCGAACATGTCAAAATGCCAGAAAAGTTGCAACCACTTGACATTCCCCAAATGAAATGGGAAATCATCAGTATGGACTTTGTTGTTGGCCTACCCCAAGTTCAGGGAGGATACAACTCCATTATGGTTGTGGTTGATATGCTCACTAAGGTTGCACATCTTATTCTTGTTAAGACAAACTATAAAGCCTCAAACATTGCAAGGTTTTTCATCAAGGAGATATTCAAACTGCATGGGTTTCCCAGAAGAATCATTAGTGATCATGATTCTCTCTTCACATCACACTTCTGGAGAGCTATCTTCGAAGCCATTGGGACTCAACTCTGTTTTAGTACAGCTTACCATCCCCAAACCGATGGTCAAACGGAGCGAGTCAACCAAGTCATTGAGGATATGCTAAGGGCAGTACACTGCTGCCGTAAACCAAAAAGGTGGATTCAATACTTTCCACTGGTTGATTTTGCCTACAATGTTTCTTACCAACAAAGCATTCAGATGACCCCTTTTCAAGCATTGTATGGGCATGACTGTCGAAGTCCTTTACACTTCTCAAATCCTACCCTAAGAGTTGAAGCTTCAAGGCAGATGCTGGAAGATATGGATGACCAAATGAAGTCAATAAGATAGGACATCGAAGCTGCCAAGGATAGACAGAAGACATACCCGGATTTGAAACGTCAAGATAGAACCTTTGAGGAAGGAGACATGGTCTTCATTCGCTCAAAATTATTATTGAACTTGACTCCCTGCATGCCACGTAGAACCTGTGCAAGGATTTCTCCCACATCCTAACTATTGGCAGCTTAATTCGTACCCCGCACGCACAAAAATGAGGCCTCCGCATTGAGCAATTGAGGCCGGGTTTTAAGACCACAAAACCCGCACGGGGAAACGCCCTTTTTGAAGGGGCAAAATGGATAATGGTAAAGTTAGGTCAATGTAATATTTTCGCTCAAAATTATTATTGAACTTGCAATATCAATATAATATTTCCGCTCAAATTTATTATTGAACTTAACTCCCCGCATGCCGCGTAAAACCTGTGCAAGGTTATCTCCCAGGCAGCTTGAACCATACCCCGCACGCGCAAAAATGAGGCCTCCGCATTGAGCAATTGAGGCTGGGTTTTAAGACCGCAAAACCGGCGGGGAAACACCCTTACCCAGCAAGTAGTGTCTCCAAAGCTTGAGAGCATGGATGACAGCTAACAGCTCCAAATCGTGAGTAGCATAGCTTCTCTCATGGCTCTTCAGTTTCCTTGAAGAGTATTCTACAGGATAACCTTTTTGCATAAGCACACATCCTATGGCTCGAGTTGGGGGAGAGGAGGATCAAATGCACAAAAGAGAAGGAAGGCTGGGGTGCTGAGGAGAATTGAAGGGAGGAGAAAACGAATGATGCCGTGTTAGGAAGAAGGCTGCTGCTTGCTGTGAGACTGCCACCGCGATTGCCACCAGATCGCCGCCCATCCCTCTCATCGTCCTAATTCCCCCCCCGACAACAATCTTTTCCTCTTCCCAATCATTGGGGCTCTTCCACGTTGGCTCTCTTCAAAGTCAGAAGCTCTTTAGAAGTTTCTTGGAAGCTTCTAAAGGATAAGGCCTTAAGTCTTGTTCCTACATGCCCTCCCCGATTTTAAAACCGGGTTCATAAAACCCCAATTCCTGCGCAAGGGAGAAAGCAAGTGGGCTTGGAGGCCATTTTGCCAAAGTGGAGGAAATTTGGAGACCGAGTAAGAGATCGCAGAGTTCAAGTTGTCAAAGATGGCTCCCAAGAAGACGCAAGGTGCAGGCGGAAGGTTCTTCCCCAAACTTACATGTGAAAATCCACACACATCCACAAGCACAGGTTCCACGAACTTATTTCCACATAAAGAAATGCTTTAAGCACGCTTAATTCCATAGGAAGAATGCATTTTTCGCTTATCGTTCATTCATGTAGTAGTGATAAAAGTGCATTTGAGAAAGTATCTCTGTAAACGATAGATAAGGATCGGTGCATATCATGCAATTGGATCGTTTGCATCTCCAAAGTTATGAATAAAAATCACTTACTCAACTTAGTCGCAAATTGCCTTGTCATGCATTTTCAAAGTGGAAGTCTAAAACGCATATTGACTAGGGTTAAAGAGAAAATTGTTACGTGCATTGGCCGTGAAGGAAAAGAGTATCTTGCATTTAGTCAATAACTTCCTTTGTTATGACTCGCATGAGAAAATTGTTAAATTCCGTTGCACGGCATGAAAATAAAACTATGGACGTTGCACGTTGCATGCAAAGATGTTTGTCGAACGGATTGAATGTTGCATATCACATGAACTTCATTAACGATGTTGTATCTAAGGGTCGCATGTTACATATTTGTCATGTGTAAATTTCATTTCATCAAGTTTCATTTGGAAAAGATTGCATGGCGCTTATCAAAGCGTGAAATTCTAAAGCTTAGACAAAAGGATTCTATGCATGGTTCTTTGATGTAAACCCTAATAGGTTTCATGCAAGTTATCATTCGTCGTGACTTTAGTAAGGAAAGTAAAGGGTTATTGCATACCTTCTAGAACATAGATGTAACAAATCGTATACTTGCACAAAATGTGATATCTAGCATCTGCTTACACCTTTAGACAAGGTTAGCATCTCTAGGAGAAAGGATCGCCCTTGTCGCAAGATAAGTAGTCCAATTTAGCTAAATCACCTAACTCGCACCTCAAGTACTAGCTAGGGCTTGGCATGTCAAAAATGCAGCCAAGTATTGTACTTGGACGCTAAGTCGAAACCCTCAATTCCAAAGGTCCTACCTATATTCACAGAATGTTTGGGTCAATTGGATGCTCATGCAAACAATGATCTAGGGTTTCTACCCTAAGGATCGTTCGACCAAATGCTAAAACTCATATTGAGTTTGGAAACCCTAGGACTAAACGTTGTCGGCCTAGTACAAATAGGGTTGGGTTGGTAAGAAGACACCCCACATCCTGCATCTTGTCTAAACATAATTCCTTGAATAGGAAATGTCGTTCAATGGGTGAAATGATCCCATGAGTCAAGCATGACACTTGTGCAACAAGTTGCAACGTCACACGACTTTGTGGTTTAATCACAAGAGAGATTTGCCACTCCTTGTAATGAGGTTGGCAGGTTCTAGCACAAGTCTAACTTGCAAGAGGATGAGTAAACATCCTCCTACATCACCTTTCTTGGGCTGATTTGCCAAGTTAAGGGAAGTTAGGTATTTGCTTGGAAGCAAAGGATCAATCAAGTTAGAGCGACATGATCGCCAGGATTTACTGTTAATTTATGAAACCTAAGGTATCGGTTAAGTTCGGTTAACAGGGTATGGCCCTAACCCAAGGACAAAAGGGTGAACAAACAAACCCTTGGGGATCTTGCCAAGTTGCAATTGATCCCGAATCGAATGCTGGATGCATTCGGAGAGAAGGATTCACTCCTTAGCAGTTGGCCAAATAAACAACCATTGGATTGATTGTGCTTGTAATAGTTTAGGAGCACTGTTTGCATTGTTTGCTCAAGGAACTAAAGGTTGGAAAGATAATTAATGCTTTAGGTTTAAGTCCTGAAGGGAGAGGCAGCATCCGTTACCCCCAACTGTCTACTTGACCCTAACCAAGGGGGTTGTTAGACGCACCGGGAACGTGGACCGAACCCTCCGTGAGAGGTCCCTCCGTTGGACACTACTTGGAGCAGGAGGATGCTTGGGTGCCAAAGGGGCTCTGGCCGTAAATCCCTTGCCTTCCGGGCCCTGCACAAGAGGCCAACATGACTCGGGATTAGATCTCAAGGCTCGCATACTAGTCTACAGGCAGAATCTTGGATTAGTAATCCCTGTGGATTGCTGGATAGCCTTTGGGCGGATTATGGATTGCATTCGGGCGGATTATGGATTAGCCTACGGGTTGGATTATGTGATGTTTTCCAAAGATAAATAGAGATCAACTGTTGAAAAGGAACTTGTTTGACACTGTTTTTCTATGTCAAGTGCTAAGATTACGTGAAGGAACCGATGTCTAACTAGCTAATTAAGTAAGTTGTTTTTTGCGTATCCAACTAAATGTGGTAGGTAATTAGACAACTAAAGCAACCCTGAGTAAAGTGCGGTGGATGTGGCCATGGGTCCGTCCTATGGATGGGTAGCCCTGGTTGGCCAGGAACTTTTCTCAAGCGAAATGGATAGCAAGGAACCCTTCTCGAAGGAAATGACAGCAGGCAATGCTGACCTAGAGTTCAGGTTACTGGAATTCCGATTTATGATGTTTTAGGGGAACAGAATGGGACTATACCTTATGGGCAGAGAGTTCGAGCTTTGCATCCCTCTCATTTTCTATTCTCCTTGAACCAAGTGCATCATGAATCTGCTTCAACCCTGATATTTGTGCGTAAAGTAGTTTGCTTGGGATTCGATGCTAAAGCTGCCATTTTAGGAGATTGATCATTAGGGAAACCCCGATTCAGGTCGGTCCTAAGTGGGAATGGCCGGAATACTTCCGCTACGTGGCAGACTCGGAAAGTCCTAGATCGCAAACCCCGTAACATTCCATGGGAGTGCTAGGCGGAGCTTTCTAGACTCTCTTCCCGATGGGCTGCTAAGACGTGTCCTACAAGCGAACAGGTGGACACATTACAATCAATCCCTCTATTTGCATATTGTCCTGATCTATGCTTGGAACATCGCTTTGATCATATACTCTCACACTTCGGGGAGCTAAAGGTATAACATACCACCATCGAGGTTATCGGGGGTTTGGATAGAAGATTACCTATTCACAAATACGTACAAGAGAGATTTAACTATTGTGACATGTACCATGTAGTAATACAATTAACAAACGAATGAGCTCATGCACCTGTTCACAATGGGCCAGCAACACAAAGGTGTTGCGCAAATCCATCCATTTTTTTACGGAATCTATTTTGAGAAATCCAGATTGACCTCGTCGAACTGTTGCTCCAGCTCCTTCAAGTACCACTTTGAACCACTGCACATCGAGTAGTATCAAGGAGAAGCTATGGTAATCCACCATAACAATACTTTACAAGTTTTCAAAATACTCCATCTCATCTATAATTGTGTTTGGATCCATTGCTCGTCATCGGCTCTCTTGCTCGAACCTTGCCATGATACCATAGTCTGTTGTGGAGCGCATTTTGTCAATACGATCCATGCGAAAATGTCGTCCGTGCGACCACACTGCTGTATATATTTTGTACTTTACATTGAAACACTCAATTAGTTGTCGCATATAAAATATAGATAGGACAAATCCTAAATACGTCATCACCTTTGGACTACATCCCCTCGAGAATTCCCACTCCTCGGTTGAGACCTCCGCCCCTTCGCGAGACGCTGCAGTCAAAGCTCTATGCAATCATCGCGTTGACATAAACCACGGCATCTCCTCCATGCCCTCGGGATATCGAATTGGTCAATGGCGTGTACTACATCGAAATTCAGATCATGCTTCCTCTCGATCTTGCCTAGCTTGTTGGTACCTGGCGAGCCACGTCTCCATAGAGGCATGGTGCAACATGCAGCATCCATTCTTTTTTCTACCCCATTTTCAACCACCACATCTCCGGTCAGTCTATCATCGTCCTTTAGCTCATAGCATACTGTTGTCTGGATCCGTCGTTGGTAGCCATTGTGAAATATGCACTAGCATCTTAGACACCAACCAACCTTTAGCCATACTACCTTTTGGCCGAGCTCTTTGTCACACAAAGTCTTTCAGGGTTTTCATGAAGCGCTCTAAGAAGAACATCCATCGCGTATGGACATGTCTAGCGATCTTCATTCATCTACAAGATGCACAAGAAGGTGGATTTGTATCGCGAGCATGCTGGTAGGCATGTATTTCTCAAAGAGATAGACCGCCTCCACTGTTCCCCGCCTTGTGGATTCGATAGAGGACATCTTAATCTCCTTTTGTGAGATCCATTGCACTAAATTTGACAACATGTAAATGGCCTTGTGTATTTCTGGAGTAAGGCATCCTACGATCGCGATCGGTAGTACAAACTGCCACAAATGAAAAAGCATTATGAACAATGACTACACTCCAAATAGAAAAATGTGTAGGCCACTTACAATCCATTCGTAGTACAAACCTGACATATCTTATGCCAGTCATGGGATTTTAGCCCTGATAATTGGTCGTCTTTAGAAAACATAGACCTGAGAGAACGCATTATACCCGTCGGAGTGCGGATAGACTTGACTATTTGCTTCACAATAACTCTCTTCTTTAGTGGACAAAACCCAAGGAGCGCGAGGTAGCTGCACATGACCATGAGCACTTGATTGCGGCCAAAGCGCCTCCATCTTGCCTACTTCCTTCAAATCCGTTCGTGCCCCTATAGTGTCTCTCTTTCCTGTGATGTGGTCCCATAATAAGCTGCCTATGTTTTTGAAAATATTCATGGGATCCAATAAGTGGTTGATCTGTAAGTGGATTCAATATGGCAACTCGTAGAAAACTCAGAACCGTCGCATTCCATTTGGATGTGACTCCGCGTGGACCATTTTCAGCTCGTACCAGCTTTGGGCATTCATATGTGTTGGAGGTCATCCAAGAAAACCTTCCTTGAGTTTACGACCCTCTGCAAGAAAGTGGCGTATCCTTGATATACCATCTTCTTCATGGTTCGTGACCTTCAGGAGTCTAATTATGGCCCGCACAATGGACATGCATGATAACCTGAGGTAACCAGACCTGTCCCAACACCTCTATCCAGTGAATACAAACTTGGATGAGCTATGATAGATATTACCAACGAGAACGGAAGCTTATTTACCACCGCACTGTCCGAATCCCGAAAAGTCATGCATCGTCCACACGAGAATGGCTCGAATATTGGTGGACCGTTAGCCATCTCGCTTGCTCATATCTTGCACGGTGACCCTCTCCTCTCACGAAATCTTAAGCTCATCGACTAATGGACGAAGATATACGTCCATATTATTGACTTTGTAGCGGCCGAGGACGAGTAAGCTAAGGATGAGATATCATTTCTTCGTAGAAAGCCATGGAGGGATATTGTAGTTGACAAGGACTATAGGCCACACATTGTAAGAAGTTGAGCACAGACCGAATGGGTTCACGCCATCCATTACAAGACCAAGCCAAAGATTCCTTGGCTCTCGAACAAAGCCTGGGAAGGTAGAGTCAATGTGGCTCCATGCTCGTGAATCCGCTGATATTCATTGAACTCCATTTGTGGACCTATTCTGCACATGCCACGTTGTCAAGCTCGCCATGCCGGACGTACGAAACATGTGGTTTATGTGGGGGATAAGCGAAAAGTGTCTAAGAACTTTTTGAGGGATTGCTTGCCCTTGCAAGTCCTATCGATACCTGTGAGAACCACACTTTGGACATGTCTCCATAGTCTCGTATTCTCCTTGAAACAGTATGCAATCATTGATAGATGCATGGATCCTATTGTAGTCCATGCCAAGCTTTCGTAAAACATATTGTGCATCATCACGAGACTCAGGTATGGTATTTGTAAGTGGTAATATATGATACTTCAGTAACCTGGAAAAAATCATAAAACACCTTGAAAAAGCACAAATGTTTTTAATGATAGTGCCGAAAAGAAATAAACGAAGTGTACGTACAAGGTACCTAATCAACTTGATCACACTCGCATCGCTCCATCCGTATTTTGCTTGCTCACTTAGGAGTGCAAGCAGTGTCTTTAGGTGAGATACTCGGCACCCATCATATAATGGTATGGATGCTTCCTCTCTAAGAAGATCAGAAGTCTCGACATCCATGGGAATCAATGCATTGATTATTGCCTCCATCTCAGGCTCCAAGATTATAGGTAAGTCTCGAAGGTTGCATGTCTCCTCTAGTATTGACAGTATAGATTGGCTAGTACCTTCCAAGTGGTGGATTGGCTCAGACACTGACAAGATGTTACCTCCCTGGATAGAAAATTTGCCAACCACACCCAATCTTTTTGTGTATGGTATTCAAATAGCTTGTGAGTACAATGCATGATTGATATTAACTTTTCTTACTGTTTGCTGAAAATCCAAGATCACCTGATCAATGATCTCAGATTGAAACTCGCCAAAGCGTCATATATGTTCTATAGACAATCGACGTTTTCGTCGAATTGCCAGCTTGCATTGAGAGCAAGGACATGGAACACGCTGATTAAGATACGCCTCGTGATCTTGAACATCAAGACCTTCATTGTTTTCCATTTTGTCTACGTTATGACAAACAATTTATTTTTGTTATCATTCTTTTTTTCTTTCTTAAATTGTTTGAGAAGGGATTTCTTCTCTTGTAACTTAGCAAAAATTAACGTATATAAAGTCTCAACCCACCCACCCACAAATTAACGTATGTCAGAGTGTTTCTCGTCTCATGGTGTTGCATTAGACCTCACCGGACCTCGCCACCACTCTCTCTTTGTTTTTTATCCATTCATTATCTCCTCTTCTTCCATCTCTCTCTCTTTTTCTCTTTCTTTATTATGTTGTATGTTTATTCCCTCTCTCTCATTCCTTCTTCTTTTTTCTCTTCCTCCCTCTCTCTCATTTTCTTTAACAAAACATATCTCTCTCTCTACTACTACTACTACTACAACAACAACAACAACAACAACAACCACTACCACTACCACTACCACTACCACTACCACTACCACTACTACTACTACTACTACTACAACAACAATAACAACAACAACAACAAACAAGAAAAGAAAAAAAAACTACTATCACTACCACTACTACAACAACAACAACAACTACTACTACTACAATAACAACAAACAAGAAAAGAAAAGAAAAACTACTATCACTACCACTACTATAACAACAACAACAAATAAGAAAACTAGACAACAATAAACAAGAAAAAAAAACCATTACTATAAAAACAATAACAACAACAACAACAACAAACAAGAAAACCACTACTACTACTACAACCACGACTACGACGACTACGACTACGACCATGACTATGAATACGACTATGAGGATGACCACGCCACAACCATGACTATGACCACAACAACGACAACGACCACGAATACGACTACTACGACGATAACGATGACCATGACTACGACTATGACCACGACCACGACCACGATCACGACCACGACGATGACTACCACTACCACTACCACTATAATAAACAAGAAAAGATGAAAAAACAACAACAATAACAATAACAACAACTACTACTACTACAATAACGACAACGATGACCACGATTATGACTACCACTACCACTACTACTACCACTATAATAAACAAGAAAAGAAGAAAAAATAACAACAACAACAACAACAACTACTACTACTACTACTACTACTACTACTACTATAATAAACAAGAAAAGAAGAAAAAACTACTACTACTACTACTACTACTACAAAAAACAAGAAAACTAAACAACAATAAAGAAGAAAAGGAAAAAAACTACTACTACTTCTACTACTACAACAAATAAGAAAACAACAACCTCTCTCTCCTTCTCTCTCTCCCTCCCTCTCCCTCTCTTTCCACTACAACAAAAAGGCCTCATAGACACACATTTAGACGCGATTTTTGAATGTAGAGAAATTCTTACGGGCGCGTCTATCTGCCCATCTATTTGCGCGTCTACCATTTCACATCTATAATCGCATGTATCAACGAATTTACACGCACAAATAGACGCACAATAGACGCACATATACACGCGCATATAGACACGCTGGTAGACGCACGTTTACAAGCACTGATAGATGTGAATGGAAAATAAAAAATATCTTTTTTTAAAAGATATTTAATTTATTTTTTAAATTTTAATTATGAAGCGCATGTATAAGTGCGTGTAGTCTGCATTATAAATGCGCGTATAAACGCGAATTATCTGCAATTTAGACATGCGGATAGACGCGCTGGTTTTTTTTTCCCCCTCCCATACATCAGATTGTGTATTTGGAAAAAAGACAATGTATCTTACGGGCACAAGAATTGAAAATAAAAGTCCATGTATTCATTACATATCAAAAGCATTTACAAGGGAAGTTTAAGTGCTTGTGACCTAAAGCGTGGCCGCAAGCAGTAGGCTCAAAGAGATATCATACATATACAAGAAAAGAAGGCCTCGTGAGGAGGTATGGTGCTCCTCTACGAATGTGAAGAGGAACATCTTCGCTAGTACCACCATGGCTACTAGCGTCGCTATCCCCCTCCTCGCTATGCTCCACATCCGGGTTCGCCTACACACACAAAAGATCAGGATTGCTTACATAGACAAGGTGGAGAAAAAGTTATAATTAGCTATAATTTTAATAGAAAAGTAAGAAAAATATACCTCCTCTGGCTGTTGAATCCTCATGGCCCGGTTGTATTGGTCCTCAGTGATGAGACCCTCCTCATAAAAGTGAAGCCATGTCACTGCGCGGTTATGGCCTCGATGGTAACCTACCTCTCTAGGAGTAGGTGTCCTACCAACGATGGTAGTCTGCAAAACATTTAGAGATATACAAATAATTATGAGTCACAATCTGCCTCCCACCACTCTCTGCCGCCCGATCCGTAATGCGACGATCCCATGGTTTCCATTTAGATCCGTCGCGCCTCTGCGTACTGGCAACTCTTCACTTTCTCAGCTACTTTCTTCTTGGATTTCTTCCACTCTATGCGGTGGCACATAGGTGGTTGGCTATAGGCTCCACGTCCCTCCTCCAACCTCCGCAATGAGTCCCTAGCCCATGTTATGAGGTGGGATCTTTTGTTGTGAAGCATATCCATCACTTTTGTACGTCCCCAATCATCCGAGAATCACTAACCCTCAGGATTTGGATACCTTCTATGGACTGCCCTCAGCATCTCCTGCCACAAGCCGCTTTTCTGATTTTTGAAGGCAATGAAACAATCTTTATACATCGCATGCACGACGCTCCTCATGTACGCCATTACATCCCTTCCCTCATCATCATGAAAGATGCCACCAGCATATGTAACTCTATAGTACTGGCGTACAACCTCCTCTACGTGATCTACTGGTGAGGGTGATCACTCGCCACCTCCTAGGCAACCCCCACACAAGCCTCGTCCTTCCCCTCGACTCTCCCTCCTCCCTCTCTATCGACTACCCTCTGCCTCGCTGGACGCACGAGCTTCTGCAGATGCACGTGCTTCTGCAGATGCTTGTGCTTCAGCCAATGCACGTGGAGCATGTGGAGTACTTGCATATGGAGTACCTACATGGGGAGTACCTGCATGTGGAGTCTGGGAAGTAGTGCCAGGCAAAGACGTTAGAGGCGTCCCAGACATGACACTGAACACCTCGTCCGCTGTGGGAGAGCGGCCAAGGTGTCTGGTCATCTCTCCCATGAAGTCTTCCCTACTATGAAAACCTCCAAAAAATGCATTGACCCCCTGTCAAAGGAGGCCAATGTATCATTCATGCGATCCACATCCGGGTCATTGCTAGATGAACCAGGATACGACATCTACAAAAAAAACACAGGAAAAAGACAAATTTATTTGCATACAAAAAATCATATATTACCTACTTTTTCAAAGAGCTTTCTTTAGACATTGAGCATAACACTTAAGTGCTAATGCTTCTCTTAAACAAGAAAACTGATAAACACAAACATGGGATTGGTCACATTCATCATTGCAAAAATATATTGTTTACTATCAAAACTAGGAGACCTGGCGCGTGTATCCCCACGTCTAAATTGCAGGTTAGACGCGCCCTTAGATGCACCCCAGAGTGAACCTTGTGTCCAACGCGTCTATCTGCGCATCTAAGATGTAGCACAGACGCGCTGTCAGATGCGCATTCCAGGTCAATGCGCATGTATAATCGCATGTAGACTGCAGGTCAACCTTCTGTGCAGCGCGTGTATCATCGCGTGTACACTACAGAGCACACGCGCCAGCACACACGCTCTCAGACGCGCTCTGAGAGGAAATATTTTTCGCGTCTATGTTTGCGTCTACAGTGAGATTTAGACGTGCTCGGTCGGCCGATTTTAGGCCGACTACCGCCATTGATGATTTACAAAATGCAATACATAATGGAATCACAAATCCTAAATACACAAACAGAGCAGAGAGAGGAAGAGAGAAATAAAGAGAGAGAGAGAGAGAGAGAAAGAGAGAGAGAGAGAGAGAGAGAGAGAGAGAGAGAGACTCACCTTGGGTGTTTGGTGTGGCGGGTGGTGGCGCTTCTTCCTCTCCTTGGTAAGTTACCCTCCCTTGATGCTTGCTTGCTTGCTTGCTGCTTCTTCTTGTTCTCTTGTTTCTTGTTCTCTCTTTCTTCCTCTCCTTGGCTTTCCTTTTTCCCTTCTTGTGTGTTTGAAATGAAAGAAGAGGTGAGTCATGAGGAGGTGAGGCATGAAGAGACTAGGTAAGGCATGAAGAGACTGCATATCGGCTAAACTCAAGCTTCAGAACCACAAAAAACGCAGGAAAGGAAAGGCGCAGTTTGAAAAGAAATGATTTAAGTATGGTTTGAATTTTGACGTGTGTGTCTATTTTCGCGTGTATATGTGCGTCTATTGTTCAGATAGACGCAAGTATAGACGCGAATATAGAGGCGAAAATAGACGCCAATATAGACGCGTAGTTAAACGCAGATATAGATGCAAATTTGGGCTTTATCATAATTTTTTGTTTTTAAGATAAGTTTTGATAGTAAATTCTTATCATAAGTTTTAATGTATTTATGATGATTTTTGTGTATTTAAAATTGAGATCTTATGTAAACATATAAATGACAAATATTTTGATGTTGTCATGAATTAGGTTTAATCATGTCGACGTCGTCACATCACCTAGTGCAGTGCAAGCTGATGAGTCAATGAGCACATCCTCAAGTGAGACATACTATCAAAGGTTGCTTATCAAAGGTGAGACATACTATCAATTAATTTGTTTCTATAAGTTTTATTTTATATAAATAATTGACATGTTTGATCTTTTATCTTTTACTACTAGTGCACATTATTCAATGCACTTTGGTGTGAGGGTAAACATCTTCGAACTCAACGTATAGATGAAAAGAGAAATACCAAAGATTGTGGTGTCCTTGCTCACTTCGAGGATGCCAATGGTACCATGGAAGGTTATTGTGGCTTGATCCAAGATATTCTGAAGCTTGACTTTAGACGATTCTTTATATATGTACTAGATGTGAAGTGGTTTAAAGAAGTGGTAACAAATGGTGAGCATTGCACAATCAGACGTCATCCAAGTGGTTTTGTAATCATTGACTCTACAAAATTTCACCAAAACAAGAATGACACATTAGTACTACCTCAACAATGCGAGCAGGTATATATGCAAAGGCTGATTTTTTTATATGTATACATGTGATACATATATACAATATAATAAGTACTTAAGTTTTTTGCTTTTGTTTTTCAAATACAGGTTGTGTATCATCTAATGGTAAACAATAACGGATGGTGGTATGTCATCCCTGTATCTAATCCTTCAAAACCAATATATGGTAATATTACCGACATGGAGATAGCAGATGACAATCCAACAATTAATGATGATGTGCATGATGACACCATAATAGATGGTATGCATGATATAGTACAAGATGAACCTCGGGAGGATGTTCAAGGAAACGTAGAAGAAGACAATAATGTGATTGTCGATGATATTGATGAAGTTATTGAGTAATATAGCAACACATCTGATAGTGGGATAGACTTATTTGTTTCATTACCTCTTGGTAACATAGACCTAGAAGTAGATAGTTTAGCAAGGGCTGATCTCATTGAAGATGAGATGGATTATTCATTGTAACATACTTAATTTGCTTATTGATTCAATGTGTATTCCTAATTCTATGGTTTTTATCATGCGCACACGTGCATACTCAAGAATCAATAGTCAATTTAAAAGCTAAACTGAATTTTCCATAATAAAAAGGAAGTATCTTTTATCATCTTCAAGTACGTAGAGAAATTACGAGATACATATTGCAATGCTTGCTACTAATTGTAAGGTTTCTGTCGCTTACCGCTAATTACTTATATCAAGCTTGTCAACTGGAGGAACTACCATTCATTAGAGAGCAATGAAAAAGTAATTATTAACTCTATTTTTTTAATTTAATGATTCAATGTGTATTCTTAATTCTATGGTTTTTATCATGCGCACATGTGCATGCTCAAGAATCAATTTCAGGTGGTTAAATAACGATTAACTTTGATTTTTTAATTATGTGAATTGCTAATTTTAGGTGGTTAAATAATTATGCGTCTGCTGACGCGTCTATTTGCGCGGATATATAGACGCAACATTTGCGTCTATTTACATGCACATTTACACGCACTTATAGACGCTGTGATAGACGCACCCGACTTTGCACGTCTAACATGCGCGTCTATGCCTCGTTTCTGTTGTAGTGTTCTCTCTTTCCCTATTATGTTTAATGTTTTCTCCCTCTATCTTCCTCTCTCATTTCCTCTCCCTCCCTCTCCCTCTCTCTCTCTTTCTCTCTTTCCCTATTATATTTAATGTTTTTTCTCTCTCCTCTCCCTCTCTCATTTCCTTTTCTCTCTTCCTCTCCCTCTCTCATTTCCTCTCCCTCCCTCACCCTCACTCTCTCTTTCTCTCTTTCCCTATTATGTTTTATGTTTAATGTTATTTCTCTCTCCTCTCCCTCTCTCATTTTCTTTTCTCTCTTTCTCTCCCTCTCTCATTTCCTCTCCCTCCCTCACCCTCACCCTCTCCCTCTCTTTCTCTCTTTCCCTATTATGTTTAATGTTGTTTCTCTCTCCTCTCCCTCTCTAATTTCCTTTTCTCCCTTCCTCTCTTTCTCTCATTTCTTCTCCCTCCCTCTCCCTCTCTCTCTCCCTCTCCCTCTCTTTCCCTCTTTCCCTATTATGTTTAAAGTTTTTCTCTCTCCTCTCCCTCTCTCTTCCTCTCTTTCTCTCATTTCCTCTCCCTCCCTCACCCTCTCCCTCTCTCTCTTTTTCTCTCTTTCCCTATTATGCTCAATGTTTCCCTCTCTTCCTCTTCCTCTCCCTCTCCCTCTCACTCCCTCTCTCATTTCATCTCCCTCCCTCTTCCTCTCCCTCTCTCATTTCCTCTTCCTCCCTCTCCCTCTCCCTCTCCCTCTCTCATTTCCTCTTCCTCCCTCTCCCTCTCTCTCTCTTTCTCTCTCATTTCCTCTCCCTCTCTCAATACACATGAATTTTAAAAAAAACAAGTAAAAGAGAAAGAGAAAGCACAAAAACAAAGCAAGAAGGAACAATGCACTCACCGTAAAGGCTCGGAGAAGGGTTTGGTAGCTCCTCTTCGCGATAGCAGCTCCTCTTTGCCCTCCGTACACTTCCTCCTCTTCTTCGCGAATGGCGGCGACGGTGGTGAGAAGCTTTCATTCTCCCTCTTTCTCTCTTTCTCTCCCTCTCCCTCTCAAATGCAAGATGTTCACTTTCCCTTTCACTTCGTGTATGCGCGCAAAATAATGTGCTCCGATTTCGGCCCGTGTTTTTTTTGTCGAAAACCACCGTCGCTATATCTCCATATCTTTGTAGTGTTAGTAGGTGTGTATCACCAGAATTACCTCAATCTACACTTGAGTCTACTACTGTAACTTGGTGGATAGGTTCCTAAGCTAAGGAGTACCCTTTACTCAACCCATCATTGGCTGATCTCATGAGATAGACAAGAGAGGTTTTCCAATTTTCCATTTCTATATGTACTTTCTCTTTTCTATTTCTATGCATCCATGGTCCTTTGAGGGTAATTAATTTATTCCAATCAGCTTGAAAACTAAGGTCTTGGTGATAGGTATCTTTCATAGGAATAAGAGAATCAAAAGATATCACAGAGATATTATGAATAGTTGGTCTTCTACTTAAGGCATCGACAATAACATTTTCTTGTCCAGGTTAATATTGGATAAGTGGATGAAAACTTTGAATAAAATCAATCCATTTAATGTGTTGGTCAGATATTTGTGGCTGACTAAGGAGATGTTTAATACTTTGTTGGTTAGTTTTGATCACGAATTCAGAGATTCCCATTAAATAATGTTTCAATTGACGTAAAGCTTGTACTACAGCTAGCAATTCCTTATCATAAGTAGAGTACTTGAGTTCAGAGGTTTTAAGCTTGCAGTTGGAGTAAGCTATGGGATGAGAATCTTGCATAAGAACAGCTCCTATTCCAGATCCATTAGCATCAGCTACTACTAGGAAAAATGGTCCAGTAAAGTTAGGAAGTTGCAATACAAGAGCATGAGTTAAAGCATGTTTTAGTAAATCAAAGGACTTTTGTTGATTTTTGGACCAATGATACACAATACCTTTCTTTAATAAGTTTGTGAAAGGTAATGCAAGCAATAAAAATTTTCTCATAAATTTTCTATAAAAGCTAGCAAGACCTAAGAAAGAATGTAATTCATGCACATTTTTAGGTATCAGCCAATTCAAAATTGCTTCTATGTTTTTAGGATCAACTTTAATACCTTCAGATGAAACAATATATCCTAACTATTCAATTTGTGTTTGGAAAAATTCACTCTTTTCAGGGTTAGCATATAATTGATTCTCTTTTAGTAATTTGAAAATCAAAGATAAATGTTCATAATGCACATTTTCATTCTTACTGAAAGCCAATATGTCATCAAAGAAAACAATGACACGATGTTGATGCTTCAAAAAGATGTGATTCATCATATGATAGAATGTAGCTGGTGCATTAGTTAATCCAAAATGCATAACAAGGAATTCATAATGTCCATATTGAGTTCTAAATGCAGTTTTGAAAATGTCAGATGTGTCCAGTCGTACTTGATGGTATCCAGATTTAAGATCTATTTTTCTAAATATTGTAGCCCCTTGTAGTTTGTCCATAAGATCGTCTACCCTAGGAATGGGATATCTATTTTTTATAGTGATTTTATTTAGGGCACGATAATCAATGCACATCCTATAAGTGTTGTTTTTCTTTTTAACTAATAAGACAAGTGCACCAAATGGAGAACTACTGGGTCTAATGAGTCCTCGAATTAATAATTCTTCAACTTGAGTTTGAATTTCTTTCCGTTCAATTTGATTATGTCGATAAGGTGCTTTACATGGTGGTTGAGAACTTGGAATTAGGTCTATTTTATGATCTTCAAGACATGTGGGTGGTAAACCGAGTGGTAAGTCAGCAGCAAAACAGTCTTAAAATTGTGAAAGAATTTGTGTGTACCTAGAATGGATCTTATTTTTCTTAACTTTAATTTCATTCACCCAGATTAAATAAGATTTGCTACCTTTTCTTAATGCATGTTTAGCATGTGTATAACTAAGCAATGAAAAATTATCAAAAGTGTGCATACCATGCAATGTGATTTGTTTCCCATGAGAATGAATCTTCATTGAATGGGTAGAATAATCTATATTGGGATTATACTGATGATGCCAAGGCATGCCTAGAATAATGTTACTAGATTGCAAAGGCACAACTAGGAAATTCATACGTTCAACATAATCACCAATTTTAATTTCTAAGTCATGCACTTCTTATGTTCCATTGTATCTAGTGCCCAAGAATGTAGCCTTGATGCGGTAATGAGTAGAAACAGTATGCAATTTTAATTCTTTGACCAATTTTGCAGAAATAGTCGTGTGTATTCCCATCATTATGTAAAACAGTCTTTTCTTTACCATGCACAAAACATTTCATCGTTAATAAAGAATGGGGATTTGGTATACCTGGTAAAGTATCTGAAGTAGTACCATTATCGTCATCATCTTTCGTGAAATCTGGCATTTCTTCATGGTCTTCATCTTCAGTTGCTCTCGAATAGTTGATGTGAATAGTTGACTTTTTGGATTGACAATTCGCCGCTAGATGTCCAGGTTGATGGCATTTGTAACAGATTATGGATTTGGCTTTAGACACATTATTGGTGGTAGCAGAAAGTTTAGGAATGTTGGGATTTGACTGAAGAGATGGCTTAGGATTTGGATTTGTATTTGATTGTAAAGCAAGGGTTCATGTCCAAGATTTACGGAATGAAGATGGAAGGAAACGGTTTTGATTGAATCTTCAAAAATTAGAATTGAATTGTTTTGTACTGAAGTTACCATTGTTTGAAAATTGTTGTGGTCGCTTCTCTCGTCCTCAAATCTTATCTTCAGCATCATGGGCCAAGGAAATTGCATCTTCGAGAGTCGTTGGCTTAAACATGTTCACTTCTGCATAGAAGTGACCAAGTAACCCAGACATAAACTTGCGCTTATGAGTCGCCTTAGGTACACCTTTGAGCATTCGTAGTTGCAATAAAGCATTCCAAAAGCGCTCGGTATATTGGTAAATAGGCTCGCGATCTCTTTGTTGTAGAAGATCCCACTATTTGATTGTTTTTTCGTGGAATTGGGATGGAAGAAAATTCTGCAAAAATTTCTTTTGGAAAGTCTCCCAAGTAGCAGGACAATCAATGCTTTTGTGGACAACAGTCCACCATAAGGATGCTCTGTCCACTAAATGATTAGTGACACACTTAATTTTGTTTTTTTTCAGCATACTGTTCTTCATGGAAATAATCATCAAACTAGCTGATAGAAGCAAGTACAGTCTTTCCATCACGTGACCCATTGAAAGTACGAAATTTGAAATTTCTTTTACTTATCTTTGTTTCTTTTCGAATACATTGTGCTTCAATGTAATGAAGGAGACCTAGGAGAGAGAAGGAGAGAAGGGAGAGACTGTAGAGATGAGAGAGAAAGAGGAAGAAGATGGGAGAAGAAGAGAGAGATAGACTAGCAGAAGAGAGAGAAAGGTAGGAAAAGAGAGAGAAAGAGGAGGGAAGCCATGAAAGCTAGGAGGAAGGAGAAAAGAGAGAGTTGATTATTGATAACTGATGCCCTAATTGGGTCTCTCAACACCTTATATACCCTGTCAGTATAAGTGGGTATTCCCATGCTAATCCGTGTCCTACCCGTCTATCCCTACTCTTTTACATTCCATCCGGACCCCGAAGGTTTTTGCCCTCAAAAACAAAAAGAGGACCTATGGCTCACAACGAAAAAGGGGGGGGGGGGGGGTTTTGCAGAGTACTACGCTGCTCAGCATTACAAAGGAGAATATGGGTATCCTGAAGTACAATCTCATGTGAAATTGGGGCATAGAATTGTGTATATGATGTATATGACATGTGCAAGTTGATAGCATATGAGTTTGGCCTCCAACTCTTGACAATTAGGGGCTAACAAACAATGGACAGCATGCTGTCCAGAATAGGCGTGCTGGAGAAAACTGGTCATAACTTCCTATGGGTATCTTCGATTGAGGCGTCTGACATGTCAAAACGAAGCTCGTTGAGGGTACTTTCAGCCCAAGTAGGTCATGCAAGTGTGCACTTAATGCAGGCCCAAAACTGTTCGAAAGTAGATGGTTGTCTACTGCAATACAGACCCAAATCGAGTCGTCTTCAACCAAGGTTGCCGCCTCAAGGTGAGGGGACTACACCGAGGAGTGCTGATGTAGATAGAGCTTTCTTTCAACCCCCGGGATCAAATGGATAACCTACATGGTAAGCATCACCAGCAGATAGATCATCCATGCAAGCTTGGGTCTCTACACTACCACCAGGGGCCTTTGGAAAGTGGTTATCCTTTCCATGCATTGGATTACCATCCACAAGTAAAGCTAGAATGGCCAGTACCACTAGCTGTTGCATCGAGTCTGCCATAAGCATCATATGATTAAGCTCGGTCTGTGCTTGGATGCTATTAATAATACATGGGGTTGCATAATCTGAGAAGTGTACTGCATCAACCCTTATATGTGACATGTGTACAAACTGAAGGGTCTCTTGGAAGGACATGTTTTCTTGATCCGTAATATGAGCATGATCTTTAAGATCTACATGATCTTATTTCTTGAATGAAAGTTTCTCTTGCTTTGGACCCACATCAAAATGGTCTTCAACAAGATATGTCCTATCCTTGGCATAATGATATTCGAACACAAATAGGAGTTTTGCATTCTGTGCTCTACATTTGTCTTGATGATCACAAGATATCGGCTTAGTACATCGATAGCATAAGCCCGCAACATGCACTTTCCATATCGTATCACTAGTAAGGTCTCTAATGAGTTTAGCCTTAGATAACAATCTACACACATGGACATCACCATTGGTCAGCTCAGTAATAGTTCTGGCATGCTGCTCATAGTCATCTTGCTGCTCATGTACAACAGATGGCTGCCCATGACCATAATGCTCATACTGTCCATATGAAGGGTCATGCCAATGTGGCTGCTGCTCATAATGATACTCATGCTATCCACACATATACTCAGCACCATTGGTCAGCTCAATAATAGTTCTGACATGCTGCTCATAGTCATCTTGCTGCTCATTTACAACAGATGGCTGCCCATGACCATAATGCTCATGCTATCCATATGGAGGGTCATACCAATGTGGCTACTGCTCATGATGATACTCATGTTGTCCATATTGCATATGGCAATAATAGCCCTACTACTCATTTACATCTATTTGTTGTTGACTATTACCAAAACTTTGGCCATAATGTTGCCCAAGATTGCATGATGATTGTCCAACATGACTACAATGGTGTCCCTGCATCCTAGGCTAACCATAAATATGATGAGTAGCAAGTCCATGAGCATAGGTATCGGCATGATGCTAGTCATAATCACTAGCTTGCTGCTCCTGCATCGCATAAGAAACTCCATATGCATGTTGCTGACCAATGTTGTATGAGCTATCATATATATGTCCATGATCATGACTTGCATAAGAACTGTGTTGCTGCATAAAGAAGTGCTTGTAAGTGTAATCATGATGTCCATAATGGCCATAATCATGCTGCCCGTGATAGCCATACTATTGATCAAATCCATTGGAGTATGATCCACCCTCATGACAAGGTACATAGCCTAGGTGTTGCCCAAAGTCGTATTGTACAATACTTTGGTTATCAAAATTGTTGCCATCTAACTTTTGCATACCAGGCCCTTCCATCCGCCTAAAATCATTGCCATGATCTGCGTTAACATTGAGGCCTTGTACTCTTCTAAATACATCATCAAGTTCAGGACCAAGAATCCCAGTCCCTTCCATTCTCCTCAAAGTATCATCTTCGGGTTGTGGCATACCAAGTCCGTCCCTTTTCCTAAGAGTCTTGTCACTAGCAGGTCGTAGTATTCCATGACCATCTATCCTCCTAAGAGCATTCACATTTTCAGGTTGAAGCACATCAGGGCCTTCTCTTCTCTGAAAATTGTTGTCATCCTCAGGGTGAAGCATAGTAGCACCATCAATCATCCTTAAAGTGAGATCCCTTTCAGGGTACAGTATACCAAGGCCCTGGGGGTGTAGAATGCCAACACCTTCAGGGTGCAGTAAACCAGGGCATTCTATTCTCTGGAAAACATGATTGCCCTGCGGGCATGGGAAAACTAGACCATCCATCCTTCTAGGCATGTTCTGTCCATCAATATGCAACAATCCAGGTCTATCAATACGCCTCTCAACCTCTATAGGCCTGGGGATGCCCATGGCCTGATGTGCACCTGTCAGCCACTGCTCTCTGTCATACATCCTTAGTTCCAACATTGTCCATAAGGAGGTTCACAAATCTGCTCTCAAATATGTCTATAAGCTGGTAATCAACTCAATTCATTCACAGACATCATAGCTATGAGAGGAAGGCACAATGTCTTCCAGTTTCCTGTGCATTCCTGTAGGCTACATTCTAGGCTCATGTTGTATTAGCATGGATGATTTTTCCAGGATAGAGATGCAATCTACAACCCTACAATGCCTTCAATTTTATGTGTTTCGATGAACAAGGAGTGCCATGGGGAGACAATGTCTTCTTGATTTGGATGGCTGCCCAAGCAAGTGCATTCTTGTATGAGACAATTCAGGGGAAAACATATCCCACAGCATTGTAGTCCTGATGATGGTCCTGATGATGGGAGTGGAGGAGGAAGCAATTCTTGCGCTTGAAAAAATCAATGCTGCCTGTATGCGGAAGGGAATCCTGGAAGGTTTTCTTTCATCACCCTCCATAGGAGCAATCGTCTCTGATCTTCTATCTGAACCCCACTGTCTGATCTACTATCCAATTCAGCTGGGTGTTCTGACCTTCTCTCATTACGAGTCTCTGATCTCCTATCAGATACAACCTTTGAATTACCCAAGCCTTTGCCAACTGCACTTTCTAACCATCTATTTGCTGGAACCTTGCTGGCTTCAGAATCTCTCTCTACTGGCCCTTCCATTTTAATGTCTGCAATATGATTGGGATTATCCATGTCTGGAACTCCCTCATTTCTTCTGTCACGTCACTATAGAAGTCTTCAAATGGTTCGCCACACAAAGCACAAGCATTTTGATTCTCATCTGCCAAAACAGCTAGAACTTCATCGTGCTCCTCTGGATTTACAATCGCATCTTCAGAAAGGAAAGAAGGCGCCCTCTGGCAGATTTGCATGAGCTTTTGAAAGGTGGCCTCCGTCAAGCAGTGAGGTACCAGTAAGTCCTAAGATGCCTACAGAGGACAGAGCATTATCATCATGTGAGACAATATCGCAACTGGATGGTGAATCACTGCTTAGAGATAGAAGGCCTGTGGCAGAGTTATCCTGATGCCAGCACGAAGGATAAGATGGAGATTTGGAATTCTCATAAACTGAAGAAGGGTTCCCAATTTTCTGATGGATCCCTCCACAAAGGAGTGGGGATGGTCTTGCCCAGCGCTGTCAGCAGTGGCTACCAATAATGAGCATGTGATTTGTGGACTTGCTTGTTTGCTTACAGAAATTGGTCAAGCAGCACCAACGCTGATTGCTGAAGGCAGAACTGAAGCTCTAAATCTTACAGATGCACTTCTAAGATGCATAGCGTATCAAAAGTCAGGAAAGCTTGGTTATCTACTGAATCTGGATGAACCTACGATGACATCTGAAGAGCATCAAAACAAACTAGCCCTGGCCCTTTTTCCTGACACTGAGATTAAGGCCAATTCAAAATGGGAGACATTTTCCTCTTCTACTGCAGATCAAGGGACAGTGACAAGGAATGGTAGTCAGACTGCTGTAAATAGTAAATGCAAGCTTCATGGAAGAATGGGCTTGAGTGGCAAGCACTTCAAATGCTATTGTTCAAGGAAACAAGGCAGCGCATGACTCAACTGGCTCCCTGGATGGATCTGCAGGCACTGTGTTGGGGCTTCGTAGAATGTGCAGAGATGGCTTCTTTAAAATGCGCAAATATCCCTTCTGTCAATCAAGAACGATAAGTCTATCAAGACTTCGTGTTGCTCCTATTCGAGACTACCTTGTTAACCTATGGGTTCAGCCTGGATGATCCCAACACCTTTGGAAACAGAATCCACTGCATGCTGAAACTGGGATTGAGCATTGACAAGGACGATGTTGGTGTCTCTGGGGAGGATGAGGGTATGAGTGGTGAGGATGTCGATGCCGAGGGCTCCAAGATGGAGGAGGTTGACTAAATCGTTTGTGTGGCTTGGTGATGCTGCTCGTGGAACCTTCTCTGAGTTTGAGAATGCAATATAGAAAGAGACCTCAAAGGCTCCTGTGCCTGGTGGTGCAGTTCATTCTCTGGATTGGTATGTTATGAACTACTTGAGATTTGTGTCTGATTACTCAGAAACATTGAACCAGTTGCTCTGGGATAGAAGAGAGCTGTCCTAGAACGTATGATAGTCCGCCTGGCTCAAAAACTCCCCAAAACGGTGTTTGCCTTCAAGCATGTGATGCATAGAGGGTCATGCCACAGATTAAACTTGATGGGAGACTGAGATCCAGGAGGGGAGGAGAGATCTTTGCTGGCACTCCATGGGAGCTCTCATGAAGGTCTCAAAATGAAGAAGAATTCTCTAAAGTAACCGCAGTTAGATCTCCTCTAAGTGCTGTAGTGTTGGTGCCACGCCTAAGATGCACGGCCATAAAAAATGATAATTTCTTCTAAATAACTTGAATACACGTTATCGCCCAGTGCTTCCCAGCGCCACCGCCACCTACGCTACACATCAACTAAAGCATTCACAATTTTTAGAAAATAATAAAATTAAACCGACAAAAGTGAATACCTAGCAATCTTCAGCTACAAAATAAATAAATAGGTTGGAACTTAGTTCTAACCTTAATTTATTACGAGTGTGCACTCTAAACTCATAAACATCCATTAATTTAAATATGTATTTTGTGGAATCACCCGCTATGGAATCACCCACTTGCACATTAAATTAATGAAACGCCCAAAAAGGACAGGCGTCCCCATTGACTTTTCACACAATGAATCCACCTTGTGTACGACCCCGACAATAAATATAATTTTATGGAATCCATCACAAAAACTCACGGAATCCACCTTGGAATATGCCTCCTGGCATCATATAGGACCTCTTATAGGAGCTCAACTTTGTTCTACTCACCCTTCTTAATACTCACCATGATTGCATTCTATGGTTGAGCTCTTCCTTTGCCTCCCTCTTTGAATAAGTCATCCACTCAAATGGTTTCTTCAAAAACTCCTCGTAGATTGATTTGGTTCAAATTTCAATTACTAGAGCTAGGGCTTTGAACAACTCCTCATGGTGGCAGATTCCATTAGTAACAGTTATGGAGATAAGCTTTATTGATGTTTTGGCTACAAGGATTCTCTAGTAATGGCTTAGCATATTAGTGACATAGTCAGAATGGCTTCACTCACTTTTTGACTAACATTCATGAGCTTGAAAATTATATTATTTGTGTATGATGCTTCTAAGAGATGTTTGACAATAAGTCTTTGAATGAATTAAAATCACGCTTTTTGATGGATTCTAAGGTGGCAAACCATGTTCTAGCTTTTTCCCCTAGGCATAGCACAAAATAACAATATTGTCACTTGTAGTATACTTCTCCAATCTCTTGGCCCTTGTAGAATGTTGCTTTACTCTTTCTTCCTACATCTATGCATAGGGTGGTCAAGAAGGTTATTGCTAGGGTTGCATTGCTTTGTGTTGCTACAATCTGATGTATGACTCTCCTTAGTCAAAGCTCACTAGTCAGATTCATAGATATGTTATTTACTCTATGCTAGTTACTCTTGCCATGGCAAGCATATTCTTGACATTCTTTACCTCTTTCTCTAGATTCTTCATGTCCTTTAGCTATTGGATGTTCCATTCTTTAGTGCTTTGGAGGAGTTCTCTTCTCATTATATTAGTCTCCTTAATATTGAGTATTACCTTGGGTGTTGTTCTTCTTGTGAGCACAATGTTGGCAGTATCAAACCACTCATAGAATTTCTATTTGATGTTCTAGGCAATTCACCTCAAAGCTCTATTATCTTACTAGATTCTCGTCAAGCTTATATTTTCGGTGATTAAATGTAAAATTTTCTTTGCGTGGAAAATGCATGCCTTCTAAGCCATTATTAGCTCAATAGGCATTTTTCTTTCACTTGCAAGTTTCAATATTTTGTGTCACTCTTGATCTAAGGTAGTTACATGCGTCTTTTCCCTTCTTGAGAGAAATTAATGGAAGGGATTCTACTTCTCCTTAACAATTTTCCAATTGTTACACTAGCATTTACACAAATGTTTGTTAAGTATCATTTTTGGGTCTCACAACAGTTCTTCACTAATCAAATTTGATGTGTTTTGAAGATGGTTAACCTTAAGAGACCCAAGAGATATTTTTTGCAATGTTAGAGCTTATTTCAAAGTCCACTCTTCCCTTGATATCTACTCTCCATGACTAGATTACTTAAATTAACTATCCATAGATGGTTTGATAATGTGTTAGAGATTACTAATTGTGCCTAAAAAGCCTTAAAAACTTTTGACAATAAAGGAATTTTGCATTAAGGAAAATTTGGTCACTTTTGGGCCTTATAAGAATTGTAATTTCATCATCTTACTTAAAAACAAGGGTCCACAAATAATTATATCCATTGTACCTCAAAACTAATGCATATATATCATTCGAAAGGTCTTGATGAGAGGATTCCAACACACTAACTTATATCAAATTTGGACAAGTTGATGTTGAAGACAAACAAAGTATGGAAGGTCAGAAAATTGAATTATTCCTTAATGTTGCAGATCCCATTCTGCAAGAGAAGCTTGTTGATCGCCTAGAAGATGCTATCTCCGAATTAGGAGTCAAGACTGCATGGATAGATGTTACTAATGTAGTTAACATGATTGCTCGAAGAGAGCGGATGCGACTAAGATTGGGCTCTACTTCAACTTCAACAACTCCATTGATGAAGATTGTTTCACCTTCAAAATCCCCTATTCCTTTGACTAATCAACCAACTCTTTCTTCTTGTGTTCCCTCTAAAAATGATGTCATGGATGAACTCATTAAAAGCATACATGACCTTCATTTGAACCTTACAAAAATGAGTTCCAATGTGGAGAAGCTAGATGTCAAAGTTGAAGAATGCGGACCTTCATCAACTCAAAGACCCATGAGAGAAGGATTTAAGAGGCTTTGTATTTGGTTTGACAGCCAATAACATGACAAGAGAGGGAGTGTTTTGCCTTCCATGAGACTGAAGCACAGAAGCTCGTCTTTTGGAAAGATGGAAAGATTCATGCACCTGAAACTAGTCGTTCACTGGAGTCAAATTTTGGTAATGGTGGAATGAAGAAAAGATTAGAAGATTTAGCTGTAAAGAATGCCTATACAATAATTGATGCAGCTACCTATGGGCTACAAATTGAGCTAATTAAATCAAGTTTGAAAGCATGTAAAGCTAATGTGCAATCTAAAGTATGGGTGCAGGCACTAGATCAAATGGAACGTGGTAAAGGAGCTAAAGAAGATTTAGCTAATGCTAGTCAGTGCATTCAAGGAATAACTAGTTGGAAAGAACCAGTAGATTCTTTTTCCATATTTTCACATTTGACTAACGTCAATCATAATGAAGTCTTGATCGAAGAAAAGAGAAGAAGAGAAGATGAACCAGGGCCTTTCTAGCCCTCCGAAATGGGTAACTAGAACGTCTGAACAACCAAAGCTTGTTGAAAATATAGCCCCAGATCAAGAGATGGAAGATGTGCTACAAACAAAGAAGACTGAAGGAAAGAAGAAAGGCAAGCAACCATGCTACAAATTGCAAATTGACATAGAATCTGCAACCGATCTCAAACGAGTCCTAGAAAAACAAATTTTGGGAAGCAAAATTAAATTCACCTTAGGCGAAATTCTTGGAATTGCCAAACATGAATTCCATGATGTATAAATTATTAATATAAACAAAAGGAAAAGAAAATATGTTGGTGATGAAGCTGAAGAAACAGTGCATGCTTTTTTGCAAGTTCTTCGAGTTTTTGTGCAGGATGAAGAGAAGCTGATTTCACAAGGAATTCATCTTGAAGCAGTTAAAGAATTAATTGTAGCAATTAAAGCTGAAGATAAAGAAAGCATAAATACAAAAATTAAATAAATGAAAGTTGAAAATGTAATGATTGGCTGGTTCAAACCAATTGGGCAGCCCATCTCTCAAAAAGAAGGCCGTCTACAGCACATGCATGAGGAGGAAGACGCTCAGTTCATTCCAAGCAATCACTAGTTCCATACGCATTGGGCAAGAGCAACAACGGAGACAGTCGTCAAAATTGAAGAAAAAGAACAACCATGTATTGCACTCTTAGACCATGGCTCGGAGATAAACATCATGGCAAGGAGTCTTTATGAAAGTGGCGGATGGCCCATAGATGTTGATCCATGTTGGCAAATGAGAGCTACAGACAACTCTTTTGGAGAGTTATATGCTGCATGTCCTAATGTGTAGGTAACTATTGGAGACATAAAAGAAAATTTTCACTTTTTGTTCAAGACTCTTGTAGTTACTCTATCATTCTTAGGCAACCTTACATTTCTGTAGCCTGCTTGGAAACAAAAGCTCTTGATGATGGTTCTTCCTATGCTCGAATCCGAAGAAAGGATAATGAATGAGCTATCCAATTTCTTACTATGTGTCTTAACCATCGTCGAAATAGAGATCGACTGCGTGATTATCCTGTGCCTCCTAATGCCGGAGAATTCAAGAGAGAAGATATGTAGAGGAGAGAGAGAGAGAGCATATATACTCCCAAAAAGCATTTCATATTGAACACAATCAACATATACATAGGTGCGACCGTGTAGATAGGATGAGCTATATATAGCTCCAACAGTGTGAAGGGGCCTATGCATAAGCAAGGCATGGAATTGACTAAGTTGGTACTATGCACATGGAAGTGGGGGGCCATACACACTTGTGAACCTTAATGATTAGCATGTGTAATCAAGTATTTTAGTGATTGACTTGTGCACTCAAGAATTCAATAGCCTTGCTTATGCAAAAAATGAAGGTTAATTGCAAGTAGTAGCATGTGTGTTGACTTCATCAACAATAGCTTCTACTATACCATTCAGAAGTTCCTTTGTAATAGCTCTTTTTCATCAGTCACACAACAATTTATCCTCCCCTTTCTTTTGATTCCCACATTTTTTCCCATTACTTAAGGACTAGTAGGTTTGGATCACTTTCAATGAGTTAGGGTGATGTCAAATGTGCTAGTTGGATCACTTTCAATGAGTTAGGGTGATGTCGAATGTGCTACTTCCTATAATTTTTGGGTGTATAGCAAGTAAAGTGAGTTGCATGTGGCACCTTAATTAGGCATCATACTTGCTATAAAAGGGGCTAACTTTACTTATTAGACATTTACAAAGTCTATTCATGGCTGATGTGTGGTATGATCCTTATTGGGGCTCGAGCCTTGGTAGAGAGAGAGAGAGAGAGTATGTGTGTGTGTGTGTGTGTGTGTGTGTGTGTGTGTGTGTGTGTGTGTGTGTGTGTGTGTGTGTGTGTGTGTGTGTGTGTGCGCGCGTGCGTGCGTGTGCATGTATGTTGTTTTAATGTGGTTAGAATAATTCCAAGATGCTTTAAAAGCATATCTCACAAGTCCAAAACTTGAACCTTGCTGGATAGAGTTGAAAATTTGAAAACTTTTCCACTGAGAGAGAGAGAGAGAGAGAGAGAGAGAGAGTGTGTGTGTGTGTGTGTGTGTGTGTGTGTAACTCAATTAGCTAATCTGGATCCATGGTGACTAGATGGTCTTGAGTTCAATTTTCATATTTGCACAATCATTCAGTAGTAGAGAAATTTAAAAAGGGAGATTTGAACTCAAGTTAGCAGGCTAATATATGAATGGTCTAGTGGTAAGCCTCTTGATTTAGAGAGAGAGAGAGAGAGATAGATAGATAGAGAGAGAGAGAGAGAGAGAGAGAGAGAGAGAGAGAGAGATCGAATTCCCATAGTGAGTCATATTGTTCATGACACCCACCCAATGTGCTAATAAAATTTTTATATTGGACCACATGTGGCCTTGTTGGAAAGCCTACTTTTTGAAGGGCAACATGCACATTTTTTAAGCTTATGATACGTATTTGACTTTTATTATTCTCGTCAATTCGTCACTTGTGAAGTGTATATATTTTAGGAGACCATCATTTTGACGAGCAAGAATAAAAATTATAAATTGAAATTTAATAGTTGTATGTGGGTACTAACCTATAGGTATTAGGCTTGTGTCATGGGCATCCTTAAGGACCAAGGTGCCAACTTCCAAGACTTGGACATGGTATATTGAGTGGGGCCAAAAAATGGGTATTGGACATAGGATTTGGAAAATGAGGACTGCAATTTGCCGCATCCGAATCGGATGTTGTACTCTGTTTGAGAACAAAGCTGAAGCTTGAGAGAGTAACGTCATTGTAGTTTGAACTTTTCACATTACGAAAAGAAAAGAATGCCATTGTCACATCAATACGTACTGGCCATATTTTTTGCAGCAGTTGGGAGTCCAAGCTCAAATATCACTATCTAGTGTCATCTCGATTCTCTGCACGACAAGAAAAGGTATGTCTACAGGCTACAGTTCTCAATGCTCATTGAGCAAATATCATTCTGCAACTTGTCTATGTAGCTTGCCTAAGTGTGCAAGCTATTAGTGGCTAGACTCCATTTCAAAAGGCCAATGCATGAGTCATCATCCGTAACTCCACCCTTGCCACTTGGTTGTGAACTATACGGTTGATGAATTACCTATAGAGGCTCATTCGAGGTCCTACATGGCAGCCATAGCATGCTAGCTCACTACACAAAAAGCCTCCTCCATAGTTGGCTTAGTCCATACCTGCCAAGCTCTAGCACACTGTGCTCTAGTGGTGGCCTGCCAGTGCATGTTGCGCAATAGCAACTGCAGCCTATACAATGTGCACTATAGCCTAGGCCTTATGCTCCAATGGGTAGCCACCCACATCTTGAGTCCTAGTACGACCTACCCCCATTGCCACCTACATTATAATGGCTAGCCCTATGAAGCATTGCAGTGTAGGCCGCACCTGCAGTCTTGCCTAGTGCTTATGTGCATTATATCTTGTGGAATGATGTGCTCCATGCTCCATCCTTTCCCACTCAAGCCTCTTTCACAAGCCATTGTTGCCTCTTATACTACAGCATCCTTCAAAGTTGTAACGTGTTCACTTGTAACTTCAGGACACGTCTTAGCAGTCCATCGGAAAGGATGTCTAGAAAGCTCTGCTCGACACTCCCATGGAATGTTACGGGGTTTGCGATCTAGGGCTTTCCGTGTCTGCCACGTAGCGGAAGTATTCGAGTCGTTCCCACTTAGGATTGACGTGAATTAGGGTTTTTCTTATTGGTCATTTCCTAACGGCAACTAGCGTAGGACCCAAGCAAACTACTTTACGCAAAAACACCAGGTCCGAAGCGGATTCACGCTGCACTTGGTTCAAGGAGAATGGGAAACGAGAGGGATGCAAAGCTCAACCTCTCTGCCATAAGGGATAGTCCCATTCTGTTCCCCTAAAACAGCGTAAGTCGGGTTCAATCATAACTTTAGGTCAACGCTTTTGTTGTTCCTGTTCTTTGACGGTCTTCCTGCTGTCCATCATGATTTGAGAAAAGTTCCCGGCCAACCGGGACCACCCATCCGTAGGACGGACCATGGCCCATCCTCCGCACTTTCCTCGTGTTGTTTAGTTATTTAATTACCTAACACATTAGTGGACATGTAGCAATCAACTTCTTTAATTAGCCCGTTAGGCACTGGTTCTTTCACGTAATCATATCACTTGACATAGAAAAACAATATCAAACAAGTTCCTTATTAACAAGTTATCATATTTATCTTTGAAATACAAAAAGTCCAGCCCGTAGGCTTATCCACAATCCGCCCGAAGTCTATCCAGCAATCCACAGGGATCACTAATCCAAGTTTCTGCCCGTAGACTAGTATGCAGGCCTCGAGATCCAATCCTGAGTCAAGTTAGCCTCTTGTGTAGGGCCCGGAAGGCGAGGGATTTACGGCCAGAGCCCCCTCTGGCACCCAAGCATCCTCCTGCTCCAAGTAGCGCTCAACGGAGAGACCTCTCGCAGTGGGTTCGGTCTACATGCCCAGCGCGGTTACACCCCCTTGGTTAGGGTCAGGCAGGCAGTCGGGGGTAACTGAAGCTACCTCTCCCTTCAGGCCTTCAACTTGAAGTATAGATATCCATTTATCTTTTAATTCATTGATCAAACAAAGCCAAAGAGTGCTCTAAAATCTATAGCAAGCACAAACATTTCCATTGATCGTTTTTGTTGGCAAACTGCTAAGGAATGAATCCTTCCTTTCGAATGCGTCCAGCACTCGATCCGGGATGACTTGCAATTTAGCAAGATCCCCTATATCCTGGGTTAGGGCATACCCTAATAACCGGACTTGGTCAAACTTAAGTTCATCGGTTATTTCAGTTTATCGGCTAGTCTTTAGTTTCCAATCAATCTTCTTTACTCACAAAAGATACTAATTAGGATGATTATTCATCCTCTTGCAAGATAACTTGTGTAAGGACTTGCTATCCTTGTTGTGAGAATTTGGCCATTCCCTTGTGATCCAATCACAAGATCATATGACTCCACACTTGTTGCACAAGTGTCACATTGAATGGAGTCACGAAATAATATGTTCCTGATTACATTAGGTTGACATCATTAGACCTAGGGTTCCAAGTTCCATCTTGAAAGATTCTTAGGGACAAACCCTAGTTCACTTTCCAATTACATTTCACTGTCCCTATATTTAGTGATTGTGGGCAAGTATTTAAGGTATAGGAGTTTCAGTTTTAGCAAAACGTACGATTAGGTCACGTATTAATTTCCTACTGAATTTCTTGGATTTTAACTCATTCTAAATGAGTACTCCGCGGCTTAGATGTTTTAGGTTTATGCCAATTTGTTTAACTCTAGAAGATAATTACGTCATCATTTTTCACATGACTCGTTGTCTACGCGTAAATTGATTTTTCAACCCTAACTTATCGATTTGAGGTCTAAGTTAAATTCCAACTAATCTTCCTATAACTTTGAGAACAAAATTTATGCTAAACAAGCAACCTTTTTCTTGATAATTTATACAGTTGACAAGCGATAATTTCCTAGAGTTATGCATCATAAGAATCATTTCATGCCTTGCACTTTCCATGATGATTCATTGCGAAGAGCATATGGGTTAATAGTGCGATATGCAGTTTATACTTCTAGGCTTAAACGAAGTATACGATTTTAATGGACAATAATCTAATTTTTAATTCATTTCAATGCATAAAGCTATTTGCTAGAAATGCATTTATGCTTTCTTTATTTTGCAAGTTTCATTAAAAGTATTAATGACTAAGTTCCTCCGTTGTGAGCATTTAGGACAAAAATATATCTTATTTCTAACAATTAACCTTGCATGATTGAATTATAACAATACCAAATAAAAATTAGGAAGGAAAACCTAGGCTTGGGGTGAGATGTCCACATGGATGCCAGGAGACGACCCTCCTGCGGCTATGCCTTGGACTTTCTTAAGAGGCATCGCAATTGTAGTTTTTCCGTCGTTGATGCTGCTTTGCGACTTTCCTTCTTAAGTTTCGCCGTCCTTTACAAGTTTCTTTTGCTTCCCTTCGTGGAGACTCTTTGAAGGGATGTGTATGTGGAGGAGGGAAGAACTACAGTAAGGGGTCAAAAAATCCCGGGAAGGGGGTATTGTGAAAATCCTCTGCGAGTAGGGCTCGTTTTTACACGGGATGAAGGGCTAAGGGGAGGCCCTTATAAGGAGGAATTCCAAGGGGTGGACTTAAGGCTATAAGAAAAGGGCCTAAGGGGGGAAAGTTAAAGCACGGGAGGGAAAATTAAGACCTTGAAGGTCAACTTTTTTGGGGGGGAGAAAGGGGGGGCTTGTGAAGCCTAAGGGGGAATTTTAGGGAGGTACCTTCAAAGCCCACGGAAAGGGGCTTAAGAGAGATTAAAAAACATGGGGGGGGAGGGGTGGTTCCAAAGCCCAAGGGAAGGGGGGGCTAAGAGAATTTTAAAACACGGGGAGGGTGGGGGAGGTTTCAAGCCCAAAGGAAGGGGGCTTAAGAAGGCCCCTCGTTGGAAGCTTCTAAGCTTCCAGAAGCTTATCCACGTGGGGGTGGAACATCCAATAGCAAAAGGACAAGACAAATCTAGAGAAAGAGGTAGAAAATGTCAAGAATATGCTTGCCATGGCAAGAGTAACTAGCATAGAGTAAATAACATATCTATGAATCTGACTAGTGGCTTTGACTAAGGAGAGTCATACATCAAATTGTAGTAACACAAAGCAATGCAACCCTAGCAATAACCTTCTTGACCAGCCTATACATAGGTGTAGGAAGAAAGAGTAAAGCAACATTCTATTAGTGGCCAAGAGATTTGCGAAGTATACTGCAAGTGACAATATTTTTATTTTGTGCTATGCCTAGGGGAAAAAGGTAGAACGTGCTTTGCCACCTTAGAATCCATCAAAAAGGGTGATTTTAATTCATTCAAAGACTTATTGTCAAACATCTCTTTGAAGCATCATACACAGATAATCTAATTTTCAAGCTCATGAATGTTAGTCAAAAAGAGAGTGAAGCCATTTGTGACTATGTCACTAATATGCTAAGCCATTACTAGAGAATTCTTGTAGCCAAAACATCAATAAAGCTTATCTCCATAACCTTTACTAATGGAACCATGAGGAGTTGTACAAAGCCCTACCTAGTAATTAAAATTTCAACCAAATCAATCTACGAGGATTTTTTGAAGAAAACTGTGGGAGCGGGGAGAGGGGAGACGGATCTAATCGGGTCTTTTCCCTTCCCTTCTGTAGGAGGCGGCGGCACAGGTTCCGGCGCACCAGTGCTGGGGCCGGGTGCTTCAGATTCGGATTGTTATGCCCTGCCCGCTCCCTCTATGTCTTTCCTACGCTGTTCCTCGATGGAGCGACGTGTTGCCAGCTCCAATTCTTCTTCTTCTCTCCTCCTCAGCTCTTCCTCAGCTCTTTTTCTTCTTTCCTCTTCTTCTCTTACCGACTCTCTTCGAGCCCATTCGAGCTCCTCCTGCTCTTTTCTCCTTCGCTCCTCCTCTCTCTTTCCATGCAGGGCTTTGGTTCGTTGCTCCGCTTCCCTTTCTGGTGCAGCCTGGCGTTCTTCCTCCTTGTCGGTGTCCGTCTCTGTTTCATCCGACTGTTCCTCCGACTGGGGCTGGGACTGCGACGACGATTCGCCTCCTTTTCCGCTGCCTCCCTGTTTGTCCTCTTCAGCACGTCCCTGCCCTATTTCCTCGTGGAGGATCGCAGTGAGGACACCTCCAAACCCTACGGTGGAGGCCTTGGAGGACGAGGCCTTGCGGGTCGATCGAGGCGAGGGGGATTCTCCTGCCCCGGCCCTTCCTCCTGTTGCTAGGGCCTTTGCTGAGGCCTCAATCGTCCTTCTCACGAAGCCGTTGAGGTTTACCTCATCCAGTGCCTGAGCCGCGATGCTTTCGAGTAAAGGCACATTTATCCTGGACATGATGCTATTGTACCGTTGACTCGAAAATAGGGTATGCATCATTTTTGCCTGCAGCTGGATCTCTGGATCAGGGATGTCTGCCAAGTTGACTCCGTTGTTGGTATGGACTTTCACTTTATCCATTCCCAACATGGCGTAGACGTCCCTTTTCGGCTTCTTCTCCACCTTGTTCGGAAGTTCCAGAGCTCGTACTACCAGTTCAGGGGTCAGTTCAACGTGCACCTGTTTGGTGGCTCCCGCGTCCCGTACTGTGATGGTGCCTCTGTTTTTGTTGAAGGTGCGTAGGAACTCTGCGCACAAGGCATAGTCTATTCTCCGGCCCACTGCTTCCAGGTACCATTGTAAGTGGCATTGCTCCATGATCCGTCGCACCGCTGGTTCCTCAATAACCACATCCTCCAAGTTGAATATATGGCGGAACTTCAGCTGATTGAATGCTCTGGTTTCCACCGTGAGGCCGTACCGCGCCTGTTCCTCCTCCGAGAAAGGGAGTTTGCCCGCTTTGTCTTGGCCTGCCATGGTCACTACCTGTACATCCAGTCAATTCGCTCCTTAGTATTTTTGGCAACCAATTTGTAGGACAACCATAACAGATTTCATCATTTATAATCATGATTTTTTCCTTTTCAACTTCTATCACCTGTTCCTGCATGGCATTTTAATTTGGAGCTTTTTCATGCGTGGTTCACTTTTAGTTTTAACTTTCATGCTTGGTTTGCTTTTTAGATTTACTGATTTACTGCCCCACTGATTTATTGCCCACTACTGCCCCACTGATTTACTGCCCACCCTTTACTGCCCACCCATCTCCCTGGAGGAAAAAATCCGTCCCAGGATTGGGGTGTGGGCTCCAGGTGTTCAGGTTGTTTTGTGGAGGAGCCAATCGTAGAAGTTGGGGTTATATTCGAGGTGTGCAGCGTGGTCCAGGTCACAGGGTCGGATGCCTACGTGGGTGATGTATGTGAGGACATCGGTAAGGAAATCTCCGGAGTTGATCTGACTTGCGATGTGGAGCTCTTCTTCTGTCAGGATGCGATCGAGATAGGGGTGTCCTAAGATATGGTCGTCCATGGTTCGACCTCGAAGAGTGGTTAACACTCGATACGAGGTGGGCGCGACGTATGTGGGATCATAATCGGCCGTCTTGATGGCTCGGCGTTGTTCAGCGTTGGTCATTGTGCGGCATCCTTCTATTGCCCACTTTAATCGAAGAGTGTACCATTGCTTCAAGAAGGGAGATTCGGTGTCCGCGAGGTGGGACAACCTTGCTATTTCTTGGTTAGTGAGGCCGGACATCATGCGCGGGTCAAACGATGGGATGAGGCGTTGCTTAATGGCTTGCTCTTCGGAGACCTCGCGAGCGAGTAGCTCAGCGGTAGAGCATGAAGCTTGTGCGAAGGCGAATTCGAAAGTCTCCCAAGAGCAAGGCATAGTGCGCACGTCCGTTGCAAGGGGTTCCGCTAACAGTCCCAAGTCTAGGCGGTCATAGCTAAGGGCCAGTGCCACAAAAGTGGCGTCGAGTTGTTTGATGCAGTCCATAACGTCAACCCCCGTGTCCTCGGCGAGGTCCGCGGCCAGCATTACGAATGACTTCCGTTCATAGGAAGGCTTAAGGCCGTCGGGTGGTTGAGGTTTGCTGGGGATAGAGGTTTGGTCGGCACAGAGCTGCCGCTGGGGGCCTGTTTGAGTCAGCAGCTCAGCCAACGGTTGAATGGATGGGTCGGGGTTGATCTTAGGGACCGTGCTAGGGCGATCGGCAGGGCTGCTGGGTTGCGGGCCAAGGTGGTTGGATGGTACCGCCGGTAGTAGTGGCCAGTGCTTGGGTCGTTGGGCGTGTATGACGCCTGTGGGATGACTCTCAAAGGAGTTGGATGACTAGGGTGGATTGTGCGGTTCGTGGTCTTGAAGTGTCAGAGGACCGGACTTTGCGATTGACGTAGGAGCAGGGCCCGTGTCAGTTGGGACCTTGGGGATCCACAGCAAGGCATTCCCTTCATAGTAGCCTTGTGCACGCAGCAGGGTTTTGGGGACCCATATTTTCTTAACCACACGGCGCTTGTGATGATGGCGTTTTGGTCTTCTAGGTTTAGGTTTGTATGTGTTTCGCGGATCCGCGCGTCTAGTTCTAGACTCATCCCGAGGTTCTTCGGCACCCAGTGCAAGCGAGTCTGTTGGGGTTTTGCCTTAGGTTTGGCGGGTTGCGGTGCATGGGGATCTGGGTGTAGTAGATATGCACGGCCCTCTTTCTTAGTCCTGTGTGCAACTATTTCTAATAGTGGTCCGTTGAGCAATGCTGGGGTTACGAGGCGCTGGTTGAAAGTCGTGACAATCGCCACATTTCCGATTGTTAGGTGGATGCGTTGTAACTCATAATCAACATTGCAGCGGGTCTGCTTTTTAAAAGTTCGCCCGAGGAGTGACTCTGCGCCTGCCTCCCTGGCATCGGGTAGGACATAGAACAGCATGGGAATAGTTTCAGTCTCGATAGAAACTGCAACCCTGCATGTGCCGAGGAGCGGGTAGGATTGGGCCCCATATGGGTTCAATCTGGCTGTTGTGGGATGAAGTGTTGGTGCGCCAAGTTGGGTCCAATGCTCATGCGTCAAGATGTTAAAATCCGCCCCCTCATTGATCAGGGCGTTGAAGGAGCACGTTTGCTTGGCCGTGACCGTGATGCGGAGGTAGGCGGATTCTACAAGCTCGTCCTCATTTTCTCCGATTTCCGTAAGTGTGGCTACTCATATTTTAACGTGCGTTTCCACCATTGGTTGTTCATGCAGTGGGTGCGTGGGCGAATAGTACTTTTTGATTCGACTGCCGTTAAAGAAGCCGATTCCCTCTCCATCCAGTGTTTCCAGCTCGACATTACCAGTACGGCTGATTGCGCGGACCTTAAAGGGCCCAAGACCTCTGAATTTCATCTTCTATTTGTGTAATTTAACTGAATAGAGGAGCACTAGGTCGCCCGGCTCAAACTCTCGTTGCTTGACATGCTTGTCAAACCAAGTTTTGCGTCTAGCTTTCTCACAAATAAGCGCGTGGGTGGCTAGCAGACGTACCTCTGATAGGCGTTCTAGCTCGACTAAGCGTTGCGTCCATGCCTCCCTCCCCTCCCATCGTTCTTGTAGTGCTATCCGCAGGCTAGGGACAAAGAATTCTAGGGGGAGAATAGCTTCAGTCCCATAGGTTAGCCTGAAAGGTGTTTGTTCGACGGCCGTCTTATAAGCTGTTCGGTAGGCCCACAGGACCGCCATCAACTTGTTATCCCAGTCACTTCATGAGGTTGAGACAACTTTGGTCAGGACAGTGATGAGAATTTTGTTGGTTGACTCAGCCTGGCCATTAGCCTGAGGGTAGTATGGTGAGGATTTGTGATGGATGATGAGGAATGTGGATAGGAGATGGGCTATCACTTCGTTGATGAAATGCGTTCCCTGGTCGCTGACCAATTCGATAGGGCACCCAAAACGCGAGATCACTTGTTCCCATAAAAACTTGGCAGTTGTCCTAGCGTCATTTTTCCGTGTGGCCCTCGCCTCCGCCCATTTGGTGAGGTAGTCCGTGGCTACCACTATATATCTAGCCTATGAATATTGTGCCGCAGGGCTGATGGGTCCTATGATGTCAATACCCCACTTTTCGAAAGGTTGGCGAGCGATGACCGGGGTTCACTCCATCTGATCTTTACGGACCGGGACCCTCATCCGTTGGCACGCATCGCAGTTTTTGACAAATTGTGAGGCATCCCAGAAGAGCGTGGGCCACCATAGCTGGGACTGCAACACCTTCTGTGCTGTCGTATCCCCGCTAAAGTGTCCTTCTGCAATGCCGCTATGCGCCTCTGAGAGCACATCGTGCATCTCATGCTCACATACGCATCTACGTAGTAGACCGTCTTGCCCCAACCTATAGAGCTGGCCTGCAATCAACTGATAAGGTTGGATTTTCAGGATTAATCGCCTAAGTCGTGCCCGTTCCATTGGTCGTTCGAGCAGCCCATGCTCGAGTACTTGGACTATGTCGTCTGCCCAATATGGTGTCAGGTCGGCCCTGAATAGGTCTTTTTCGCTGGATATGCGGAATAAGTGGCTGTCTGGTAATTCGTCCACTATGCCTTGTCCAGCAGCTTCTCCTGTGGGTATTCGGGACAGATGGTCAGCCATGTAGTGTTGTTTTCCCTTCCGTACTACCACTGAGAAGTCGAACTCTAGGAGCAGGAGAAGCCATCGTGCTATACATCCTGTAGCGCAAGGTTTGTTGACTAGGTAGAGCAGAGCTTGATGGTCGACAAAGAAGGTGAAGGGGGTGGCAAGCAGGTAATGCCGGAACTTCTTCACGGCGAACACCGTAGCTAATCGCTCCCTTTTTGTTGTTGAATAGTTCATCTGTGTTTCAGTGAGCTGCCTACTTGCAAAACTCACTGGGTAATCTAAGTTATGCTCACCATGTTGGCACAGCACCGCCCCCACGGCGAACTTAGAAGCGTCGATGTGTACGTGGAACGACATGGTCCAATCTGGGGGTCGTAGGATAGGTGCTGTTGTTAGGGCTTTTTTCAGTTCCTCGTAGGCTCGCTGGCAGGCTTCGGTCCACTCGAAGGCAATTAGCAGCTTGTACAATGGCCTAGCAATCAGCGCGTAGTTTAGTACAAACCACCGGTAGTATCCTGTGTGACCTAAGAAGCATTGAACCCCCCTATAATTACTTGGGGGTGGGAGGTCCACGATAACCTTGACCTTTGAGAAGTCCATGGCAATGCCGTTCTTGGACACCACGTGTCCCAGGATGCAACCGTGCTTTACCCAAAACTGACATTTCAGGGGGTTGAGAGAGAGACAATATAAACGGCACCGTTCAAAGACCGCGCGGAGTTTTTCGAGATGCTGGTTCCAAGCCGAATGGACACACAGGTCATCGACGAAGACCTCCAACTCCTTGCGAAGCATATCCTTGAATATGATGCACATGAGGCGTTGAAAGGTGGCGGGGGCATTGGTTAGCCCGAATGGCATGACTACATAGGCAAAGACGCCCCACTCAGTGGCGAAGGCGGTCTTGTGCCTATCTACAGGGTGCACTTGCACCTGATTGTATCCCGAGAAGCCATCCAGGAAACTGTAGGCTTCCTCACCTGCCACCCTCTCAAGCATGTGCTCGGTGTACGGTAAGGGGTAGTTGTCTCTCTTTGTCGCTGCGTTTACTTTCTTGTAATTGACGCACACTCGAATCTTGTTGTTTTTCTTCATCACAATGACTATGGGTGATACCCAGTCCATGTGCTCAATTTCGTAAATGAACCCAGCTCGCATTAACTTGTCAATTTCCTCCTTGACAGCATGGGCATGCTTGGGATTCATGGGGTATGGTCGCTGCTTGACTGGCATTGCATCCGTCGTCATGGGTATGTTGTGAGTCACAACACTCGGGTCCACGCCTCGTAGCTCGTCTAGGGACCAAGCAAAGGCATCCCGGTACTCCCGCAAAAGAGTGATGAGGTTGGATTCTTCCTCCGTGGTCAGGTCCTCGGCAATGAACACCGGTCGGGGTGTTTCCCATTCCAGGGCTAGGTTTATCTCCTTGACCTTGGCTGGCCCTTCGATGGGTTCGCGGATTTGCCCTTGGCATTTGGCACTTAGCAGAACCACCACCCTGTCCCCTTTTTTGAATTTCGAAAAGTGCTTAGGGAGGTCTCACGGCTTTCGTTGTTCTTCAGATCGCACATCGCTGGGGCGCTCTATTTTATTATGTCGTAGTCGTCGGTGCCTTAGGTGGATGGGCAGATCTCCCCTGGTGCGTCTGGCTGTGGGTGGCCTAGGGATTTCTGGGCCATCCTCCGAAGTAACTTCAGATTCAGAGTCGAATTCCTCATTTTCACTAGGGGAGGTGGTCTCTCCTGGCGGCCGCAATTCGAAGGGCGACTCGGTTCTAAGCAGGGCTGCCGCTTTTGGTTGGGTCAGGCCGGCCTGCTTAAAATCCACAGCCCCCATTTGTTCCAACCACGCACGATCGCATTTTGCACACATGACCCCTTGGTCCATCCAAAGGGCCGGTCTCGGCTGTGGTTTTGCATCTGCTCGGATTTGCTCAATCTCTCGCCCTTCGGTATCATATTCTACCGTGTCCATCTCACCCTCACTTTCTTCATCGAAGGGTTGGCAATCTTCGTATTCGTCGCCGGAATCCGCCTCACTGGACTGCTCATCGTTCTCCAAGGCGTGTTCTGCCTCATTTTGTTGGTCGGGGACCAATGCCGAGTTGTATCTGAGATTTAGTTTGTGCACTCTGGTCCACTTCCATTCGGGTTGTTCCAAGAGGTCTTGGAGCGGCTTGAGATTGGCGGCTGCGTTGCGCTCCAGTCGGTCCATTAGGTGTCCCAGTATTCCCTGAAGTTCTCTCCTATTGGTTGGTACTTGGAAGGCGACAGGTTTAGGTCCGTCATGGAGGCTTGCTGCCATCATGTAGACAGGTGTGGGCTGTGTTTCTCTTGGCTTGCCAACTATTTTGACAGCCTGCTCGTACGCTTCATGATCTGAGAATGGCAAATCAAGCGTAGCGAGAACGTGCATCCAATCCCGCTCGTCCTCCGGGCAAGGGATATACTTCGTCAAGGACCCGCGGGGTTCCTTGTTCTGGTCGGTTCCTTTGAGTAGAGTGGAGATGGTATCTAGGTCGACTGGTGAGGTCTTCCAAGTGTCCATCTCTATTCTCACAGCGTCAGCTCGGTTGCCCAAGAAGATCGGGTTGTTACCCCAGTCTTCAATAACTCTGGCATTGCGCATCCAAGGTCGACCCAATAAGATGTCATAGTCCACTCCCTTCATGACGATGAAGTCGACAGAGAACTGGATTCCTGCAATCTTCACTGGCCAATTCTTCAAGACCCCGAATGGTCTTACTCGCATGCCATTTGCTAGTGTGACGTTAAACCGGGCAGTTTCGACGGGCGGGTTTCCCCACTTCTGTAGCACTGCATAGTTGAGCACACTGACCCCTGCGCCTGTGTCCACGATTCCCCTTCTCGTTGTGTCCCCTAGGGCTAGGACTGGCAGGACTGTGTGCATTTCTAAGCCCTCCCAGAAGGCGTTGATGTGCAAGGACTTAGGGCTTGAGTGTAGCGTCAAAGTTGGCAAGTGCGTTTCCGCATCCTGGTCTTGAGCATTTCCTGGGGCTTGCTCGTGTGGTCTGTCGATCCACCGTTTGAGGTCCTGCCACAGGGTAGAGTGCTGCCTGAGCAGCTCTCCTAGCGCAACCGTTACAGGGGTGGTCACTAGTGTGGTTAGGAGATTGCTAAACCCCTGTCCTGCTCTATGTTCAAACTGTCCGGGCCAATGGCCAGGGCTGTCCTGTGGTTCTATTACGTCTAGGCCTGGCCTTGTCCTTGTCGGTACTGCTTGTGGTGTAGCCGCCTCGGCAGACTTAGGGTGGGGTAGCGATGACGGTGCACTCATGCTGGAGAGGTCCTCAATCTCATCCTCCGTGATGGGCTCGACGTCCTTGAGGTGCTGTTGAGCATCCCTCACCCATTCCTTTACCTTTTCTATGGCTTCCAATTGCCGCCTGGGGTGTGGGTATTCCCCCACCTTAGCGCTCTCCGGTTGCGCAGTTCTAGGGGCTGAATTTTCTACCTCTGCGTTTGAGACTTTCTTGCCGTGGGGCAAGGTCGTGATGCTGTCGGTTTTTAGTGCGACCTTAGCCTCTGACCTCTTCTTTTTCCGCCTACGGCTTTTCTTTCCTACAGAGGCAGCGTCGAGGTTGCTAGGTCCTGGCAGAGAGACACCGGCCTGCTTCGTTTGTGCTCAGGTCATCACTCATAGGGGGATAGGTGTGGCCTCCCCATCGGGGTTTTCAACACCAAACAGTCCCAGCGGGACGGACGGCAAATTAGCCGTCCCAGAAGGCGGCTCCCGCTTTGGGCAATCTATGAAAAGATGAGTGATTCCGCACTCTGCACACCTTTGGTCGGCTTTGTCCCTATTTTGCTGCTCTCTTTCTGGGCACCGTGATGAAACGTGACCGGGATGTCCACATGTCCAACAAGTGACTGGATCCGGTGGTGGCTACCCTCCCAGGCCTCTACCCCGTCCTCGTCCTAGTGCCATCACCCGTACTGGTCGATAATCCATGAGGATTGCATTGCCCTCGTTGTCATGCGAGACGTACGGGTATATGTAGGTTTCTTCATCACTGGGCTCCTCTACGTAATGCACAGGAGCATCGCTCGGTGGGTGGGGCACATAGGGACTAGGCGGCCTAGGGATACCGGTAGGGTTTATGTCCAGCCTAGGGACCGCTGGCTTCGTATCATTAGGTGCTGGTAGGGCAAGAGGAGCTCCCCTTCCGTAGAATGGCTGTGGCCTGTTAGCCGAATAGAGCTGGCCGTAGGGCTGCGTGTACGGTAGTCTTCGTGGTAGTCTACAGTGTGCGGCATCATGGCCGAACCTTCCGCAGTTGGTGCAGGGTCTTGACCTAGGGTCCTGACATTCTGCTGGCAGGTGGTTTCCTCCGCAGTACACACACTGGGTGTGCTGACGCGTAGGTCGCCTTAACATGTCCTATATTTTGGCCAATTCTGTCTTGACCTCGGCCAAGCCATGGTCTGCCTCGGCGGCCTTCCCCTTATCGTGGGATGACGTGTTGGATCGCTCGCTAGAGGTTGGCGTTCGTTCTAAACTCCGTGGGTTGATTTCTTCCGGGTTTGAGCTCCGCTCCCTCAACTAGTCATCGACCCTAATGGCCTCCTCAAAAACCCTAGCCACCACGTCCCTTTGCAAGCTCGAGTTGCCCGCTAGTGCTTTGTACAATTCTTCATCCCGAATCCCGCTGATGAACATGGTTGACACTGCCCTGTCGGTCAGTCTTTCGCCCAAGGGGATTCTCTTAAGGAGACTTCTAACGTGGGTCACGTAGTCGTGGATGCCCTCCTTCTCCTTCTGCTTGACGTTCATCAGATGCACTAGCAGGTTGTCAGAGTATCCGGGTTCGGCAAATCTCTTGACGAAGAGATCCTTGAGGTTATTGAAGTTGGCTCGTTCTACATTATCTAGACTTGTATACCACATCCTACCCTTATTGCTTAAGCAAAGTCCGAATGCTTGCGAACGCTGGGTTTGGTCGTTGAGGCCATTGGCTTCGCAGACCTGCTCGAACTGCTCGACAAAGCTGTACGGGTCGTCCGGTGGTTGGTACTTGTCGACTTGCTTAGCGACAATAGGTATTTTGGCTTGGCTCTTTGAACCCTGGGTTGCCCCTAGTCCTGCAAGTAGCGAGGTTGCTAGTGCAGCGGCGTTTTGTTCCGTCGCGGTATTATCGAGCAGCCGTTTCATGAGGAGCTCGCCCAGCGTCAGGTCTCCCTCGAGTGCTCTTTCCTGATCTATTCCATTTCGGCCAGCCAAGTTCAGCACTCGCTGCACCTCATGCAGCGCCATGCTTTGCCTTAGGCTCCTGGCTTGTTGGTCCCTATTATAGTCTGCTATGCCCTGCAACGCCTTGCGGGCTAGCCTCCTCTTCTCCTCTAGGTCTGCAATAATTGCCTCCGCTGTCCTGTCATGGTGTTCGTATCGGGCGTGCGCATCGTAACTGCTCACCATTTGCTGTATGGCTTCCGGAAACGTGCTAACATCTAGCTCCCCCGCAAACCGATGATCTGAAACTCCCTCTGTCATGGTGAAATCCTCACGCCTGGTTGTCAGTCAAATCCTTGTCGTTGTTGCTCCTTGCTTGATCCTGCCCTGCGCTCTATGCGTCTGTCACGCTTGGGTTTTCTCCTAGTGATGGGTTTTTTTGGCAATTTATCTGAGTGATTTTTTTTTAATTTTTGAATGCAGTGCTCAACTTAGGGCCACTCGTAATTGTGTTATCCTCGTGCACTCATGCTCAAACAGGCTTTCGACTTTCCTAAGTGTTCTTCAAGTGCGGAAATTCAATCAAAGTACTGTGAGTGCTTTCCTTGTGTCTTGCTCACTCTTGTTCGTTTTGGGCCTAACAGGCTTTGCTACTCTATTCCTGGCCGCCTTATGGGTCACAAGGCCCTATGCTGCTTCCTGTTACGCACGTGGGGAGTGGGCCACTGGGGGAGTGCCCCAGTGTGCTCCTAGATGGGTCAGGTTTTGTTCTGGTTTGACTCTGGGAATCGGACGTCCGATTTACCAGTGGTCCGATTTACCAGTGGTCTGATTGTGGGGATCGGACCAGGTATGTCAGGGCGAAGCGGGGGTCTTAGGGCCCGCGTGTCCGATTCTCAAGAATCGGACGGGCGAGTGTGCGAGGAATCGGTCCGATTCTAGGAGGTCCGATCGGACATGGTCCGACTGGTGATGTGTATTACTCCATCCGATCGGACCGGGTGGGTCCGAGTCAGGGCGTCCGAGTGGTCCGAGTGGTTGAGTCGGGCGAGTTGGTCCGAGCGTCCGATTTTAACAAAAGGGACTGGTCGGTCCGAGTGCCACATGGCACGTCCGATCGGACCAGTTAGTCAGAGTTTAGTGATTGAACGGGTGGTTCCGATCGGACGATTGTCTGAGTGTCCGATTCTGGGAATCGGACACTGGGCCAGCCGTCCAATTCCGCAGGTCCGATGGGTCGCGCACACCGATTTGCTCGATTTTCACTAGGTGTATTATCCTATTGGTCGTGCGATTACCCCGCGACAGAGTTGGAGTGGGGCGGACGAGATCGATTACCTGAAGTCGCCGAATGCGATGTTCTCCTAGCTCCAGTCGATCGGACAGCTACCCAGCTCGCTCACTCTCTCACTCTCTGTCTCTTTTGCTCTCTGTTGGTTGGAAATGGGGTCCTCCTGTCCCCCCCCCCAGAGTTTTATACTCTGCTAGTTCTGCCCTACATCCTCCAGGTTCCTTCCCTGGTGTTTCTTATGTCGTTACCTTGCATCTACTCCATTTTTTCCCTTTGTTCCTGTGATTTCTCCCTTGTTTCACAGGAGCAGCCCTCTGCCTTTTCGTATGTGATTTCCTACTGTAATCTATCCTAAACACATCCTGAATCGAAAACAAAACACTGAACCAATTTCTCCATGTTTTCCAGTCATTAATAACCAGATTGTTCCAAAACACTTACCTGTTCTGAAGATCAAAAACACCAGACTTCCTACCTATCTCAAGCTCCGTTTCAGGGTGAATGCCCTACTTCGATGCTCGATACGGGGCGCACGAGTGCTCGAGTTTGAATCCGTCGGTCCCCGCAACGGAACCAAAATGTGGGATCTTTCGCTCAACCGCCAAGACCCACGGACCGCTTATTGTTCAAGCGTTCCAAGCGAGCTCTCATGGCTATCTCTCACCTAGCCGACGCGCCGTTGATCCTACGAATGCAGTGAACTTACCTTGATGCTTGATCGAGTGCCCTCCTCTCTCTCACACTTCGGTAGCTCCATGATTCTTGATGCTAGCTCAAGCATCCTCAAGCCTCCTCCATCTCCAAGCCTCATCCTCCATAGCCGCGCGCGCAAGAGAAGAGAAGAAAGGAGAAGAGGAGAAGGGGGGAGGAGATGGTGGAGAGCTTCACCCTCTTGATTCCTCACTCTCTCACGTGCTCACTCCCTCACACTCTTCCACTCCCTCTCTCAAGACCACACGCAAGCAAGAAGAAGGAGAGAAGAAGAGAGGAAGAAGAAGACTAGTTTTGCCACACCAAAGAATGAGCTCTTCATTCACTTTTCAACTTTATATACAAAACCCTACTTCCCTTTTGGGCAGTCATTCCCTTTTTCCCTTTTTTACATGGCCGGTCATAGCCCAGGCCCTGTTTTCCATTGTTCTTTTCTCTTCCTTGCTTTCTTTTCACTACCCTTCTATCTTTACAAATAGCACGGGTGAGAGCCCGGCACTCTTTTACAAGATTTTAGGGTGCGCTTTTTATGCGCCTTTCCATTTTTGTGGTTGCCTTGGTCTTTAACAGTTGTCCTTGCGCTTTTGGGCTTTTCTCCTTCTTTTCCTTCCGTCGGGCTACCTTCTTTTCGCCTTTGCCCTACGTCTTTTCTGGTTTCTTTCGCTCTCGTCGTGTTGGGGTTAACAAAAACATTTGAGTGGATGACTTATTCAAAGAGGGAGGCAAAGGAAGAGCTCAACCATAGAATGCAATCATGGTGAGTAATAAGAAGGGTGAGCAGAACAAAGTTGAGCTCCTATAAGAGGTTCTATGAGAGGTGGAAATTTCAGGACGAGTACTTTCAAGAGTCAATGACAACCTAAGGCCTAGACCTCATAGAAAACAATGTCCAATGCATCCATTATGATGGCAATCACTTGCCATTGAAACATACCGACTTTATCCATAGAGTATGTTCCAATTGTGGATGGTATGGTCATGATGCAACCATCTATCACACACCAAGAAGTTTTCGATTCCCTAGTTCTTACCCCAATAGTCCTTACTGAGCTACTAAAGAAATTCTCAATAGAAGAGTAGTGCCTTTTATCCCATTAGCTCCTCTAGAGCCTAGAGCCTAGAGCCATTACTCCTCGAGCCAAGATAAACCCATAAAAATTTTCACTATTACAACAATCTCAATTGTAATCCATCTAGCTAATAATGTGGCAAGAAACTACATCAAACAACCATTGAACAATGACACATATACACACCCTTATGTCACTTATGAAAATGAGGGCAACACATTTCTTATGGAGTGATCAGCGAACTCGAATGATGGTTTGGGAAAGAGATTGAAAATGAGGCATGAAACAATAGAGATAATCAATGTCTTGTCAGCATTGTGCGGCACAACCAAGTTGCTTGGCAATATAATGTCCAGGAAGGCAAAACTGAAATATAGAATACAAGGGAGAGTAAACATGCCTTAAATGCAACATTACTCATCTTTCTATAAATATCCCTAAGCAAAAGGCATCAAATAGCAAGGCAACCATACACTTTGTTCCCTTAAAACTTTTTGGAGTCAAGTGCTACATGGATAAAGATGATATTTTAATCCTAGTTGATGTGGTGACCAAAGCTCAAACAAAGAGTAGTGTGTAGCCTTTCAAGACCATCTACAATAAATGGATCCCAAGTAGAAAAGAAATGCTAAACGGAAGACAAACTATAGATAAACTAAATTGAACTTCAAAGTGAAATATTAAACACTTCAAAGCTTGTATAGATGGACAAGAAGTAGTGGTAATTGAGGAATTAAAAAAATATACAATGCTAGCATCACAATCCAAACCTACCATTGAGTTTCACCCCTGAAGTCTTAACAGTCGCAACCTTTAGGGAAGGAGCCAATAAACATGTTGTGTGCTAGCGATCACCCTACATGACATTCCAAGAAGAGGGATCGTTGGCACAAGCATTTTTAATCTCACAATACTTGGGGCTTGGCAACACAACTTGCACATTTCAATATAAGCCAACAACCAAGTTAAACCCTTGTGAGTCTTAAAGGCTTGGCCAATTAAAATTGTTGGGGTGAGGTTCTAAGTCACTTTTAGTGTCATGAAATGCGACAGAGGAGATATCCGCAGATCAAAAGAGAGTTGTGGGGAGTAGTCACTGCACTGAAGTGTGACAAAGGGTATTTTATTGGAGCTTCAGTTATTGTGGAAACAGATTGTTTGCCTTTGCTTGGCATGATTACTAGTTGCTCGACTCCAGATATAGCGATGCTTCGGTGGATTGCCTATATCAAATCATTGAATCCAGAATTTTGACACATAGCAGGGAAAGATAATCCAGTTGCTGACATGCTATCTAGAGCGAGATATGAGGATGAGGAGTCAATGGTTGCAGAAGATGATGAGACAGAGTTTGCTGCTTCTGTCCTTGTTCATGATTGTCATGTATCTACTGTTGAAGCCTTTATTGAAGAACTTTATGTTGACGAGTGGCTGCAAATTGGACAGTATCTAAGTTCATTGACTCGAAGAGCTGATTGGACAGATGATGAATTCAAGAAAATCAGAAGGAAGGCTTATGGGTATTTCTTGAAAGATGGTTTTCTTTGGAAGCATCCAAAGAAGAGAGGAGGCTTGCCCTCGAGAGTAGTTTGTGATGTAGCGATGCAGATACAGATTATGCGAGAGTTTCATGAGAGCTTATGGGCTGGACATAGAGGTGTGTGGGCTACCTATGAGAAAATCAAAGAAAGATACTGGTGGAAAGGGATGTATAAAGATATTTCTCATTTTGTGGAGACTTGCAGGGACTGCCAGCTTTACTCTTTAGTGCGACATCGTGATGAGTTGCATCCGACTTATCCACTATGTATGCATTATAAGTGGGTGGTAGACTTGGTTACTTTGCCAGTGGGACTTTGGCAGATGAGATATCTTGTCTTAGCTAGGGAGGATCTTACAAACTATGTTGAAGGCAAATCTTTGCGGACAAAGACCACCTCTACAGTATGTAAATTCTTGTTGGAAGAAATATTTTGCAGGTATGGATGTATAGGCAAGATTACAGCTGATCGTGGAGAGCTAGATGCAGATGAAGCTAGAGAATTCTTCTCACGGCTTGGGATTAAATTGGCTCTTACTACTGCCTATAATCCAGAGGGAAATGGCAAGAGTGAAAGAGGACATCCGCCGATAGTTAAAGCATTGGCAAAAGCTTGTAGAGGTCAGCTTGGGGATTGGCCGAGATTACTACCTTTTGCGTTGTGGGCTGATCACTCTACACATAGTGTGACTACTGGATACATGCCTGCAGAGTTGATGTATGGGTAAAAACCTGTCATGCCTACAAAAATTTGTGCTCTCACTTGGAGTGTTCTTCCGTGGCATGACAATTTATCAAGGGAAGAGCTTTTAGCTCTTCGGATTCCTCAACTAGAGAGAAGGACAGAAGATGTACAGCTAGCAGTTGATCGTTTGAAGGCAGCCCATCTCAGAAATAAGGACAGGTTTGATTTGAGGCATCGCTTGAGGCCTAGAGCCATAAAAGAAGGAGATTGGGTTCTAGTCTACGACAGTAGTCTAGAAAATCAGTATAGTAGCATGAGAAAAATGGTTCAAAGATGGTTTGAACCGTATGAGGTGAAACAGGTTTTTGACAATGGTACCTATGAGTTAGCTGAATTAGATGGAACAGTATTGAGGGTGCCCATTGCTGGAAAACGAGTTAAGATTTTCAAGAGAAGAGAAGATGAGGAATATGCACTTGAAGCGTTGACAGAAGAAGAGCAGGTAGAAGAAAGACAAGCAGAAGAAACAGAGAACATAGATGATGAAGCTGATGGAGAAACAGGTCTACTAGAAACAGATGATGGACTCGACCTGTTTGTGGACTTGAATGATCCTGGATAGTTGGCACATCCGGAGGATGCGCAGGTTTAGAGGGGGTGGATGTCGTGCTGCTGCGCATCCGAGTCGTATACACCTCCATTTCTTTTGTTGTGCATTTGTGTTATTTTCTGTGTGTGATGCATTACGATAATCCACATCCAATGTATATATTCCCTTAGTGCATGTGTATGATTTTGTTTGGATGCATGATGTGTGTGCTTTAGAAAAATATGAATAACTGATGCCAAAGGACATTATCAAGTTGATAATTTTAATGATGAACTCCAAGAAAAGTGCAGGCACCGATGGAATACTTTGCCATCCAATCTTCAAGGCCGAAGTTGCAGTTGTGCGTAGATCACCCATCACAAAGCTGTATTTTAATGGGGCAATTGATGATTCCAAAGATACCCTAAAAGAAAGGCTCAAAGGTGGATGGTGCTGTGGAAAAAGTAGTAAAAGGGGTCTTGAAGGTTAGCCTACAAAAAGAAATGAAAGAGATCGTAAAGAAAAGTGGCAATGCAACAGCAAGAAGTTGTTGACTCATGAAACTGGTGCTGGATCTTCAGATCTAAAACCATGCATTGATTCCCATTTGGATTTCTCAACGAGCAAACTGGCAGAATGGAAGATTATTGAAAAAGCTAAAGGTGTAAAAGGTTATTCAAGGAGGAAGAGGGAAAATCTATATTTGGGTTTTAAACTGCTTTTGGAGGGAGAAAAGCAGGTTGTTTTGGGAATGGCCAGAATTAACGGGTTAAGTGTTGAGATATCGAGCTCCACTCGTGATACAGAATCATCCCTGTTGCCTGTTGATACAAAATCGTCACTAGGAAGTGATTGTCTGGTCAAATATCACTTTCGCCAGTTTTGCAGATTTGCCTTTGTGAGGCTAAAGCTGTGTTCTTTGCAATGACAGAATTTTTTGTAGTGTTCTGTAATGGTGTCTGATTCTCTCTCACAGATTGTCACTGAAAAGCTTGACAAGAACAACTTACAAGCATGGAAGTTTAGAATGACAAATTTCCTTATGGGAAAAGGATATTAGGAATTTGTTGCAGGAAATGAAGAAGAACCAGTTCTTCCTGATGTTCCCAATCAACAGCAAATGCAGGCATTTAAAGCATGGCATGAGAGAGCCAGGAAAGTTATGTGCTGGCTATCTATCAGCATTTCAGACTCTATGATTGTGCATATTCAAGATGCAAGTACGCCAAAGGAGGCATGGGATACTTTGTCAAAAATGTATAGCACGAATACACAAGCCAGGAAAATGCAGCTCAAGCAAGAGTTGCACAATGTGCAAAGAGAAAGTATGAGCATCAATGACTACCACATGAAGGTGAAGAAGATTGCAGATGCACTTGCTTCCATTGGGTCGCCAGTGGAAGATGATGATCTAGTCTCAGTGACCTTGAATGGTCTAGGAAAGGACTATGCACAGTTCCGAACATCCATTTCCGTCCGTGAAAGATTTCCTGATTTTGAGGAGTTGATTGCTCTTCTAATTTCTGAGGAGCAGAGAAATGGTGGTGCATCTTCTTCAGGAGGGACTTCAAAAGAAGCTGTCTTCTACTCAAATGCTGGAAAAGGTAGAGGCAGAGGTAGAGGAGGCCGATTTGGAGGCCATGGTAGAAATCAGAATATGCAGCAAACTCAAGAAAACCAGTCCTATGGAGGAGGACGTGGTAACTCTAGAGGCAGGGGGAGCCAAAGAGGTCGTGGTGGATGGCAAAGAGGCCAAAATGCAAACAGTAATGTTGAATGCTACTATTGTGGCAAAATGGGTCATATGGCTAAAGACTGCTATAAAAAGCAGAATGACATCATGAATGGAAAACTGCGACAAGGAAATTATGCATCCTCTAGTAGACAGGGTGATGACAGAAATGAGCATCTGTTTATGGTGCAGCACATGAACAATTCTGTGACAAGTGCAGAAGAAAGCAACAATGTATGGTATGTTGACTCAGGTGCGTCAAACCACATGACAGGTCATGCAGAATGGATGGAGGATGCAAGGAAAATGGAAAAACCAGGATTTGTGGAGACTGGTGATGATACTGCACATCCTATTGTGCAGATTGGAAAATTTCCTTTGTCTATGCAGGATGGGAAAAAGAAATACCTGTCCGATGTATTTCATGTCCCGAATATCACCAAGAATCTGGTTTCTGTTGGTCAAATGGTTGAGCAGGGCTTGCAGGTCAGATTTAATCCTCATGGATGCTTTGTTGAGGATATGAAAAATAAAGGTCGCTTGATAGCAAAAGGAAAGAAGAAGGGCAGAATGTTTACATTGGATGCAGACATGTCTGAATTGAGTGCAGCAATGTTTGCACATGGGACCGGTGTAGTTGCAGATATTGATATCTGGCATAAACGCATTGGTCATGTTAATGTACAGCGACTTAAATCAATGCAGGCCCAAAATATTGTTGCAAGATTGCCCAAATTCAAGGTTGCAAAAATGCATAAGGTATGTGAAGCCTGTCAGTTTGGAAAACAGGCAAGGAAACCATTTCCTAGACATGTTCAAGAGAGTGAGAAGCCATTGGAATTAATCCACTCTGATGTGTGGACTACTAAAGCTGCATCTCTTGGAGGCTGTCACTATTTTGTCACTTTTATTGATGACTATAGCAGAAAAGTTTGGGTGTATTTTATGAAAAAGAAAAGTGAAGTTTTTGGGCATTTCAAAACTCTTAAAGCTATGGTTGAAAAAGAAACAGGCCTGCAGATAAAATGCCTAAGGTCAAATGGAGGGGGAGAGTACCTCTCAAATGAGTTTGCAAGGTTCCTGCAGGAGCATGGCATAAAGTAGCAATATTCATGCAGTTATACCCCACAACAAAATGGAATTGCAGAAAGGAAAAACAGGCATATTGGAGAGGTATCTCGTGCCATGCTCAATGAAAAAGACTTGCCAGATTTTTATTGGGCTGAAGCAGTTGCTACAGCAGTCTACATAATGAATAGGACTCCCACTGCAGCAATACATGGAATGACTCCAGAGGAGAGGTATACTGGTAGGAAACCAGATATTTCTCATTTGAAAATTTTTGGTTGCATTGCCTATGTACATGTGCCAGATGAGTTGAGATCCAAGTTGGATCCAAAAGCTGAGAAGTGCATCTTTATTGGTTACTCTCTACAGCAAAAAGGATATAGATGCTATAACCCTTCTACTCGTAAGTTTACAGTGAGCAGAGATGTTGTTTTTGATGAGATGAGTAGCTGGTATAAACCAGTAAATGTGATTGATGATGTAGATGCACAAAATGGTAATGCTGCACAGAATTCACAGCAGCAGTCACAAAATATTAGTGGACCTGGAGCGTCCTCTAACAGTGGTTCACATTCTTCGCCATGGACAGGCAGATTGAGATCAGGAGAATCTTCTCAAAGCAATGCAGATAGTGGTATGCAGGTATCACGAAAAGGAAAAGAGAAGGTTGATCAGCCCATGTTTGATGTGAATGCAGGTCACTCTTATGTGGATGGTGAATCCAGTGGCTCAGAACAGAGCATTGATGATGAGTTGGGTATTCCTTCTATTGTTACACCTGGAGTAAGGAAGACCAGGGATCTTTTGAGAGCACCTGGGAGTGAACCTACTTTGCACAGGTCTACGAGAGCTAGGTATCCTGTGGATAGGCTGAAATATGATGGATTTATAGCCATTCACTATGCATATATGGTCAAAGTGATACAGGAACCAGAACCCACTTCTTTTGAGCAAGCCATGGGAAAAGAAAAATGGGAGAAAGCCATGGATGAAGAAATGGATGCCTTGGAAGCAAATGCTACATGGGAATTGGTACCTTTGCCTAAAGGTAAAAATGCAATTGGCTGTAAGTGGGTTTATAAGGTGAAGCACAATGTAGATGGTTCTGTGAACAGATACAAGGCAAGATTAGTAGTCAAGGGGTATGCACAAACATATGGCATTGACTATGAAGAAACATTCAGCCCGGTTGCAAGGATGGCAACCGTAAGAGCAGTCATTGCTATGGCTGCATCAAAGAGATGGTCTTTACATCAGATGGATGTAAAGAATGCCTTCTTGCATGGTGATTTGCAAGAAGAGGTCTATATGGAGCAGCCACCAGGTTATGTGCATGCTGTTCATCCTGAGTTTGTTTGCAGGTTGAAGAAAGCCTTGTATGGCTTGAAGCAAGCACCTAGAGCATGGTCTGACAAGATAGGACAGTATCTTGTCACTATTGGCTTTCAGATTTCCAAGGCAGATTTCTCACTTTGTGTGAGAAAAACAGAGAAAGGTATTATGCTACTTGTCATTTATGTTGATGATTTGATTATGACAGGTGACAGTGATGAAGATATCCTTCATGTGAAAATGCTATTGAAGCAGAAGTTTGAGATGAAGGATTTGGGAGAGCTGCGTTATTTCTTGGGCATTGAGGTGATTAGATCACCAAGTGGGATACAGCTCTTACAGATGCAGTATGGATTGGACATGCTGTCCAAATATGGGATGACAGGCTGTAAGCCTATTTCAGTTCCTTTGGAGAAGAATGTGAAGCTGAGCACAGATGCAGGTGAGCTTCTAGAAGACCCTGCTATGTACAGATGCATAGTAGGAAGCTTGATTTATATGACTATTACCAGGCCAGACTTGAGCTATGCTGTTGGATTGGTAAGTCAGTTTATGCAGGCTCCAAGGAAACCACATTTGGATGCGGCTAGACGCATACTCAGGTATGTGAAGTCCACATTGCAGTATGGACTATTTTATGAGACTGGGGTTCAGATACAGTTGCATGGATACACTGATGCTGATTGGGCTGGTAGTATTTCTGATAGACGATCTACCAGTGGATATGTGTTCTCTTTTGGGAGTGCAACAGTCACTTGGAGCAATAAGAAACAGCCTACAGTTGCCTTGTCGAGCACAGAGGCTGAGTACAAGGGTGCAGCAATGGCTGCATGTGAGGTAGCTTGGTTGCATAAGCTACTTTACGATATGCATCAGTCTACAGATGGGCCAATTGTCATTTATTGTGACAACATGAGTAGTATACACTTGGCAAATAACCCAGTCTATCATGCTAGAACAAAGCACATTGAGGTGCATTATCACTATGTGCGGGAGAGGGTTTTACTAGGTCTTATTGATCTAGTTTATGTCAGCACAGAGGATCAGGTAGCTGACATATTCACGAAGGCATTGGGCGCAGAGAAGCTGCGCAAGTTCAGAGACCTGCTTGGTGTGCAAGAATTGGGATTGAGCTCGAGGGGGAGTGTTGAGATATCGAGCTCCACTCGTGATACGCCAGGGTGACCGTTGTGTATTTATGTCACCGACTTGTCAATTGCAGATGCGGTTGGTACACCGCCCATGAATAATAGCTACATGATAGCTATCCTTATCTACTCTAGTTTGTGGCTCAGTTAGTATGCCGCCTTAGTTAGTTGAGTTTGGTTTGAGACCCATATATAGGGTTCTTCTATTTCTTTGTATGAGAGTTCTTTTGGCTTACACAACTAAGAAGAGGAAAACTGTTTTCAGCCTCCACCCTTGTGTGTATTCCCCCATTGTGCAAGCAAGAAAGCTACAAGTGAGACTCCTTCCTTCTCTCCCACAATCTTGACATTAAGGGGCAGCAGGCGCAAGGAAAACATCAGCAAGATTAGTGGGAGCATCATCCACAACACCATAGGCGTTTTCACATTCAAAATGAGTTGGAAGATCATAAACATCAGTCACACATCCAGGGTCTTCAGTACGGTGTCGAAGGGTTTTCGAAAGCAAAGTCGCAACCACAGAGGATCTTGACAAATTTTAGGATAGAAGTTCAATCACGAGAAAATGATACCAAGTAATAATTATATTACTGCTATGAAGTTGGCAAAACACAAGATGACTTCAAATCTGATCAGTCCACTGATTTTAGGTCTCCCAATTTAATTCTGCTGCATTTGTAGATCCTTGACCTCAAACACTGTGTGCAGAAATCTTGAATTCAAAGATACAACACTATCGTGATCTTCTTAGATTCAGGCTGTTTAGTAAGACCATAAAAAAACTTCTTGTGGAGGAAGTAAAAAAAATTGTTATGATGGAGGTACAACATAGAAAATCTTAGTTCTATAAATATCCAGCTGAGTTCATTCAAGACAAGAAGTCGTGAAACTTTGCTCTCCGCCTCCTAGGAAAAGCTTCAAAGGACAAAATTGTACATCTACTTCTTGCATATCTGGAACTTTCTCGGTACGTAGCTCTTGACATGGAACTGCCTATGCAACGATTGCCAAAGGCATTTTTGCAATGGTGGCTTGACAATAAGAATCCAGCTATGTGGTGACAGCGGCAGGAATCGTCGGATGCCTGATAACCATGTCTTCTTATTAGATGTGACGACGCCTTCGAATACCTTCCTTGTAGTAGCTGCAGGTGAATGGTATGACATGAGTTCCAACCTCGAGGAGCCACTTATGTGGGACAAAGAGTGCAAGGGGTGCGTCACGGCAAGCTCTGTGTGGAGGAAGTTGTAGAACACATCCATGACGAGTCAGTTGAAGATGGAGGAGCCCGGGGCCGCGTGGATGTTGTCATGGCCCAGCATGAACGTCACTCCCGCGTGGACGTTGTCATGGGTGTATGAAGTCGATTAGATTGACGCTCGCGATGGATATCGACTGAGCATGGGTCCCTAATTCACACAGAGATAGCCTCCAGTTCTTTCCGGCCTCCTTCTATTCGCTGTCCTTCTATGTCGAAGAGCTCCTCAGCTACTTCTCTTCGTTCGTCTTCCTGTCCGTTTTTGATACTGCAGGTCCCAGTACTCCCCATTGCTCTATTCTTTTTGCTTTTTCTCTCCTTTTTCCCCTTCCACAATAGCTTCCTCTTTTCCCCAAAACAGGATTCTATTGCTCTCTTTTGGTCAAGCGACTGCTGCTAAATCAATCGACTTCCCTTCTTTTTTTTTATTCAGAAACAAATCCATCTCTTTCCGTTGAATGCGCGTCTGTTTTTCCTTCTTCCCCTTTGGCTACTTCCGTTCAGATAGAGAAGCTCCCTGTGGCCCCCAAGTATACATTCACTATATATATCTTGTCCTTGTATGGTGTTCGTTTGAAGGCGCTATTCTGCTCTCTTCCCTTTCCAGCCTTTAAACTAGGTATTTCCCAATCATCTGCGTCCCAATCCTCTTCAACAGGTTCCGCGACAGACATATCCCTCCCTTTTTTATTCAAAACAAAGCTCTTTCCTTGCAAAGCCTACACGTGTTTTTCCATAATCAAAAACCGTGTGATAAGCGCCCATGAAAACATCTCCAAGAATCCTTAGAGGCCTTGAAGAAACATCTAGACCCATAAACCCACTAACACATTACATTTCATTACCCTCTCCAACTTTCAAGATATACTATTCAAGCGTAAGATCAAAATGTTTCCCTCCTATCGTAAAGGTCACTGTGAGCATGGAAGAAACTTGATCACACTCCACAACACTCTCTCCATTCAGATTCGGAAGACATTCGCACATCTTGCTACTGCCATTTCACATAGAACATCCAGTTGTAGATGTTAGAAACATCCTCACGAAGCCCATAATCGACATATCTTGAAATAAGTGTAGCCATGAGATTGCATCTCGAGTTACCAGTCTACCAAAACTCCTTGTTCTTCTTCGTCTTCAGCATAGAATAAAAGAGCAAACATAACAACTAAGTATGTACAAAGTATCAAATCACACAACATGACTTTTGGGTGGTTTACACACCTCGAATGCGCAGCAATACGACAACGGACACACGTGGTGGCAACATCTTCATCCACAACATGATTCACCGTAAGTAAAGGAGCCATAGCATGTTTGTAACAGACGGCATGAGTACCATTTTGGGCACTAGAGGCGTCAAACTCATCATAAGCAAGAACAAGATTTGCAATATATTCATGGGAGTCCCCAAGCAGCATGGTCCTCGGCATGACGGACTGCAGAAATGTCATGACGATCCTCGCTAGCATGACAGGGTGCAGCATGCTTGATCCCCAGTATCTCTGAAAAGAACAAGGTAGAAGGTAGAGTTGCATGGGCAGAATCTCCTTGGCTGCTTGAAGAGGGCCGTCACGTTATGACGGAGAGAAGAGGCCAACAGAGGCGAAAAGTGTTCGACTTATTGGAAAAGCTATATTCAACTATCCAAATCGCTGGCACTATATCCAATTCAGCAAACAGAGTCATGCTAAGTTTTGATGGTTTGATGCTGAACCTCCAAGATATGCAGATTGAAGATTTGGGCCCTAAAGCTCTCGTGAAAAAGTGACTCCTTGGTTCAAATTCCTGAGGGAAACCTACTGAATTGTACTCGAAATACTTCGAATCAATTCCATAGCCCTGCACCTCTGCGGATATGATATGTCTCCAACTGCAGAATTACAAGATGAAAGTAAAAAGCAGTGCGACAAGCTGAAGAGGAGCGACCTGGAGCTGTGCATATTGAACTTCTTGAAGATAAAGCAGGCATAATGAAAGAAGCTAAAATTTTGCATGTTCATCTTGACTGCTAGGCTTATGGCAACAACACTGGGCGTCTAATTGGCAATGATGGAGTTTACCTATCCACCTTTGGCCTGGGTGCAACTAATTTTGCAACTGTTGAGTTTCCTATGATGATGAACTTCATAACAGGACATTTAATCAATACAAAAGAGCAAGCAGGGACTTTTCAAATAGTTGTCATTATTGAGAATATGAGGCCTGTAAACAAGGTGTTTAACTCTTAGAAACACGAATCATATACAATGAAACAGTTTACAAAGCAGATTGCTAATGATGAACACATACCATCTTTGATTAGAGAGGTCGTGCTGGTTCCAATACATAGATCCTTTCAGATCTCTGAATCTTCTGAAATCTTTGCTGGTCTGGTTACAGAATGTACATGCTGATGTGATCCGAATTTGATAGAAACCTCTGAGAGCATCTGAAATCAGATGTGTTGTACAACAGAAGGATCTCTGCACTAAAGGACATGCTTGACTGGATTATTAGCTAATGCCCATTATTCTGTTCAATGTAAATGTCATCATACATCTGAATGTAAATAGTTTATGAGATACTTCAGATTTTTCTGAACATGAACTTCATGTAACTCACTTGACCAGGAATTTAGTGAACTTTGGCATCAAATATTTAAGTTCTTCTTGTTAGCCTCATTTCTTGCTGTATCTTGAACCCCGTGTTCTGCAGCCCTTGCGTGAACTTTATGACACCGTGGTATACACCTAGATGCTCCTGCCATTTCTAGACATATTATTGAACTGCTGTTTCAACTGGATCTTCCGTGCATGTGTCATGGTTCCATAATTTCTCATCAGTATATCCCAAGCATCCTTCGGAGACTCACAGCCAGTGATTTGAATAGCCATAGCATCAGATATACATAGTGAAAACCAATGCAGTACCTTACATGCTCTTTCAGTCCATAACATGTGAGCTCTCTTTTGTTCATTTGTTGCATTTGCTTCAGGCAATTCAGGAGCTGCTTCATCTCCTGTGCATAGTCCCAATATCCTCTGCCAACCAGAAAATTTTTCATTCTGAATTTCCATAATGCAAAGTTTTTGTTGTCTAGATTTTCTCCAACTATTTGCGTGATATTATCAGTCCCATGTGCATTAGCCATGATGCAACAGACTGTATGTCAAATGCCTGACTCCCTGCAAGTCAATAAGTCCGACCGACTAAGTTCAGTCCACTACAATTAATGACAATTTTCTGCAATTAAGTGCAGTAAAAAACCAGTAAATTTTAGCCCAGTATCAGCCCAAAATAGTCCACAATCAAGTTGTCCAGCTCGTAGAAATAACTGTCAATACATATGCCGTGTACTTGCTTCAGATTGAACTCCTGCAAATCCACTGTCAGGGTCCAAAAACATGCCGTCTAGACTTGTAAACTGTGATTAACAGCAACACTTTCAATGCCAAAAACAACATGCATACATATCATATATGTCCCAAGTCTTCTCAGATGACTGCAAGTACATATGTCACTCCAGACATGAGCATAGAAGCACGAAATAGTGCATAATCAGCAAGTACAAGTGTCAACAGTTTTGTTTGCAGGTTGCAATCAACCAAAAACCAGCATAACCAGCTTCAAACCACTTCAAAGCATCTTCAAACCAAACCATGCATTTGCTCCAGTATGACAAGGTCAATGCATGACTATGTAGTGACCATAGACTGTCTGTCTCTAATGAGCAAAGTCATACATTACTTCTGCAATTTGTATTCAGCCAAAGAGACGAGATTGCATTTGCTTCAACTCCAAAAATTTTAGCATTCAGTGGCACTTAATGCTTTTCTCAACTCATGAACATTCTAACATACATATGTCAGTACATACATCTCATAGATGTCACCAAATGTCACACTATGCTTCAGTAAAGAACAAATGCTTGCTATCCATGTTAAATGACATTTTTCAGCCTGTCTAAAATGCTCCACATTTGAGTATTTCAGTTACCAAAATTCAGTTACCAAAATTAGCTTGCATTGGATCACAATAGGTACATATGACCTCCAGCATATACCTATGCTCCAAGAGTGCTTCTGGGCTTGTCAAAGAGCTTCCAAAGCTCTTCAATGTGTTGCATATACCATGTATACTGTGTATACAACAGTGCTGCCCTTTTTTTCAAATCTTCCCACTCTGATCTCAGCTCATGTGAGAGCTCAAGGTCAAGCACTTGCCTCTTGCCATCTCAAAGCACTTCATACATGACATAACCAAGCATTTGATGACCAAATACACTAGCATTTGATGAAGTGCAGCCAAACAACTGATGGCAGCAAACAGGTGTAGTTCACACTGCCTGCAAACCTGAATTTCAACATACTTCTGGAGATGATGATGATTGTAGTGAGTGATACACACTCTGATGTGGTCTTCTTGGCCTCCTCAAGGCTCCCAACAAGGCACAAGCACTGATATTCACCCTGAAGTATGCAATGAACAAATGCTCACCTACATCCCACAATGGCAGCTTGTTTTATGCAGGGAAAAGACTAAGTCAGGTCCTCTTCACTTCCTCCAGCTTCACGGAGTCCACCAAGTCCCGCTTTGATACCATGTTGAAAGAGGGGAGAGAGAGATAGGGATAGAGCTAACAGAGAACCATCAGGTTCTTCTTCTTCTCGTTCATTTTATTCAACACTAGAGTCATACTCACACTACAAAGAGTAACCTAGTGTAAGTGTAACTAGACTGACTAACTCACTGACTAACTCTAGTCAGGTCACCGACTAGCTAAACTAACTTATTCAATGTAGTCACATGCAGACAGCTACACACTAGCTATCACAGATGTCGGTCATACATAAAGACGGACAGACGGGAGAGCTTGACTTCTAACAAAGGAGAGGAAAATTTTGGGACCAGGAGTCAACCATGAAGGCTCATAGTTCTCATCGGAGCTTCTCCCATCTATCCAACCACTCTGCTTCATAGTTATGATGGAGTTCTTCAAGGATCTCCAAGGAGACAGGGGTCAAGCCATCCAAGTGCTCTGCTCCAACTATAGAGGCTTGGAGGAAAACATTCTCCTCCTCTAGCCAATAGGCTATGCTCTTGACATCATCAATAAAGACCAACTACGTGTGGTATGATGCCTCTAGCCTTTGGCAATGCTCTCAAAGAGCATCAATCTTTTGTTGCACTTGCCTGGAGAGAAAGGTATTGGCCTTCTTGAAGTGATCCACTTGGGCCACAAGGTTGTGCTGATGATATTGCTACTTGATCAAGAACCCATTGATGAAGTTCAATGATCCTTGGGTCATCTCCAAGCTAAACTCAGGTGGAATTAGAATGAGTTGCTAGGGCAAGTTGGCAGGGAGGCGCATGGCTAGAGAGGAGGAGCCATCGACACTAGTGAGGGTAGAAGTGAGAGTGGGGTGCTTGATGTTGTTGATGGTTTCCTCCTCCCATTGTCTCTTTTAGCCCTTCAGCTTGAGGAGGGAGAGTTTGGCGGAGAGGCTAGTGACATAGATGGATTTCTTGGGGGTTTGGGGAGGTTGGGCTTCTTGCCGTGGTGGGTCATATTGGGTATCTGTAGGTCAGTAGTGCTGGCAAGGGGATCCTCCTTTTTAAGGACTTGGTCTTTGATGCTCTCCATGGTGTCCTTGACGGAATTAGAGGTGAGCTCTAGCACGATTTTTGTCTCGGTTGAGATCCGGGAATGTTTTCTGCCGATGAGGAAAGTTGGTAGGGAGGGTCGACAAGGGCGAGTGGGGAAAAGAGCATGGTAAAGTGCTATTCACACATCATCTTGATGGTTCTGATATGGAGGACAACTTGTGGGATAGGCACTTCATCTTGACAAATAAGTGGTCTAGAAGTACATGGACCTAAGCGAATCATAAGGAGAGAAGAAGAGAAATACTATCTTCTTGGACACATTAAATGCCTTAGCCTACAAGTAAAGCACCTTGAGAAACAACCTAAGGGTGTCGAGTTTCCATTTCTTGCGATTATCGACAAGGTTGCTCAATCGCTACTTCTTGTTTAGGATAGGGTCAAAGATTTCTTCAATGGCGGTGGTGGGGAGTGTTGGCAAGTCGACTTCACCATGGGTAGGCAAGCACAACTTCTCCTACACTCTCTTTGCAGAGAGCTTATATTTGTGGACCTAGATATAAATGGTGGAGCTTGAGAGGAGAATGGTTTGGGTGTTGGCACTCACTCTCTCACTCCCGTACACTCCCTCTCTCAAGCATAAGCTCAAGCAAGCAAGAACAAGAAGAAGAAGAAGAAGAAGAGGAAGAGGAGAGCTAGTTTTGGCCACACACAAAAATGAGCTTCTTTATTCACTTTTTTCCTTTTATATAAAACCCTAATCCCTTTGGGCGCTCATCCCTTTTTTACATGACCGGCCATTTTACCCTAGGTTCTCTTTTCCTATTCTCTTCCTATTTGCATTGTGCCTTCACCTATGCCCGTCTACATTTACAAATTGCACAAGACGGAACCTGGCGCTCGTTTACAAAGATTTAGGTCCTCTTTTATATTTAAAATTTGCCTTTCCTCTTTTTTTCTTGCCCTGAACTTTTAAGGTTGTCCTTGCGCTTTTGGCATTTTTTCCTCCTTTTTCTTTAGTTGGGCTACCTTTTTTCACTTTTTCATGCCTCTTTTTAAATTTCTTTTTGCATTCTTTGCACTGGGGTTAACATGCAGCCATGTGCCCCTCCACTTTATATTGCCTAAACCCTTTGACACTTACTTTCTCCTCTACTTTTTTAGCACTGATCACCTCAGGTAGAGAAGTTCATTGAAACACCCAGTGCTATTGAGAAACATGGATCTAGAGCTAGCTAGGTATGGTGGACACAAGTCACAAACACACGATACATTATCAAAAAAAGAGATTGTAACTCAAGAGAATTAGATTCCAAGATAGATTAGCTTGGACTCATAAAGACAATCTTGAGTGACTCAAAGTGATAGTACCATTGCTTTGAAATGTGTGTGAAGTACATGCTTATATAACTTTTTGGATAGTACCACTCTTCCTCACTGTGCTTGTGAGATTTTTGACATCTCTTCCTAGAGCCTCTTATCTTCCATACAAAGCAACTTATGGGCCAAGCTCTTTTGGGTATGCATCCAACCTCTATGGGCATACATTCAATCTCTATGGGCATATATCATTTGATTTCTCAACACCCCCCCTCAAATGATGAGTCTCTACCCTTGCTGTCTTTTGTCCCCCCTGCATGTAAAAATGGACTAGGAGACCAGCTCTTTGGCAGCCTAGTCAAGTTAAGGCTTGAAACTTTACATCTTGGTACGGGTTTTGACATCCACTATGGGAATAAGGATCCACTAAGGGAAGACAATATCCACTATGGAAAAAACATTTTGTTTGGTTGTAGACAGAAAGTATTTTCTTCATGCTCCTTTTTCTTCTTTGGTGATGTCCTCAATCTTCTTGGTCTTCTTAGACTTCTTTATCTTCACACTCCTTGGCTTTTGTCATGCTTTTTGTCCCTTTTGTTGATGCATGGTACATGCTTTCATTGATGGGTACATGGCCTTTTCTTGACAAGCTCTCTTTGACATACATGATCTTTGGATACATACATTTTACAATTTTCTTAGTAGTACAATGGCTTGTGCATAAAGATGGATATATATCTCTTTGGATAGCATTGGGGTTTGGAGTACATTCACATTGGACACTTTAGAGTGATGTAGGAAAACCATTTCAAGTGTGGGAAGGTCTTATCAATTAGCTTTCAGCTCAATGGCAGTGTCTATAGAGCATTTGCATATAACGACTCTTTTGTGAATGAGTGTGAACTTCCTTAGTAAATAGGGTTTTAATTAAAATGAAAAAGATAATGCAGTCATGAACCAGGCAGATTCAGGTGTTGTTTTTCCATCTCCTCCTCTCAGTCTAATTTGCAGGCATCTACGATGGTAAGCGCATCCTCATGAGCAGACGACATATTTTTGGATTTTGGAGCTTTGGGTACCCTTTGAATCTTCCTTTCTATTCTATGTCTCTATCTGAGACAACAGCAAATCCCTTCCTTGTAGATCATGGTTTGTAGGTTGTGTGTGAGTATTGGCGTCATTTGTTGACCTCGTGCTACTAACAGGGACCTATTGCAGATCTACACGTAGCTTGATAGTGAGAAGAAGATGACTACTAACTTCAATGGAGGCTCTCTTTAAATTAGCGATACATGGAGGAGTGTCATCATAGTCAATAGATCTATGAAATAGAAGATTGAGAGAGAAGCAGAGTTCAAAGCTCCAGCAAAGCTTAGAAGGGAGCTAAGTGTAGAGAGAAGGAGAAGGAGAACATAGTATGGGAGAGAGCTGCCATATTAAGCATAGAGAAAAAAACAACAGTACCCAATGCCTTGTAGAGCACAACTTGATGCTGCCCAACCAATTCTTCTAAACCAGCATCACTCTTTCTTCTCTATCCAGTTGCTTCTTCCTTTATGGCTCTTACTTGTTCTTGAATAGTAGCTAGCCTTCAATGGTTGTAGTCTTTCTCTCTTTTCTCCCAAATGACAACTTAAGGATAGATTATCAAAAAGAGAGATTGTAACTCAAGAGAATTAGATTCCAAGATAGATTAGCTTGGAGTCATAAAGACAATCTTGAGTGACTCAAATTGATAGTACCATTGCTTTGAAATGTGTGTGAAGTAATATGCTTATATAGCTTTTTGGATAGTACCACTCTTCCTCACTATGCTTATGGGATTTTTGACATCTCTTCCTAGAGCCTCTTATCTTCCATACAAAGCCACTTATGGGCCAGCCTCTTTTGGGCATACATCTAGCCTCTATGGGCATACATTCAACCTCTACGGGCATACATCATTTGATTTCTCAACAAGTGCAACATATCAAAATCATTCATGTCAACCCAAAATGCTCCCAACCAAAAAATATCTTGCTCTGATTGTATGTTGAAGTACACTAAGCCCTCCATGCCTTCATCACCCTCGCTACCTAGGTGAGATCCCTATTCATCATGGTGATAGAAACTCTCTCCATGGTCTTGCCCTTTACAATATTTGTTTCATCTAGCTTGATAATAAAAATAACAACCCCATTGGCCATTATATGATCTAATATGTAATTATAGCTCTTTGCAAAGTCCTCAGGTCAAAGAATATTTTATTACAACTATCGTACTTTAGTACTCCCTTCTTTCCAGGATAACTATCTATGATGTGAAAGGGCTCACTAAGTACTTCCAAGACTTGATGTTGCATCTTGTTTGTTGAACTAAGGATGGCTTTGGAAGTAGATATCACTTTGCCCTTTTATTCTTTAATGTCTCTTACATGACTTTGAAGAGTTGTGTATCTTTGTCTACTAATCCCCACATTGTCTAGGGTGCTTTGGATGTCCTCTTTGTCCAAGCCAAACCTTTGTAAGAACCTTTCAATGCATTTTTCATTGGTTTCCCTAAACTTGTAGCTACCAAGAGGTGATCCAAACTTGCAATGAGAGTGGTTTATAGTTTCACATAACAAAAATTTGAAAATCAAGAGAGAACATTTGAGAGAGCTTAGTTTCTAAGGGGCAATGACATAGTGAAGGTGATAAGTGTATGCAAGACATTCGAGGTTCATCATAGATAATGAAAGTACCAAGGTACAAAAGGGAAAACATTCCCATAGATTGCAAATTTTTATTCCAATAATATTTTTGTAAATATTTTTCAATAATGTTTTTCATAAATTGGATCACACTTTCTCTCTCAATTTTTCATAGGGCAAAAAAGTAACCTCAAATATCTACGAATGCATAATACTTCGAAAGTGTGAGTGCAAACTTGGGACTATCATTCATCTATAAGAGGGGGCAAATGTTGACCTAATTTGGGTATTACAAAAAATAGTAGCTAGTAAAAATTATAGTTTTGTAAAAATTTAAGAAGTGTGAAGAAAGAGGCCAAGGGCATTAGGACATATTTAGAAGCATCAATTTTGCAAGCTATCATAAATAACAACATCCAAAATAGTTCTTGCTAAAAATAGTAAGTGACGATCAATATCTTGAAGTAGCAAGAAGAGATATAGGTGGGGCTTAATGGAGTAATTTCTTTGAGATATTGTAAAAATTTTAGAAGTGAAAAGGAAGAGGCCAAGGGTATTAAGACATATTATAAGCATCAATTTTGCAAGCTATCATAAATAACAACATCCAAAAAAGTACTTGCTAAAAATAGTAAGTGACGATCAATAGCTTGAAGTAGCAAGAAGAGATATAGGTGGGGCTTAATGGAGTAGTTTCTTTGAGATATTTTAGGCCTTGAAGTTTCCTAAATTTGTATCACCTATTCATTTTTCATGTAAGAACTCTTAAAAGAATAAGAGTTTTTGTCAATGTCCCATTATTAAACAAAACCAAGGCAATGTAGCTATGCATGGATTATTTGCAGTTTGTGAAATCTCCACAAGTGGGCATGATACAAATTGATCCTTACTAATCAACTACAATGCAATGCTGCCTATTGCATGCTTATTTTTGAGATAGGAAAGGGAGTATATAAAATGTGTACTACCATCTATCTAACATGGGTCTAACAAGAATATCCTCATCTACATTTAGAAAGAATGTTTTCCTACTTCACGAATAGCCTTGATGAAGGAGGACATCTCCTGGTTTAATGCTACATTCAAGAGCAAGGATACATTGGTGCAATTTAAGTTTATGGTAAATGCATGCATCTGATTAGGGTTGGGTTGAGAATAGTACACGATTGGATCCTCACTTCGGTGTTGGATACATATACAACTCCTTTTTCCTTTATGGGTCCTAGAGCATGAAACTTCTAGTGTGTGATTGGATCCTCACTTTGATGGATATATATGTAACTCATTTTCCCTTGATGGGTTCTACATCATGAAAGTTCTACTTGGATATTGTTTATAGACTTTCCAATATGGCTAGATGGAGAAATGAATAAGTAAGCTATCTAGGCCCTTGGAAAAGTTATGCACATCTCTACTATCTTGTCTCCCTTGGAAAATCTCAATCATGATTAAAAAGCATGCATCTTTAAAGATAGGAGTAATGAGCCATTAAGGACTCAAATGGATTTGAGCTCATTTTGGAAGTTTGCTTCTCACATTTCATGCCTAGTAATCATTGTTGGGAAAGATGTAATTTTGCAAAAATTTTCCCAAAGAAATCTAAAAATCCAAGAAAAGTAAAAATCTGAAAAGAAATAACACAACAAGGTGGAAAAGAAAGATACGCAATAGCAAGCCAAAGAGTCAAAGGAGGAGCTCCTTGAGAAAGGGAAGTAGTACCAAAATGGCATAAGTAAATCCTAGACAAGTGAGTGCAATTCCAATAGAGTAGAAATGTGATTAACATAAAGGGCAATAAGAATCATGTTTTGAAGTTACCATGCATAAAGAGAATCTTGATCAAGCCCAAAAGTAGCAAAATAAAATCTCTCAAAAAAGCTGACTAGAACTTTGTTTGTTGACCACAACTTTTACGCTACTCTTCATGGGGAGGTGGAGTGTCTCAATGAAGTGAATGGATGGTATTAGCAAATTTAAAGGATCCCCCAAAATCAATATAGTGGCCTGGAATGCTAGGGGGATTGGGACAAAGATGAGGAAGCAAGCTTGTTATGGGATTATTGCAAGGCATTTTAAGATATCAAACTCGATGAACATGCTATCTAGGAAATATCATATGAAGTGAATATTGTTGTCATGCATACATGCTAGAGAGGTAAGAGAGACTCCTTGCTTCTGGTCAAGGTACATTTCAACCTTGTCTTGGGTTGAAAGCTACTAGGAGATGGTAGTTGTGTTGCAATCAATGTTACCACATGCAACAAAGCTTTCACTTTTATCTCTATCTATGGATCCAACATGTACATAACTAGAGATGATTAATGGGATATAATTATGGGTTTGATATTGGCTTAATGTACACTTTTAATTGGTGATTAGAACATGAACCATGTGGATGGTGCTCATTCACATGGGGATGCCTACATGATGCTTGATGAATGAAGTCTTTGGGATGATTTGGTCCACATGCATAACTTATGGGATTTAGCCTTGATGGGACTCGTGATGGGACAAGACTATGCTAGGGTCTTTTATGCCTAGCAGAATGTAGATACTACTTGGAGAGCTAGCCGGATCAAATAGAAGCTATGCCAACCAAAGTGCATGGTGACTAAGTGATGGAGCATAAATGTGGGTATTGGTGGATATCATGGCCTTAGACTAGTTACCTCACTAGTGTACCTTTGGGATGATTGTCTTAGAAAAAACTATGAATGGCATGCCATCATTTAGGCTAAATGTTTCGTTCTTGCAAGACTAGAAGTTTGTTTGTACCCATAGAATGGTGTGTTCTTGCATGTCTATTGTCATCAAACTTTCTAGGAATCATGCAAGGGTTCAAGTTGTTGCTTGAAGGAGAGACAATTATATTATTAAAATTTCTAGGAATCATGGGGTGGAAGGATTTGGGCTATTGCTCAAAGGAGGGACTATATTGGTAGCCACTGAGAGTCATTATGACTTTTCCTAGCAATCCTTACTTGCACAGATTGCTTTAGGAGATTGAAATACACCTTTATCATTAAGAATAACTTTATCCTCAAGTTCCAAGGTCCAATTGAGAGGTGAGTGTGAGATTCTTTGGGATGACCTATCGATTTCTTCTTCAATGTGCTCAAGGCAAAGCACTGTGGCATTTCTTAAAGATGAGACATGGAATAATCTTAGTCTTAAAAGAAAATCTAGCTTCTATAGTTGGGATTTCCCCCCCATTTACAACCTCATATGAAGAGAATCTTAGACACTTTGAGAATATTGCTATTGTAATTCCTTGTAAGAAGAATCTATTCTATAGAAGATCTTCTCAATTGAATATGCTTGTGCCTAGGACTTGGTAGGTATGCTCATTTGAATAAGGAAGAATGGCTATAAGGTGGATGACTTCAATAAAGGCCTCATTTAATTAGGGCCTAAAACAACTACTAGGTGTAGGCTAGCCTAGTGGAGACCTCTAACTATTTGGGGGTTCTATTAGAAGGACTTGTCCAAGGCTTTAGCCTTGAGAGTGAAGCACATGTGAGGCACATGCTAGCCAAAACTATCCATCCTTACCAATATGGTTTTTTCTGGTCGCAAAACTCATGCTATTATACTTACTTTTTTCTATGGACCATGCTCTAAGTTTATAGATAGACATTGTTTTGGTCAACATAGACCTAGACAAGGCCGATGATAGGATAATTTGGGCCTTTATACTACTCGCCATCCTCAGGTCTTTGGATTTGGATCTTTGTATATGCATATGGTGGGGAAATGCTTTAGCCATACCTGTGCTTGTGTCTACATCAACCGTTGATCTTAGCTCCCTTTCCTCTCAAAAGGTCAATGAGGTAAGGGAAGAAGGTTGAGAAGAGAATATAGGAAGGAGCCATTAAAGGTCTCTTGATGTTAGAGGGTAGTCCCTTTGCTACCCAATTTTTCATAGATGATAATGCTAGTTTGGCGGTTGCATAAAACAAATTAGTTGATGGGCTCCTTCAAGTGTATGAAGATTTTGATACTCTTTAAATTTCTAAAGTTAATTCATGCAAATTAGGATTAGTCCTTAATTGGGGGGATCCTTAGCCCTAGTTTCTCAATTATGGTTCCGAAGTTGTCAAGATGGGGAGGTCTTCAAATACCTCACCTTGACCTTGGCTATCCATTGGCCATTGGGATCTCAATGAGACAATGCTTTAACTAGCCCTACATTAAACTAGAAGTGAGCCTAGTAGCAATAGGTCCCTCTCCCACTTAGGGACAAGGCAACTATGCTAGAGTCTATTTTAGGGTGGGTTCAGATGAGCGGCAGCAAAGATATATCAAAGGGGCATGCTTTTGATGTGGCATCCCCCAAATGGTTGAGACTTTCCTCTTCTTTCCGCTAGACCCACCCTCTTTCTACCAACCGCTCCCCCTCGGAAGAGCCTTGGCACTAAGAAAAAACCTCTCTTTATCTTCTTGTAGCACACTATGCCTCCAGCCTCACTATTCACACAAGGAGGCAGAAGGTTAATCATGTTTTGCAGTGCTGCCACCTCAATTTGAACCTAGCCTTAATGACAACAATGACCTTTTTGGGCTTGGTCTTGATCTTTAGTAAGAACTAAGTTGGACAAAGTAGAAAAGTTGTTTCTCGAAGTTTCTTTCATCACATAAAGATAAGAAGTCATTACACTTGATTAGTTGGGATATCTTGATAGTAGATAGAGAGCTTGGAGGTATGGGGCTTGAACTTCTGAAGGAGAAGTCTAATAAAGTTGGATTTAGAGTTGTCATAAAGGATGGGGGATTCTGAACCTTGGGCAAAGTTGCTTTGGCATTTTATTGTCAAAGCTCTCACTAGGGAAGGTAAATGGCTAAGACATGGCTTGAAATTAGATGACATTTAATCTTGGTAATGCCTATTTTGTGCGGTCAAAGCATTTCAAGGTTGTCCATGTACTGGTCAAAGCTTGAGCAACCATTCTAGGTGGCATAGAATGGGTTGGATTGCGAGATAGGAAGGGTGACCCCTCCATCATATTCAATACATGTCTATCTCTACATGCATATGATCCTTGATTGCCCCTATCCAGGAGAACCCCAAGACCTCTAAAATCATCCATATAAAAGGCTTCAAATAAGGGATCAATGTATGGAATTTGGATTTATATTTATTCAAGGTTTGGGCTAGATTGTGTTGTGAGAGATGTGCACAATGTGAAAATGTTGAGGCCCCTAAAGGGTAAAAGATTATGGTGTTGCAAGCAAAGTAGAGTGTGGAAGGGCCCCTCACCTAGAGTGTTTCTACAAACTTTAACTTCTTGGAGAAAGCATTTCTCTCTTCATGGAAATTGATAGTGCCAAACTGCCCCTTAGAAGTTCTCTGTATAAGATACTTCATATCCCCCCATTTTGCCCTTTATGCAAGAGGGAGAAGGAGATTAATTGTGGTATACTTGTGTGTGGGGGGGAAGTCAAGAATTAATTGACGACTGCCAACCTGCAAGCCTTTTGGTATGAAGATAGCCCTCTTCGGGGATAAGGGTGGACCACCGGATGACCAAAACATGTAGCTAGTTTATTGTTTGAAAGCTCTTGCACTTAAATTTATTTGGAAAGCTTGTACTTCTGTTGCCTTTTGGTAGGCTTGTTAAAGCTGTCTACTAGTCTAGGCTTTGCTTTGATGCATTGCCATGAACAATGCTCTACTTAAAAAAGAAACAGGCATCTACAATAGTATGTTACCATCGCATTTTAAAACAAATCGTGGCTAATTACGCAATACATAAAGCACTAAAAAACGGATTCAGGCTCAAATTGTGGCTAATCAAGCAATACATAAAGTACTAAAAAATAGATTCAGGCTCAAATCTTCAAGATAGTATGTTACCATCGCATTTTAAAACAAATCGTGGCTAATTACGTAATACATAAAGTTTAAAAAAAACAAATTCAGGCTCAAATCTTCAAGATAGAGGAATAAATTTGCTATTTTAAGGAGAATGAAAAAGCACGTAAGAGTATGAGGCCGATCGGATTGTGGATTACGGATCTGGTTTTGGGTAGTTTTTGGAAATGTTTTGGTGTTTAATGTGATTAGCAGCATCAGTGCAGCAGAGAAAATGACTACATGGATGGTGGGCTACACGCGGATCTTATTTTGATATGTATAGGTGGCTATCCAAGATATTGTAACTCCACGATGTAGCGGACTTCACTGGAGAAGTAAGTGGGGATGGTGTCCTAGGGGTTGGGCAAGCTGTCGTCTATGACGTAGACCCACGCGGTAATCTGCTTGTAGGCGTGGTCGATGATGTTGCCGTAGTCGAAGTCTGACACGTCGGCATCGGTGACGTTGTAGAAGAGGCCGCAGAAGTTGCTGCGGTCGTACTGGGCGGTCCAGGGGGCCTGCGACCACTAGAGGGCGCCGACGCCGGACTCGAAGGTGCAGATGACATCGGCGACGCGGGATCCATTGACGATGAGGTAGGACTCAAGGGTTTTGGTCCCCGGATTTTTCACCACCAGTGCGCCCTCCTTCTTGGCCTTGACGTGGCCGTAGAGTGCGTGTTAGTAGGCCTGATTACCATCATCCGTGTTGTCCGCCTCTCATCAAAGAATATTCTGTCGATATTGCCTGGGTAGAACACGTACCAGCTGGTGTCCACTTCAACCTCCACGTCGGCGAGTGACAGGGCCCCGCCGCGCTCGTGTGGACGTAGCCGATGGCGCGGTCGGTGTTGTTGCGGAGGGCGGCAATGGCGCTCGCGTAGGTGGACTGCGCCGCCGCCCTGGCCGTTGGCCACAGCCACGACCCGGTGGGGCACAACATTCCGCAGCCGGCACAGCCAGCCCTATCAGCAGCACCAGATGGCCGATCACCAGGAACATCAGCAGGCCGGCATTGACCATTCTCCCTGGTGGGTGAGTCATCATGCAGATCTTCGTGATCAGCAGAAGAGAATTAGCAACAAAGGCGATATCCAAAGCTTCTGCGAGATGACAGCAAGACGATATTCCTTGAGGGCCAACTAGGCTTAATTATATATCACAAGAGGCTCATCTATTACAATCGGGTCTCCGGATTAACGTCTGTGATTTCTCTACGCCAACAACGTTGACCAAATGGAGTCGCGGCGTTGAAAATTCCGAACGCTTCGGCAACGCAGTTGACAAAATGGATAGCGGCTGCTAGCATTTAAGATTTCAAACTACCGACCATTGCACGTGCATATCCGTAGCGCCGACCAGTGTCGACCCGCCTAGGTCAGGGGGCCAGCGACAGTCATCCCCTTATCTCCTTTTTTACATAGCTGGTCGTGACTTAGACCCTTTTTCCCATTGTCTTATTTTCCTTGCTTCCTTCTTTCCGCCCATCTACCTTTACAAATTACATGGGTAAGAGCTCGACAGTCTTAAAATAAATCATGGTGCACCCTGCATTTTTATACAAAAGCATTGACTTGAGCTTTTTCTCGTACGCCTTTCTCCTTGATTTAAGACTTTTTTACTAGTGCGCAGATCGGTCGCTGTATGCTCACGTAGTGAATCCCGGAAGGTCCCCAAGAACAATAAACTCTATCTTTTTGTACAAATTACAATGTAAAAAGCATGAACGACAAGAGCAAGAGACCAATTGGGTTCAATCTCCCCCCATGCCTTGTGTGAGAGCTTCACAAAGTATGTATTTTATGTATATTTCCATCTTCATGCTCAATAATAGCCCAATTTACAAAAATATGACAAGCTTTTAGCTTTTGAGTTTGCTTTTACAAAAATAGGAGATAAAGCTAATGGACGGTGCCCATAGAGTCTGGCACGCCCAACACAATGTCCAAATAGAAATAACATATCCGTGCGCATAGGCGCATACAAAATAATAATAAATAATCGATGCCTCAATAGACATGACAAAATATAGGCGTGGCGCCTATCAAAATATAATCCATAGGTCGAATACTCGCTAGACTCCAATGCTTTCCTCCGCCACTGCTGCTATCTCTACACATCAACTGAAGCATTCACAATCGTTAGTAAAATAATACAATTAAACCGACAAAAGTGAATACCTAGCAGTCTTCAGCTACATAAATAAATCAACTGGTTAGAAATAAATCCTAACCTTAATTTATTACGAGTGCGCACTCTAAACTCATAAACGTTTATTAATTTAATATGTATTTTGCGGAATCACCCGCTATGGAATCACCCATGTACACACTAAATTAATGAAACGCCCAAAAAGAACAGGCGTCCCCATCAACTTCTCGCACAAAGAATCCACTTTGTGTATGAGCCTCGGTCATCAAAGTTTACAGAATTCACCGTAAAACCTCACGGAATCCACCATGGCATGGAATCCACCGTGGAATATGCCTCCTGGCATCATACCCCTGCGGTGGGATAGTAATTGACCTCAATTGCTATTAGCTCAATGTGGAGCTAACAGAGTGGGAAAAGCATTTAAGTCTCTAGCGTGCATCCATTGTGCTTCCTCTACAAGATGGTTCTTAAATTTAACTAGATATCTAGAATACTTTCGGCCAGTTCTAGTGGTCATAAAGTCAATGTCTATGATAGCTTCTGGTTCAAGTATTTCAGTCTCTTCCTCTAATAAAGGTGGGTTTTCATAAACAGGGTGGACAGGTAATTGGCCTCTAAATGGTCTCAATAAACTAATGTGAAATGTGTTTTGAATTTTCCAATGAGATGGTAATTCTAACTTGAATGCATTATCATTAATTTTATGAATGATTCTAAATGGTCCATAGAATCTAGGAGCTAGTTTGACAACTGGATGTCTATCTACACTTTGCAGTCTACGTTTTTCTATTCTCAACCAAACATAATCATCAACTTTGAAATTCATGGCTTGTCTTTTCTTATTAGCTTGTTTGGTACATGATTGCTGGGCTTTAGCAATCATATCTTTAACTTCATCAAATATACTGTTATGCATATTAGCAATATCATCGGCACTCTGAATTCTATTAGACAAAGATGCAACAGGTGTAGATAATCTATATCCATAAATGACTTCAAACGGTGCTTTCTTGGTAGATGTGTGCGGTGTATTATTATATGCAAACTGTAATAAATGCAAATGAGTGTCCCATGTCTGAGGTTTAGAGATAGTATATGCACATAAAAGATCTAAAATGGTGCTGTTTGTGGCTTCTGTTTATCCATTAGTTTCTGGATGAAATGCAGATGAGAAATCAATCTTTGTGCCTAGATTAGCAAACAGGGTAATCCAAAAATTGTTACAAAATCTAGAATCACGATCTGAAATGATAACTTTTGGCAATCCATGGTTAGTAAAAACAGTTTTCAAAAATAACTGTGCTGCTTGTGATGCTGTTAAAGTTTTCTTACATGGAATGAAATATGCTTGTTTACTAAATCTATCTACAACTGTCCAAATCATATCATGGTTAGATTTAGTATTTGGTAAACCAGTAATGAAATCCATAGAAATTTGTTCCCAAGGTTTAGATGGAATAGACAAAGGCATAAGTAATCCATACTGTTTACCATGATGTCTCTTAACTCTTTAACAAATCAAACATTCAGAAACAAAGTTAGATACATCTGCATCCATATGCGGCCAATAAAAATCTTCAGTTAACATACGTAATGTAGATATGATACCTCTATGACCTTGATATGGGAGACAATGAATTTCATTTAAAACAAAAGATCGAAATGGAATAGTAACACACAATCTCTTTTCATAAAACATAAATCCATCATTATATGACAATGAATCAACACGAATGAAATTATTTTGAACTAATTTATTCCAATCAGAATGAAAAGTAATATCCTGGTGATATGTATCTTTCATACCAATCAAAGAATCAAAAGATATGACAGAAATATTATGAATGGCAGGTCTTCTACTCAATGCATCAGCCACTACATTTTCTTTTCCAGGTTGGTATTGAATGATAGGATGAAAACTTTGAATGAAGGAAGCCCATTTGATATGGCAGTCAGAGATTTGAGGTTGGCTAAGTAAATGTCTAATACTTTGCTGATCGGTCTTTATCATAAATTCTGAACCCATTAAGTAGTGTTTCCACTGTCTTAATGCTTGTATAACTGCTAATAGTTCTTTGTCATATGTGGAATATTTCAGCTCAAAAGGTTTCAGCTTACAACTAGAATATGCTATAGGATGATTGTCTTGCATAAGTACGGCTCCTATTCCTGATCCACTAGCATCGGTCACTACTAGAAAGAATGGTCTATTAAAGTCAGGCAACTGTAGAACAGGGGCATTGGTTAATGCATGTTTTAGTAAGTCAAAGGATTTCTGTTGATTTTTGGTCCATTTATAAACAATTCCTTTCTTCAGAAGTTTGGTTAATGGTAAAGCAAGTAATGAAAAATTACGTACAAACTTCCTATAGAAACTAGCAAGACCAAGGAATGAGCGTAACTCATGCACGTTTTTAGGAACAGGCCAATTCAATATTGCATCAATTTTCTTAGGATCAACTTTAATTCCATCAGATGATACAATATGACCTAAATACTCAATTTCTATCTTAAAGAATTCACTCTTTTCAGGATTTGCATACAGTTGATTTTCTTTCAATAACTGAAAAACTAATGACAAATGCTCATAATGTTCTTTCTCATTTTGACTAAACACCAAAATATCATCAAAGAAAACAATTACACAATACTAATATTTCAAAAAGATACGGTTCATCATTCTACTAAAGGTAGCAGGTGCATTAGTCAATCCGAATGGCATGACTAAAAATTTGTAATGACCAAACTGTGTTCTGAATGCAGTCTTAAATATGTCAGACTTATCTAGCCTCACCTGATGATAACCAGACTTAAGGTCAATTTTACTAAATATAGAATATCCTTGCTGTTTGTCCATAAGGTCATCAACTCTAGGAATAGGATACCTATTCTTTACAGTGATCTTATTTAAAGCTCGGTAGTCAATACACATACGATAGGTATTATTCTTTTTCTTGACTAACAATACAGGTGCACTGAATGGAGAACTGCTAGGTCGAATCAAACCTCTATTTAGTAATTCCTCAACTTGACTCTGGATTTCTTTTTGCTCTATCTGGTTGTGCCTATATGGTGCTTTGCAAGGTGGTTGTGTGCCAGGGATCAAATCTATCTTATGGTCTTCTGGACGTGAAGGAGGTAAACCTGGTGGTAGGTCTTCTGCAAAACAGTCCTTAAAATATGCAAAAAATTCCTTATGCCTAAGGTGCATATGATTTTCCTTTACTTGCTATTCATTCACCCAAATGAGATATGATTTACTAGTATTGCGTAATGCACGTTTAGCTTGAGTATGCGAAAGCAGTGGAAAAACATTAGATGCATGCATACCATATAATATAATAGATTTTTCTTAAAAATTAATATTCATTGTGTGTGTGGAATAATCTATATCTGGGTTATGCTAATGTCGCCAAGGCATTCCTAAAATAATGTCACTCGACTGTAATGGAACAACTAAGAAATTTCTTCTTTCAGTGTATGAACCAATTTGAATCTCTAAGTCTTACACTTCTTGTGTACCATTATACCTAGTGCCCAAAAATGCAGCTTTTATGCGATAATGCGTAGGTACAGTCTGTAATTTCAATTCCTTTACCAATTTTGCTGAAATAAAATCATGAGTACTACCGTCATCATGCAAAATAGTCTTTTCCTTTCCATGCACCAAACATTTCATAGTCAATAATGAATGTGGAGTAGGCATACCTGGTAAAGTATCCGAAGGTGTAGTACTAGTGTCATCCTCATCTTCAGTGAAATCAGGCATATCTTCATGTTCGTCTTCGTCCATGGCTCCAAGATAGTTGATATGAACTGATGGCTTCTTTGAATGACAATTTGCTGCGAGATGTCCACGCTGGTGGCATTTATAGCATACTATTGGCTTGGCTTTGGTTACATTATTTGCAATGGCGGGAAGTCTAGGTACATTTGGATTTGGCTGTGGAATAGGCTTAGGATGTGGATTGACATTGGATGGTAATGCAGGTGGTTTAGCCCAATTCTTGCGGAAAGATGATGAAGAGAAACGACCTGGATTAAATCTTCTAAAATTGAAATTGAATTGTTTAGATCCATAATTACCATTGGCTTGGAGTTGCTGTGATCGTATGTCTCTACCTTGTAGCTTATCTTCAGTGTCGTGAGCTAAGGAAATGACGTCTTCAAGGGTAGCAGGCTTGAACATGTTCACTTCAGCGTAGTAATGTCCAAGAAGTCCAGACATATACTTTCGCTTATGTGTCGTCTCTGGTACGTCTTCAAGCATGCGTAGCTATAGGAGTGCATTCCAAAAACGCTATGTATACTGAGGAATAGGCTCACGATCCCATTGCTGGAGTAGATCCCATTGCTTGATAGCCTTCTCATGAAATTGCGGTGGAAGGAAATTCTACATGAACTTCTTCTTGAAATCTTCCCAAGTAGCAGGACATTCTATGCTCTTGCGTACTACAGTCCACCAAAGTGATGCTCAGTCTACCAAATGATTAGTAACACACTTGATTTTATCTTTTTCTGGATAGGTTTCCTCATGGAAATAGTCATCAAACTGGCTAATGAATGATAAAACAGTCTTTCCTTCTCGTATGCCATTGAAAGTACGAAATTTGAAACTTCGTTTACTTATCTTTGATTCCTTGCGAATGGTTTGAGCTTCAAGAGTGGCGTCGATGGTACGTCAAATCAAATCTTCAGCTTGAGGTTCTTCTTTGTCGGTAGACGCTCTTTGTAATTTTGCCAATTGCGCTTGCAATGCTTGCCTAGCCTTTCGTTCTTCTTCCAATTGCATTATGATTAAGTCCAGCTTTTGCTCCATCGTAGGCTCAGGTAGGTCGTCTTCAGCCATAGGATCATCCATATGTGGTTCCGTCATCCTGTAAAACTCAAAAGACCTTTCTCACTCAAAATCAGGTTAGCGGGATGAGCGTAGCTCAAATTCGGGGTTACAAGGCTTATGTATTTTTGGGTATTTCTTTCTCAATCTTCAGAAAATCTGCGATTTTTCCTTCTTCGTATGCTGAAAATACTTCAGCAAACCTGCGTATGGGTAGAATACCTTCCAACGAACAACTTTGCAGTTCGGAGTTTTTGCACAGGAATAGCCCTTCTAGGAGTTTTGAGCACAAGTCAGTTCTGACTCCAGTTGACTAGTCTAACTTGCAGAGTTGCAGACTTAGGTGACTTACAGAGTTGCAGACTTGCAAAGCTTAGTCGACTTAGTGAACTTACAGAACTTGATCACAGTTGACTTGCAGAATTTGATCTCTGAGGCGCGGGACCTGGAGTTTGATGACTTGCAGGAGATGACTTGTCTTGTCTGACTTGAGTAGTTTAGCTTGGCTTAATGGATTAAGCTTGAAAAAGCTTAATCGTCTAATTTCGTGGAGGGGCCGTTTTTCTCAGGCGGCGAAAAACGCGGGCAGATCCTGATATACCACGATGATAAATTGAAGCTTTGAAGCTTCTTTAAAGCTTAACTAAACTTCTCAAGCTTTAATGGTTGAAGATTTGAAATATTAAATTTTGGTATTTATCACTTATCTCTCTCTGTTTGACGACTTGATGATGGAGATGAGAGAGTGGTCCTCCGCCTGTATTGCCTGGTCCTTCGCGATCTGATAACAGAAACAGGGCTTCTTGATCGCCAGAAGTCTGCCTGTATCGACGGTTCGCTACAAGATTGACCGTAGAGCCCGATCGTTCCAGGAGCTCCGCCTTCGCACGAGATGGGTAGCGATTGGAGGCTCTTGATCTCAACTCCGCTCTGATACCGCTGGTGTGCAGATCGGTCGTTATATGCTCACGTAGTGAATCTCGGAAGGCCCCCAAGAACAATGAACTCTATCTTTTTGCACAAATTACAATGTAAAAAGCATGAACGACAAGAGCAAGAGACCAATTGGGTTCAATCTCCCCCCATGCCTTGTGTGAGAGCTTCACAAAGCATGTATTTTATGTATATTTCCATCTTCATGCTCAATAATAGCCCAATTTACAAAAATATGACAAGCTTTTAGCTTTTGAGTTTGCTTTTACAAGAATAGGAGATAAAGCTAATGGACGGTGTCCATAGAGTCTGGCACGCCCAACACAATGTCCAAATAGAAATAACATATCCGTGCGCATAGGCGCATACAAAATAATAATAAATAATCGATGCCTCAATAGACATGACAAAATATAGGCGTGGCGTCTATCAAAATATAATCCATAGGTCGAATACTCGCTAGACTCCAATGCTTTCCTCCACCACTGCTGCTATCTCTACACATCAACTGAAGTATTCATAATCGTTAGTAAAATAATACAATTAAACCGACAAAAGTGAATACCTAGCAGTCTTCAGCTACATAAATAAATCAACTGGTTAGAAATAAATCCTAACCTTAATTTATTACGAGTGCGCACTCTAAACTCATAAACGTTTATTAATTTAATATGTATTTTGCGGAATCACCCGCTATGGAATCACCCATGTACACACTAAATTAATGAAACGCCCGAAAATGACAGGCGTCCCAATCAACTTCTCGCACAAAGAATCCACTTTGTGTATGAGCCTCGGTCATCAAAGTTTACGGAATCCACCATAAAACCTCACGGAATCTACCATGGCATGGAATCCACCGTGGAATATGCCTCCTGGCATCATCTACACTTCTTGTGTTTCCAAATTCTTCTTGGCACGCCTTTGTCTTCTATTTCACTTTTGCCTTGGCCTTGTCTTCTGCTTTAGACTTTTTGGCTTTTCCATCTTGTTCGTTTGTGGGTTAACATTACCCCCTCTTAGATAAGTGCCAATCCCATGGCACTCACCGTCCTAGGTAGCAAACTTTGGCATGCACGGAAGACGTGGGTGGCAAGGATATCTTTGGTTGCCTTGGAGGAGTTCTTGTGGTGGGGCGGATGAAGGTCGTTGGGGCTACGTTATTGACATGGGTGGCTAGTGGTCGGGTTGTTGGAGTTGGGGGTAGGGCTGTTTGTTGTTGAGAATTGTGCTGGGGACTGGCACAGGTGATGGTTTGTGGGGATTCTACATAGGATGACTCTTTGGTGGGTTTGCATGATGGGAATGATCAAGAGGTTAGAATTGACTAATAATGAAGAGCTGATGATGCATTTGATGGAGTCTCCAGTACCTGTGATTAAAAACCTCACATATGTGGTCTCTCCTTGGGGATATTGCTAGTCTTTTCATCGTGCACAAGATATAGTTTGATTAGTTTGCGAGACAAGTGGAACTCTAAGTAAGCTGAGAGTATTGTCTTGCACTTGAGGACCCAAACTGTGTATATATTGTGGCGCAAATATTATGTGAGTACACGTGCATACTTAGATATTATGTAGTTAGAAGACCACTGGTTCAGTTCCTCATAGCAATGTGTGGATGAAGCAAGGGTTGAGTTTGGTGGACAAAGTTATGATTGTTGAGGAATAGTACACATGAAGGCATTGAGACTTTATTTGTATTGTGACAGTACAATGGAGCGTAATTGAGCCCATCGACACCTTGCTTTTGGTAGCTGGTCACTACTTATACTGCTTGACGAGTGCAGGGTACTTTCCATGGCTGTTTGTGCATTGCTTACCACGAGCGATTGCAATGGTGCTGAGGTGGAGTGCAAACAAGGAATCGTACAAATGGGTCAGGGTGACAAGTCTAACCATAGGCGAGACAAGCTCCCTAGGTAGTATGTCCTGCCCTTGATGTGCCCTAAACGATTGTGGGGGGATGTGTAAAGGGCTAGGGGACTAGGGATGGAGCCAGCCGACCAAGGTCACTGGACGCACCTAATTTGAGGACCCTACCCTTAGGTGTTGTGATGTGATTATGAGTGTTTTTTCTTTCTTTTCTCTTCTTTTCTTTTGTTTTTCTTTTCCTTCTCCTTCTTCTCTTTTTTTTTTTGAATTATAACAAGAATACAACCATTGCAATATATTGAGGCTATCCGCCTTTCCTTTTTTGGATTAAGAAATGTTGATATTCAAGGTTGTGAAGATGTATACTACACCCATGATTGTGTTACTAGCCTCGTTGCGAGGGGAACATTTGTTGAGATGAGGAGATACACATGAGATTTTCTATGACCTCTTTATCATTGAATGTCGGTACAATTGAGGTTTTAACTACCGTGAGCCAGGTGTAGAGTTTAGAATTTAGAATCACATTTAATTGGGCCCAAGTGGTCCTTTTATCCTCAAACATGTATTATTCATTTTGTCTCTTATGCAAAAAATATTGCTGTGTAGTGTGTTGTTATATTGATCCTTTGTATTTGTGTTTCCTCAAGATGAGTTAGTCTTTCGTTGTTCACAAATAAAATACCATGGTGTAATAATAAAAGATCACTAAAAGTATGCATGGATTGCTTTTTGCTCAGGTGATTGCCTTTTGTGATTCTTTACTATTGTGAGAGGCAAGTTCCCACCAATGCACTTATCTTTTTTTAGTGTCTAACTATTTAGATATCTAAATATCTAGTTGATTAGCTACGATTAGGTGTGTATTCAAGTATTTATAAATCAGGTCTAGTCTATGCAAAGAAAACAAAAAAAAGCTTTAGCCAATGATCTCGAGAAAATTCTACATGAAGTCACTCGTAAGATTAGACAATCTCAAATAAGGTGTAGTGCTCCAAATTGATAAAGGAGGACTAAAATCCATTGATCAACATCCCAAAATCAAACTAGTTTAAGATACTATGCTAAGCTATGGAGGTACCATAAGGTGTCCGAACATAGAGGTCATACTACGTCATGAATAGTTTATTAAGACCAACAATATAACTTCCGATTAAAATGCATCATAACACAATGAAGGAAAAACCTGGGTAATTTGGCTCGATGCGACGTTGCTTGCACATGCAACCTCTTGTCCCACTCATGTTTTTCTTTGCTGTGGGGGCATCAATATCGTCCACAAACTGTACAACTTGTTGCACGTCTTGCTCCTTATGCTCTTTGACCAGTCTTGAAGTCGTGAGCCCATCGATTCTTTCTGCAAGATGCTTTGCTCGAGCTTGAAGGTAAATCTTCTCGTGAGTTATGGGAGAAGGGATGCAGGATCATATGAGTTTGGCATTGTTGGCATTGGAATGATGAGTTTGCGGTAGGGAATGAGGCTTGAGTGTATAAGTTGAGGAGCAGATGATGTGGAAGTAATCGATGATGAGCTGTGATCAGAAGCGGTGTTTGCTGAATGTGCAATGCGAGATGAAGGTAATCAGGAGCTGTTGGACGTGCTGTTGGTGGTGATCCCAACGCTTCTTCAATTCGGTTCAGGATGGCGTGGACTTCTTTGAAAGTAGATGGCGGCCCCCGTTAGCTAGATAGCTGGGGAAATTTTCATGGTTAATCATAGTTAACGTCTTTATTATACTTAGCCCTTACTCGTGTGTGTGAGTGACATTACAACATTTTGGCCAACCATGGCCATTGACGGTACTTGATGTAAAAGTTTCCTAAATAGATGAAAATTTGTACAAAACCAATATATGCTATATAGCACAATGTATGTAAACAGACCATAGAAGCCCTTAGCTATAGAAATGATCATTATTTTTTGTACCAAAGGAAAAGAACACATGCATAGCACTTGTAGTAGTGCAAATAGAGCTCGAAATGAACTTCAACAAAAAATTTGATCATCTAAGGGCTATGGCCATTCTCATAGTATTTTTATACCTTTGAATGCTCATCAAATCTCATCCCAATAGGAGAGAATTAAGTTTTTGGTTACAAGAATGTACACACACCTTGGAGAAGAAGATACTTGAGAGAACAAAATAGAAAAAGTATTGAGTTATATGAATATAGAAGCTTTACAATCCTAAGTATACCCTAGAGCACATAGGTATATATGTAAGGCCAAAGAAAAAAACCTCTTAGAGAGGGAAAAAAGCACCCGATATGTCCTGAGTGTGTTCATATACATCACTACTACCGTATTGTATAAAAGGATCCTCACTTCCACTTGGTGTAGTCTATTGCCTTCAAAAGTATCTCACTAGTTGAAATGCTTTGCAAAGTTAGAATGGAATTGCATATACATTTACTAGTTCTATTGCCTTCAAAGACATTTCATTGTTTGAAATTCTCACTTGTGATGAAAAATTAGATTCCAATTGTACGTGAATTTAGATACAATTATTTACTAACCAAAAGATAAAAGTAACACTAATATAGTATGTAGTTGCATTGATGATGAGTTTTGTTATTGAGTGACTCAATATTCGAGAGGGATCAAACCTTCCATACCATTGCATGTGAGTTGCAATAATGCAACATTGCCACACATAATGGTTACTTTGTATTTGTTGCATAGCCAAGGTATTCCTTGGTTCATCGTACAACCTAATCATTAGCTTAGACCCATCCAAACCAACCATTGACATTTGAAATACCAAACCAAGGAAGTATATACCACAAGAAAATGAGCTTCTCTCAATAAAAAGAAGTTTGAGGTCAATTCAAGAATTCAAAATTTCAACCTAGTTCAATAAGGGCATGAGCATTTTAATATCTTCTTTTTCTTAATTAGAAAATTTATCCTAGTAACAAGTACACCTAAATAAGTCCACTTTCAACATTCTCTTGGGTGGACCACTTGTTATTGGTTCTAAATGCTCTTCGAATGATTCTAGTTAAGACCTCTTGGCAAAGTCAAAAGGATCTTCAAAAGGTTAGGCATAATCTTTTCCATAATAAGATGGTACACCCTATAATGACAAGCAAAAATTGTCTCTCTCATTTGATTCCTTATATCAATATTTGGCTATGTCATCCATCTAAAAAGCCAACACTACTTCATCGTACAACCTAATCATTAGCTTAGACTCATCCAAACCAACCATTGACATTTGAAATACCAAACCAAGGAAGTATATACCACAAGAAAATGAGCTTCTCTCAATAAAAAGAAGTTTGAGGTCAATTCAAGAATTCAAAATTTCAACCTTCAATAAGGGCATGAACATTTTAATATCTTCTTTTTCTTAATTAGAAAATTTATCCTAGTAACAAGTACACCTAAATAAGTCCACTTTCGACATTCTCTTGGGTGGACCACTTGTTATTGGTTCTAAATGCTCTTCGAATGATTCTAGTTAAGACCTCTGGGCAAAGTCAAAAGGATCTTCAAAAGGTTAGGCATAATCTTTTCCATAATAGGATGATACACCCTATAATGACACGCAAAAATTGTAACTCTCTCATTTGATTCCTTATATCAATATTTGGCTATGTCATCCATCTAAAAAGCCAACATTACTTCATGTAGGGCTCAAAATAAAGAAACAATATTTCTATTATCAACATGTAAAACTTGTGGTCATGTAGTATAACTAGCTGTAGGGAGGATAATCTAAGTTCAAATGAATGAGGTCCACAAAAAACTAATAGATGAAACAATCGATCAAACTAATAGATGAAACATTGTATCCTCAAACTCATAGATGAAACAATCAATCAAAAAAGTTCACTAGTGTATGCTTTCCATATTTAATGATCCCTTGGAAGGCTAGAAGGATCCCAAGTCATGAAACCTCCTAAAAATTCTTGACGGAAAGAAAAGTGGCTCTCGCTTAACTAGTTTCTTTTTCAAGGTATGGAAATGGCCTTTACTTAGGAAGAGGGACCAATTCTATTATGGATGCCACTTTCATGTGTTTTCCCTCTCTCTTCCTCAAACTATCACTCACCTAGCTAGCTCATACCCTTATTTTGGATCAACTAGTTCTCTTCTCTCAATCCCATGAAAAGAGAGAGCTAAATGATTTAAGAATGGATGTAATGACATGACCACATTCATCTACACTTGTTGTGGATTAATATATTGCATAGTTTTTTAACAAGCTCCACAATTTGAGTGTGGATCCTCTCAATCCGCTGTTGTTCTCTCCTTTACTCCAACTATTGTTGCCACTCCAATGTCAAGAGAGGAGGAGGAGGAGGAGGAGGAGGAGGAGGAGGAGGATGGAAAATAGAGCTTCTTCCAATAAGTCTCTCACTCTCAATCTCTCTCAGTCTCTCCTTCAATCACTCACTCTCATACACTCATCTTCTTGCTATTTGCATAATAAGATGGGAAGAAGTAAAAGAAGAGGAAGAATGATGAGCAGCTTCTCTTCCTTGAGTCTCTTACTTGCTCCCTTCCCCTTTTTATCTCAAGCTATTGTGAAGCAAGCAAAAAAATAGAGAAGAAGAGACTCTCAATAGATTTTTGCGTACACAAGAAGAAGCTCTTTATTCATTGTTACATATTATATACATTAGGTTTAGTGTTTCACTTTAGAGTTTTCCAATCTCTACCCTTTTCCACTTGTGAACTGGTCCTTCTTTCTTGTCCACTTACAATGCCCAATCTTTTAGACTAGGTCTTCATGGCTTACTCACAAGATATTGAGATGCATGCACATAATTTTTATGTTTACCTAGGATATCTAGTCACAAAAAATGAAGAGAGACACAAAATTTAAGAGATGTTGAGACCTAAAATATATCCAAAAGTTATTTTGCTAGCGCTCTACACCTTGTCTCATCTCTTCTTGCTACTTTTAGCCATAGATCACATCATCTACTATTTATGAAAACACTAATTTTGATTGTTTTTTAATTAGGTTGACATTTGTTCCCTTCTAGATAAGTGTTAGTACCTTGGCACTCTTTGTTAAAGATAGTGTGTTCGCACTCTCATCATAGATGTAGAATATAGGGGCTTGAGTTGCAAGGTTGCAAAGGGTGTTACAAATGATGAGGATTGATATGGATGTGGATGAGAAATGCAATTGGCCTTACTCTTAGATGGGATTTGAATTGTTGGATTTTTGTTAAGGAAATTGAGAATTGTAGGTCCTATATTTGGTATGCATGACTGGTTATCCTTCCCTATTGGTTAGAACTTGATGTGTTACGATGGATGAACTTCAAGGTGTAGAAGGTTGAAGGCTCGTAGTAGAGCTAGAGGTGATGTCTCTAGGAACTTTTGTATTGGAAATACAAACCTCATGTGCATTCACTTCCTATTGGGAGTGCTACTGTTCTTTTCTGTGCATGAGATATATTTTATTGGATTGAGGGATGGGCCAAAATTCCATGAATCCTAGAGTGTTGTTCCACACTTCAGGACCCAACTTTTGTATAGGTAATGATGTAATTGTCATGTGAATACACATTCTTACATAGGTTTGTGTCAAGCTAGAACACAACTTCACTAGAGTTCTTGTTGTTGCTCGTAATCAATGTAGGAATGGAATTCCATTGGTTAGGGAAGAGGAAAAGTTTTTGCTCCTAAGGAAAAGGATTCTGTGAAGAAATCATAGGGAGACATATAAAGTGGAAGATATAAACTTTGAGTCTAATCTAAGTAGTTCTTGAAGGACACGGTCTCCATTAGACTGACTACTAGCTTAAATGGCTGAGTGATATCCTTTTCTACCTTGATTTCAAAAAGTTTGATCTTTTGGCATTATAATGAATGGGGTATAGAGAAAATAAGTGCAAGTGATTGAGGGTGATAGCTCTAATCATAGGTAAGTTGAGACTCCCTAGGTAAGTCCTGCCCTTAATGTTTCCTCGAGTGTCTATACAATAAGCTAGAAAGAGGGACTAAGGGGTTAGAGATGGACCCAACCAACCAAGGCTACAGTGCATCTCTAACTTGGGAAACCTTAAGTGTCAGGCTTGCGAGTGCTTATTGATTTTTCAATTTCTCTTTCCTCCCTTGTTTTGTCTTTGGGTGATGTTATACAATCATCATACATCAAGCTCTTAGCCTTGCATCTCTAATCTAATCATCTACCTACCAAAAGCACAAATCATGATTTCCTCTAATTCTTCAAATCTAATAATGTGCCTACCAAAAACACAAACATGTTAAATCCCCTATTATCTACGTAGCACAAAATGGCCCACACTACAGGTTCACAAGTGCAAAAAGTCATGACTATGCAATGAATAATAAAAAAACAATCCACAAAAAAAAACAATCCACCTATTTAAATCAACTAAATAAATTAATAACCATAAGATTATAGACACACTACAACACATTGGGCCTATAGGAAGGTCTTTACTGATGCTTATAGTCTATTAAAAAACCCCTTGTTGTTGCTATTAGTATCACCATGAAAGCATAGCTATCAATATTTCTATTAGCGTTACTATATAGCAACATTTATACTGATGATTGTAGTAAGATTAGTGATGAAATATCAAGGATTGCAAGGGGGGAAAGTTTTGGGTGGCAAGGCATTACAACCTACCCCCCTTCTAGCCTTGTTGGGCTAAGAACCATATAAAATAATTGTTGTTTGCCCTTCGTTACATGATATTGCACATTTGTATGAACACAATCTATTTTATATTAAAACATACACACAATAACATAGCTTGACATAACTAAATTTTGAATGAAAAAAACCATATTGATAAAACAATATCCTTTTTTACATTATAATTGGAAAACCATTTTACAAAAGGCCCAACTTTGGCTTATATATAATATTTGAGACTGAAAACTACTAAATCCTAATGTGCATGCCTTATGGATCCACGAGTGAGCACAATTTTTTGCTCATGCCCATGCACCTCCATCTACAAAATAAGGCAAAAAAATCAAATAAAATAATAGATATTATATTAAAGTGCTTAAGACTAGAAACCTTGAAAAAGACCAAATAAAAAACTATATGTTATGCCATATTAAATAAACAGAAATCAAATATCAATTTTGAAAACTCATGTTTATTGTTGTCCTCTTTCTTTTTCTCTCCCTTGTTGTTGCCCCTTCGTGTATCTACATATGCAAAAAATAGTGAGATAATTAAGATTTTGACAAACAACAAACTCATGTTTATTGCTATCCTCTTTCTTTTTCTCTCCCTTGTTGTTGCCCCTTCGTGTATCTATATACACAAAAAATAGTGAGATAAGTAAGATTTTGATTATAGAGGGAGCTCACGCTCAACCGCCAAGACCCACGGACCGCTTATTGTTTCAATCGTTTCAAGCGAGTTCTAATGGCTATCTCTCACCTAGCTGATGCGCCGTTCGTCGATCCTACGAGTGTAGTGGGCTTACCTTGATGCCGATATGAGTTGCCTCTTCTCTCGCACACACCGGTAGCTCCATGATCCTAGATGCTAGCTCAAGCATCCTCAAGCCTCCTCCATCTACAAGCTCCATCCACCATAGCCGCACACGCGAGAAAAGAGAAGAGAAGAAGAGAAGAGGAGATGGTGAAGAGCTTCACCCTCTTGATCCCTCACGCCCACACACTCACTCTCTCACACTCCCTCTCTCAAGAGCACACACAAGAAAAGAGAAGAAAAGAAGAGAAGAAGAAGAGAACTCTTGTTAGCCACACACCAAAGAATGAGCTTCCATTCACTTTTTGAACTTTATATACAAGCCCTAAAATCCCATGGGTACCCATCCCTTTTTTACATGATCGGCCATTGTGGCAAGGTCCTTTCTCTATTTCCTCTTCTAGCCTTATGCCTCTAGTGTACACCCGTCTAATAATTTACAATTGGCACAAGAGGGAGCCTGATGCTCTTTTACACGAGTTTTTGGAGTTTTTTTAGGTGCCTTTCATTTAAAATTACGCTTTTGGCCCGAGCTTAGCTTTAGAGGCTGTCTGCGTGTCTTTGCACTTTTTTCATTCTTTTTTTACTTTTTCATTCATTTTTCCGCCTTCTTGACTTGGGGTTAACATTACCCCTCTCCGAGATGAGTGCCAGTCCCATGGCACTTTTGGCTGTTGTTGGGGGTTAATAGGCAGTTGGCAAAGTAGTCGTGTGAGGGTAGGGCCACATGTAAACTTGGGTGTATGTGGAAGCTTGTTAATGATGTTTGTTGGAGAAGCCCAATGGATAGCAAGTGGATGATAGGGGCCTCTGAAGTCGATGGTTTGTCACCTTTGTGATGCCTAAAAGGAAAAGGTGCGGTGCTCTACCTAAGGGGGGTGTCTACCTTATTGTGTAGTGCATTGTGCTCGTGCTTGTGGAATGGGAAGTTGGGTCTAACCACAAGCTAGCCTGGGTGATGTCTCGCACTTGAGGACCCCATTCGTGCAAAGGGAGGTGCAGTGCAAGTAGCTTAGGGTGACAGGTCTAACCATAGGCAAGTGCTACCTCCCTAGGTATGTCCTGCCTTTGATGGGCCCTAAGCGTGAAGTGGGGGAGCAAAAAGGGTTAGGGGGTTAGGAGCGAAGCCAGCCGACCGAAGCCTCCAGGCACGCCTAACTTGAGGATCCCTAGGTGCAGTGATCGTGCTTTATGTGGTGCTAAGTGCTTCTGCAAGTGAGTTATTTTTTCCATTCCATGTGTAATGTTCTTCTTGCTTTTCCTTTCATGCTTTTCTTTTTATTTCTTTCTTCTCTTTTTTTTAAAAAAATAATAATAATAGTACTACACTAGTAGAATGATAGCCAGTGCCTAACTCTCATCGTCTAAATTAGGTGGAGAAGGGGGTCAGATGGATTTGCTAAAAAATTGATAGCTTTGCATGTATCCTTTCAGATTCATGCGGATGTGGATGGAGATGGTGGAGAGGAAAGGATGATTGCATCTAGTGAACTGGCTGTCGTTCATGTCTTTCAGGAGAGCTAGGAAAAAAGAGGGGAGGAGGCTAGCCCTCATCATCAGATGCACCATGGCACAGCTGTCGATGGCGTTAGGGTCAAAAAAGAGGGAAGACAAGCCACGTTCTTGTGGAGTCGGGTCCTACTTAAGTAATAATTTAAGTAACCTAAGATAATTACATGTAGTTACGAAAGCTAGATCGAGGCATGAAGAGAAATCCACGAGAAAACGCGTCATGGAGTCATCTAAGCTTTCCGAGTTGAAGAGGAGGGCATGTTCGAAGGAGACAACATTAGAGTTATGGATGATAGGAAAATCATAACGCCCATGGAGGGTGGATTCAAAATCCACACCTACCCTATGAAGGTACGCCATGAATGTGGGGTTGTTCCTCTCATAGGGCAGGGTGTTGTAAAAAGCCATCCAGGCGACCATGCTGATGTCGGACACCTGCCTCCTCCATAGAGGTTGGCAGTTATATCCCTGTATGGTATGTGGTACTTCAAACACTTTTTTTTGCCAAAACTCAGCTTCTTCATTTTCCCAAAGAGTGGGGGTCTTCTCCCTTTCCTCCAGCCACTTCTATCCTAATCAGCTATCAATCGCGATCACCTCCTCCATCACCTTGAGCGGTAAGACCCTCTGCAGGCTGTTGGGTATGAGGAAGCTAAAGGTGAATGGGTCTTTTTCTCTTTCTTGCCACTCCCAAACTACCAGCTCTGCATAGAATCCAGCAAAAATGTCATCAGGTCATGGTGGGAGGGGTGCAAACGGTTGCATGACTGGCTTGGCCCTTAGTTGCTTCCTGGTTTCTTCGACTAACTTTCTCTGTCTTTCCTTGAGTGTGGCTTGTCTCTCCGCCGATGGATCAACTTGTTGTTGCTCTTGGGAATGCATCGAGGGGGGTTGTGGGATCACCTCTTCTCTAAATCTCCCCATATTGAATTCAAGCTCAACCTCCTCCCCCTGTCGATCTCCTTGTTGTGCTCCTTCTTCAAAGCCCATTGCATCAATTTCCTGGGGGGTTAGGCCGGCCAGTAGTAGGTACTTTCGTTGCTCTTCTAGGCTCAGCCTAACCTCCGCAAGTTGGGGTGGCATCTGCAGCCCTGCGTACAGAGCTCTGCATGCGATACTGAGTTTTTTCTGTACCACCTCCAATGACTCTCCTTCTTCTGGGCAGGTGGTGTCCATTAGTGTGTTAATGAAGGCCTTTTGCTGGGCACTGAAGGCTGTCTGGGCGGCTTCATCTTTGCTCTCTGCAAGGATCTTTTCTTTCTCTACTAGAGCGAGGCACCGTGCCAGTCTCCTGCTTTCTCTCTTCTTCTTTGGCATTCAATTCCTCCATCATTTGCTCGATATTGACAGTTTTCGCCTCCAATTCCCCATGTTGCATCAGGAGGATCTTATACTCTCTCTGCATCTACATCAATTCCTAATTTTCATCCTCCAGCCGCCGCTGCTTATAGCTCTCCTCCATGTCCTCCTTGGCCTTCAATTCATGTTTGAGATGAGAGATCTCTCTTTGCTGCATGGCTATTAATGCAGGTCTTTTTAAGCTAGAATGCAGCTACCGACTCCTTTTTCGCCACCAACTTAGCCATAGCTATATTCTTTTCCTCCTTAGCCTTCTCTAGTTGGGAGAGCAGCTCGGCAACGTACTCGTCGTAATTGGCTGGTGGTGTCATTGTTGTGTGGATTGGAGTGGTCAAGGCCTCTACGTTCTGACATTTTTGGTCCTGTCTCAACTTAGCATCTGTGGTTGGTCTCTTTTGCCCCGTGCCCGTGGTCTCTCTGATTTTTCCCTGGGCCATTTCTTTAATAATAAAATACTGCATCCATGCCACAAAGTTGGAGACATCTGCGCTGGTGGGGATACTAGGAGTGAGGGTGGTTGGTTCGGTGGGAGGCACCATGAGGGTAGGGATAGGGTGGATATAAGGGCCTTGCCTTTGCCTTCAAGGACAATGAACGGTGTGATTTTTGGTACCTATGTGCTAGAACCAGGCCCTTCTTCCCTCAGGGGGCTCAAGGCTCCCAGATCATCGACCCTGCTTTGCTGCTCAATTGACTGGTGTGTAGCTCCCGCCAAGTCCTCCTCCTCCTTCCTTCTCAGTTCCTCCTCTTCCTCAACAGCTCTTCTTTGCCTTTCTTCTTCAGTTTTCCTGCACTCTTCCTCGAATTTCTCTTTTTCTTTTTTTTCTTTCCCTTTTCTCTCTCCGCCTCCTGTTTTGACACCTTTTTAGCCTTGTTGACTTCTTTTTTCGCCTTTTCTTCTTCCTGTTTCTTCTTCTTCTCTCTCTCCTCGGCCTCCTTGATGGTTTCTCTTTTTGCCCTCTCCAAATCCTCTTTCTCCTTCTTGTGGCCTTCATTCTGCTTCTTTTTCTTTTGTGTCCTCTTCTTATTGGGTTTCTTGGCCTGCATTTTGCCCGATTGTTCTTCTTTTTCCTGCCCTTCCTCATCACTCTCGGTCCTGTCACTGGACCTCTCTTGGTCCTAGTGAGGGGGTGACCTGTCAGGCATTTCTCCTTCTCCTTCTTCTGCACCTTGTGTCTCCTTCATTGCCTCCTAGATGAGCGCAATCAAAATGCTTTCATAGCCAATGAATGAGGCCTTGGACGATGCCTTCTTTCTTTGTGTGGCCTTGGAAGCTGGGGACTCCCCACCTGCTGGTGTACTTCCTAAAGCTAATGCTTAGCCGCCTGGTCAATGGTTTTGCGTACATATCCATTCCAGTTGACTTCATCCAAGGTCTGAGCTGCTACATTTTCCAGTACAGGCACGCTGATTCTATGCATTAAGAAGTTGTAGCGCTGGCTAGAGAAGAGCGCGTATACTAGCTTTTCTTGTAGTGTGGCTTCCGTATCAGGAATGTCCTGGATGATGATGTTGTCATTAGTTAGCACATCCTCCCTTTTCATTTTCAGCATGGCATACACATCCCTCTTATGCTTTTTCTCTATCTTCAACTCCAATCCCAATGCCTTCTCCACCAAGGCTGGGTTTAAGTGAACCTACACCTGTTTAGAATTTTCTCCCCTTCCCACCATCACGATGCCGCACTCTTGGTCAGGGTCGTATGTCCTGAGAAACTCTACACATTTCGTGTGGTCAAGCTCTTGTGCTAATTTCTCAAGGTACTTGGTGAGGTTGCGCCGCTCGATGACTCTCTTCGTTGCTTCCTCCTTGGCCACCACACCCTCTATGTTATGAATGGTTCGGAACTTGAGCTGGTTGTAGACGCAGTTTTCAAGGGTGATGTGGTATTGTGTTCTTTCCTCCTCCGAGAATGGAAGTCGGTGGGCGCGGTCTTGCTGCGATATCTTTTGTTTCTTTCATGATCCCCAGTTTCCATTAGTGCTTTTAAAATAATAATTTACTGGAAAAGTCATAACTTGCTGGAAAAGAAAGACTCTATATGTTTATTGAATGAAAGCATTAAAATCCAATCCAATGTAGAATCTTCCCTTCAGACTTTAACTTTTTGCCCTTTATTTCAAAGTTCTCATACCATTTTTACTACCTCACTCGTTGTTTACGTGTTTATGTGTTTTGCTTGATTTTCCTTGGTTTTAATTTGATTCACCTCACCCCCATCCCCTTCTAGCTCAAGAAGAATCCTTCCTAGGATTGAAGGTTAGGAGGTAAAGGGCATTCTGCAATGGGTCTAGGAGTTACCGGCGTAGGAACCAAGTGTAGAAATCAGGGTTGTACTCGAACTGAGCTTCACGGTCTAGATCAAAAGGTCGAATGTCCACGTATGTGATGTAAGTGAGAACATCTGTTAGAAAGTCATCGAAAGCGATGTGGCTAGAAATATGTAACTCTTCCTTAGTCAATAGGCGATTGAGGTAAGGGTGTCCTTTGATGTGCTCTTCCATGGATCGGCCATGAAGAGCGGTTAACACTCTATACGAGGTTGGCACGACGTAAGTAGGGTCGTACTCTGCTATTTTGATTCCGCGACGCTGCTTAGCGTTTGTCATGACTTGGCACCCTTTAACTTCCCATTGCAACCTAAGAGTGTACCAGTGCCTCAAGAACGGGGATTTGATATTAGCAAGTTTTGATAATTCTGCAATTCCTTGGTCAGTGATGGTAGAAGTGGTTCGCTAATCATATGACGTGATGAGGCGTTGTTTGAGGGCTTTCTCTTTGGAGATCTCGCTGTTGAGAAATTTAGCAGCAGAGTAAGCTGCTTTTGCAAAGGCAAGTTCAAATGTTTCCTAAGAACAAGGCATCCTACGAACTTTGGTTATAAAGGGTTCGGGCAATAGGCCTAAGTCCAAGCAGTCGTAGCTCAAAGCTAGCTCTCTAAAAGTTGCATCTAGTCGTCTAATACAATAAACCACATCATCCCCCGTATCTTTGGCTAGATCTGAGGCCAGTGTCAAAAATGATTTTCGCTCATAGGAGGGTTTAAGACCTATTGGTGGTTGGGGTTTGATAGCACTAGAGCCTTTGACAATGAATAGTTGTGGTTGCGGGTGTTCTTGAGATTGCGGTTAGACCTCTTGGATTAGGGTTGGGGAAGTAGCAGAAACGTCCAATGGACTGTTGCCTTTAAAATGGATCAGGATAGTCGGATTGGCTCTAGCAGGTAATGACTCATGTGACGATGTCTGTTGTTTGGGCCGATAGGCTTGTTTGACTCTCTTGGGCATGTGCGTGGATGAGCTTGATGGATGTGGGTCTGGAAAGCACTGCGGCTTATGGTTTTGAGGTTCCATGGGACTTGGGGTGATCAAGCTTGAGGGTGGCGTATGAGTGGTGCCTTTAGCCTGTGAGCAGCCCTCTGCCTTTTCGTATGTGATTTCCTACTGTAATCTATCCTAAACACATCCTGAATCGAAAACAAAACACTGAACCAATTTCTCCATGTTTTCCAGTCATTAATAACCAGATTGTTCCAAAACACTTACCTGTTCTGAAGATCAAAAACACCAGACTTCCTACCTATCTCAAGCTCCGTTTCAGGGTGAATGCCCTACTTCGATGCTCGATACGGGGCGCACGAGTGCTCGAGTTTGAATCCGTCGGTCCCCGCAACGGAACCAAAATGTGGGATCTTTCGCTCAACCGCCAAGACCCACGGACCGCTTATTGTTCAAGCGTTCCAAGCGAGCTCTCATGGCTATCTCTCACCTAGCCGACGCGCCGTTGATCCTACGAATGCAGTGAACTTACCTTGATGCTTGATCGAGTGCCCTCCTCTCTCTCACACTTCGGTAGCTCCATGATTCTTGATGCTAGCTCAAGCATCCTCAAGCCTCCTCCATCTCCAAGCCTCATCCTCCATAGCCGCGCGCGCAAGAGAAGAGAAGAAAGGAGAAGAGGAGAAGGGGGGAGGAGATGGTGGAGAGCTTCACCCTCTTGATTCCTCACTCTCTCACGTGCTCACTCCCTCACACTCTTCCACTCCCTCTCTCAAGACCACACGCAAGCAAGAAGAAGGAGAGAAGAAGAGAGGAAGAAGAAGACTAGTTTTGCCACACCAAAGAATGAGCTCTTCATTCACTTTTCAACTTTATATACAAAACCCTACTTCCCTTTTGGGCAGTCATTCCCTTTTTCCCTTTTTTACATGGCCGGTCATAGCCCAGGCCCTGTTTTCCATTGTTCTTTTCTCTTCCTTGCTTTCTTTTCACTACCCTTCTATCTTTACAAATAGCACGGGTGAGAGCCCGGCACTCTTTTACAAGATTTTAGGGTGCGCTTTTTATGCGCCTTTCCATTTTTGTGGTTGCCTTGGTCTTTAACAGTTGTCCTTGCGCTTTTGGGCTTTTCTCCTTCTTTTCCTTCCGTCGGGCTACCTTCTTTTCGCCTTTGCCCTACGTCTTTTCTGGTTTCTTTCGCTCTCGTCGTGTTGGGGTTAACAAAAACATTTGAGTGGATGACTTATTCAAAGAGGGAGGCAAAGGAAGAGCTCAACCATAGAATGCAATCATGGTGAGTAATAAGAAGGGTGAGCAGAACAAAGTTGAGCTCCTATAAGAGGTTCTATGAGAGGTGGAAATTTCAGGACGAGTACTTTCAAGAGTCAATGACAACCTAAGGCCTAGACCTCATAGAAAACAATGTCCAATGCATCCATTATGATGGCAATCACTTGCCATTGAAACATACCGACTTTATCCATAGAGTATGTTCCAATTGTGGATGGTATGGTCATGATGCAACCATCTATCACACACCAAGAAGTTTTCGATTCCCTAGTTCTTACCCCAATAGTCCTTACTGAGCTACTAAAGAAATTCTCAATAGAAGAGTAGTGCCTTTTATCCCATTAGCTCCTCTAGAGCCTAGAGCCTAGAGCCATTACTCCTCGAGCCAAGATAAACCCATAAAAATTTTCACTATTACAACAATCTCAATTGTAATCCATCTAGCTAATAATGTGGCAAGAAACTACATCAAACAACCATTGAACAATGACACATATACACACCCTTATGTCACTTATGAAAATGAGGGCAACACATTTCTTATGGAGTGATCAGCGAACTCGAATGATGGTTTGGGAAAGAGATTGAAAATGAGGCATGAAACAATAGAGATAATCAATGTCTTGTCAGCATTGTGCGGCACAACCAAGTTGCTTGGCAATATAATGTCCAGGAAGGCAAAACTGAAATATAGAATACAAGGGAGAGTAAACATGCCTTAAATGCAACATTACTCATCTTTCTATAAATATCCCTAAGCAAAAGGCATCAAATAGCAAGGCAACCATACACTTTGTTCCCTTAAAACTTTTTGGAGTCAAGTGCTACATGGATAAAGATGATATTTTAATCCTAGTTGATGTGGTGACCAAAGCTCAAACAAAGAGTAGTGTGTAGCCTTTCAAGACCATCTACAATAAATGGATCCCAAGTAGAAAAGAAATGCTAAACGGAAGACAAACTATAGATAAACTAAATTGAACTTCAAAGTGAAATATTAAACACTTCAAAGCTTGTATAGATGGACAAGAAGTAGTGGTAATTGAGGAATTAAAAAAATATACAATGCTAGCATCACAATCCAAACCTACCATTGAGTTTCACCCCTGAAGTCTTAACAGTCGCAACCTTTAGGGAAGGAGCCAATAAACATGTTGTGTGCTAGCGATCACCCTACATGACATTCCAAGAAGAGGGATCGTTGGCACAAGCATTTTTAATCTCACAATACTTGGGGCTTGGCAACACAACTTGCACATTTCAATATAAGCCAACAACCAAGTTAAACCCTTGTGAGTCTTAAAGGCTTGGCCAATTAAAATTGTTGGGGTGAGGTTCTAAGTCACTTTTAGTGTCATGAAATGCGACAGAGGAGATATCCGCAGATCAAAAGAGAGTTGTGGGGAGTAGTCACTGCACTGAAGTGTGACAAAGGGTATTTTATTGGAGCTTCAGTTATTGTGGAAACAGATTGTTTGCCTTTGCTTGGCATGATTACTAGTTGCTCGACTCCAGATATAGCGATGCTTCGGTGGATTGCCTATATCAAATCATTGAATCCAGAATTTTGACACATAGCAGGGAAAGATAATCCAGTTGCTGACATGCTATCTAGAGCGAGATATGAGGATGAGGAGTCAATGGTTGCAGAAGATGATGAGACAGAGTTTGCTGCTTCTGTCCTTGTTCATGATTGTCATGTATCTACTGTTGAAGCCTTTATTGAAGAACTTTATGTTGACGAGTGGCTGCAAATTGGACAGTATCTAAGTTCATTGACTCGAAGAGCTGATTGGACAGATGATGAATTCAAGAAAATCAGAAGGAAGGCTTATGGGTATTTCTTGAAAGATGGTTTTCTTTGGAAGCATCCAAAGAAGAGAGGAGGCTTGCCCTCGAGAGTAGTTTGTGATGTAGCGATGCAGATACAGATTATGCGAGAGTTTCATGAGAGCTTATGGGCTGGACATAGAGGTGTGTGGGCTACCTATGAGAAAATCAAAGAAAGATACTGGTGGAAAGGGATGTATAAAGATATTTCTCATTTTGTGGAGACTTGCAGGGACTGCCAGCTTTACTCTTTAGTGCGACATCGTGATGAGTTGCATCCGACTTATCCACTATGTATGCATTATAAGTGGGTGGTAGACTTGGTTACTTTGCCAGTGGGACTTTGGCAGATGAGATATCTTGTCTTAGCTAGGGAGGATCTTACAAACTATGTTGAAGGCAAATCTTTGCGGACAAAGACCACCTCTACAGTATGTAAATTCTTGTTGGAAGAAATATTTTGCAGGTATGGATGTATAGGCAAGATTACAGCTGATCGTGGAGAGCTAGATGCAGATGAAGCTAGAGAATTCTTCTCACGGCTTGGGATTAAATTGGCTCTTACTACTGCCTATAATCCAGAGGGAAATGGCAAGAGTGAAAGAGGACATCCGCCGATAGTTAAAGCATTGGCAAAAGCTTGTAGAGGTCAGCTTGGGGATTGGCCGAGATTACTACCTTTTGCGTTGTGGGCTGATCACTCTACACATAGTGTGACTACTGGATACATGCCTGCAGAGTTGATGTATGGGTAAAAACCTGTCATGCCTACAAAAATTTGTGCTCTCACTTGGAGTGTTCTTCCGTGGCATGACAATTTATCAAGGGAAGAGCTTTTAGCTCTTCGGATTCCTCAACTAGAGAGAAGGACAGAAGATGTACAGCTAGCAGTTGATCGTTTGAAGGCAGCCCATCTCAGAAATAAGGACAGGTTTGATTTGAGGCATCGCTTGAGGCCTAGAGCCATAAAAGAAGGAGATTGGGTTCTAGTCTACGACAGTAGTCTAGAAAATCAGTATAGTAGCATGAGAAAAATGGTTCAAAGATGGTTTGGACCGTATGAGGTGAAACAGGTTTTTGACAATGGTACCTATGAGTTAGCTGAATTAGATGGAACAGTATTGAGGGTGCCCATTGCTGGAAAACGAGTTAAGATTTTCAAGAGAAGAGAAGATGAGGAATATGCACTTGAAGCGTTGACAGAAGAAGAGCAGGTAGAAGAAAGACAAGCAGAAGAAACAGAGAACATAGATGATGAAGCTGATGGAGAAACAGGTCTACTAGAAACAGATGATGGACTCGACCTGTTTGTGGACTTGAATGATCCTGGATAGTTGGCACATCCGGAGGATGCGCAGGTTTAGAGGGGGTGGATGTCGTGCTGCTGCGCATCCGAGTCGTATACACCTCCATTTCTTTTGTTGTGCATTTGTGTTATTTTCTGTGTGTGATGCATTACGATAATCCACATCCAATGTATATATTCCCTTAGTGCATGTGTATGATTTTGTTTGGATGCATGATGTGTGTGCTTTAGAAAAATATGAATAACTGATGCCAAAGGACATTATCAAGTTGATAATTTTAATGATGAACTCCAAGAAAAGTGCAGGCACCGATGGAATACTTTGCCATCCAATCTTCAAGGCCGAAGTTGCAGTTGTGCGTAGATCACCCATCACAAAGCTGTATTTTAATGGGGCAATTGATGATTCCAAAGATACCCTAAAAGAAAGGCTCAAAGGTGGATGGTGCTGTGGAAAAAGTAGTAAAAGGGGTCTTGAAGGTTAGCCTACAAAAAGAAATGAAAGAGATCGTAAAGAAAAGTGGCAATGCAACAGCAAGAAGTTGTTGACTCATGAAACTGGTGCTGGATCTTCAGATCTAAAACCATGCATTGATTCCCATTTGGATTTCTCAACGAGCAAACTGGCAGAATGGAAGATTATTGAAAAAGCTAAAGGTGTAAAAGGTTATTCAAGGAGGAAGAGGGAAAATCTATATTTGGGTTTTAAACTGCTTTTGGAGGGAGAAAAGCAGGTTGTTTTGGGAATGGCCAGAATTAACGGGTTAAGTGTTGAGATATCGAGCTCCACTCGTGATACAGAATCATCCCTGTTGCCTGTTGATACAAAATCGTCACTAGGAAGTGATTGTCTGGTCAAATATCACTTTCGCCAGTTTTGCAGATTTGCCTTTGTGAGGCTAAAGCTGTGTTCTTTGCAATGACAGAATTTTTTGTAGTGTTCTGTAATGGTGTCTGATTCTCTCTCACAGATTGTCACTGAAAAGCTTGACAAGAACAACTTACAAGCATGGAAGTTTAGAATGACAAATTTCCTTATGGGAAAAGGATATTAGGAATTTGTTGCAGGAAATGAAGAAGAACCAGTTCTTCCTGATGTTCCCAATCAACAGCAAATGCAGGCATTTAAAGCATGGCATGAGAGAGCCAGGAAAGTTATGTGCTGGCTATCTATCAGCATTTCAGACTCTATGATTGTGCATATTCAAGATGCAAGTACGCCAAAGGAGGCATGGGATACTTTGTCAAAAATGTATAGCACGAATACACAAGCCAGGAAAATGCAGCTCAAGCAAGAGTTGCACAATGTGCAAAGAGAAAGTATGAGCATCAATGACTACCACATGAAGGTGAAGAAGATTGCAGATGCACTTGCTTCCATTGGGTCGCCAGTGGAAGATGATGATCTAGTCTCAGTGACCTTGAATGGTCTAGGAAAGGACTATGCACAGTTCCGAACATCCATTTCCGTCCGTGAAAGATTTCCTGATTTTGAGGAGTTGATTGCTCTTCTAATTTCTGAGGAGCAGAGAAATGGTGGTGCATCTTCTTCAGGAGGGACTTCAAAAGAAGCTGTCTTCTACTCAAATGCTGGAAAAGGTAGAGGCAGAGGTAGAGGAGGCCGATTTGGAGGCCATGGTAGAAATCAGAATATGCAGCAAACTCAAGAAAACCAGTCCTATGGAGGAGGACGTGGTAACTCTAGAGGCAGGGGGAGCCAAAGAGGTCGTGGTGGATGGCAAAGAGGCCAAAATGCAAACAGTAATGTTGAATGCTACTATTGTGGCAAAATGGGTCATATGGCTAAAGACTGCTATAAAAAGCAGAATGACATCATGAATGGAAAACTGCGACAAGGAAATTATGCATCCTCTAGTAGACAGGGTGATGACAGAAATGAGCATCTGTTTATGGTGCAGCACATGAACAATTCTGTGACAAGTGCAGAAGAAAGCAACAATGTATGGTATGTTGACTCAGGTGCGTCAAACCACATGACAGGTCATGCAGAATGGATGGAGGATGCAAGGAAAATGGAAAAACCAGGATTTGTGGAGACTGGTGATGATACTGCACATCCTATTGTGCAGATTGGAAAATTTCCTTTGTCTATGCAGGATGGGAAAAAGAAATACCTGTCCGATGTATTTCATGTCCCGAATATCACCAAGAATCTGGTTTCTGTTGGTCAAATGGTTGAGCAGGGCTTGCAGGTCAGATTTAATCCTCATGGATGCTTTGTTGAGGATATGAAAAATAAAGGTCGCTTGATAGCAAAAGGAAAGAAGAAGGGCAGAATGTTTACATTGGATGCAGACATGTCTGAATTGAGTGCAGCAATGTTTGCACATGGGACCGGTGTAGTTGCAGATATTGATATCTGGCATAAACGCATTGGTCATGTTAATGTACAGCGACTTAAATCAATGCAGGCCCAAAATATTGTTGCAAGATTGCCCAAATTCAAGGTTGCAAAAATGCATAAGGTATGTGAAGCCTGTCAGTTTGGAAAACAGGCAAGGAAACCATTTCCTAGACATGTTCAAGAGAGTGAGAAGCCATTGGAATTAATCCACTCTGATGTGTGGACTACTAAAGCTGCATCTCTTGGAGGCTGTCACTATTTTGTCACTTTTATTGATGACTATAGCAGAAAAGTTTGGGTGTATTTTATGAAAAAGAAAAGTGAAGTTTTTGGGCATTTCAAAACTCTTAAAGCTATGGTTGAAAAAGAAACAGGCCTGCAGATAAAATGCCTAAGGTCAAATGGAGGGGGAGAGTACCTCTCAAATGAGTTTGCAAGGTTCCTGCAGGAGCATGGCATAAAGTAGCAATATTCATGCAGTTATACCCCACAACAAAATGGAATTGCAGAAAGGAAAAACAGGCATATTGGAGAGGTATCTCGTGCCATGCTCAATGAAAAAGACTTGCCAGATTTTTATTGGGCTGAAGCAGTTGCTACAGCAGTCTACATAATGAATAGGACTCCCACTGCCGCAATACATGGAATGACTCCAGAGGAGAGGTATACTGGTAGGAAACCAGATATTTCTCATTTGAAAATTTTTGGTTGCATTGCCTATGTACATGTGCCAGATGAGTTGAGATCCAAGTTGGATCCAAAAGCTGAGAAGTGCATCTTTATTGGTTACTCTCTACAGCAAAAAGGATATAGATGCTATAACCCTTCTACTCGTAAGTTTACAGTGAGCAGAGATGTTGTTTTTGATGAGATGAGTAGCTGGTATAAACCAGTAAATGTGATTGATGATGTAGATGCACAAAATGGTAATGCTGCACAGAATTCACAGCAGCAGTCACAAAATATTAGTGGACCTGGAGCGTCCTCTAACAGTGGTTCACATTCTTCGCCATGGACAGGCAGATTGAGATCAGGAGAATCTTCTCAAAGCAATGCAGATAGTGGTATGCAGGTATCACGAAAAGGAAAAGAGAAGGTTGATCAGCCCATGTTTGATGTGAATGCAGGTCACTCTTATGTGGATGGTGAATCCAGTGGCTCAGAACAGAGCATTGATGATGAGTTGGGTATTCCTTCTATTGTTACACCTGGAGTAAGGAAGACCAGGGATCTTTTGAGAGCACCTGGGAGTGAACCTACTTTGCACAGGTCTACGAGAGCTAGGTATCCTGTGGATAGGCTGAAATATGATGGATTTATAGCCATTCACTATGCATATATGGTCAAAGTGATACAGGAACCAGAACCCACTTCTTTTGAGCAAGCCATGGGAAAAGAAAAATGGGAGAAAGCCATGGATGAAGAAATGGATGCCTTGGAAGCAAATGCTACATGGGAATTGGTACCTTTGCCTAAAGGTAAAAATGCAATTGGCTGTAAGTGGGTTTATAAGGTGAAGCACAATGTAGATGGTTCTGTGAACAGATACAAGGCAAGATTAGTAGTCAAGGGGTATGCACAAACATATGGCATTGACTATGAAGAAACATTCAGCCCGGTTGCAAGGATGGCAACCGTAAGAGCAGTCATTGCTATGGCTGCATCAAAGAGATGGTCTTTACATCAGATGGATGTAAAGAATGCCTTCTTGCATGGTGATTTGCAAGAAGAGGTCTATATGGAGCAGCCACCAGGTTATGTGCATGCTGTTCATCCTGAGTTTGTTTGCAGGTTGAAGAAAGCCTTGTATGGCTTGAAGCAAGCACCTAGAGCATGGTCTGACAAGATAGGACAGTATCTTGTCACTATTGGCTTTCAGATTTCCAAGGCAGATTTCTCACTTTGTGTGAGAAAAACAGAGAAAGGTATTATGCTACTTGTCATTTATGTTGATGATTTGATTATGACAGGTGACAGTGATGAAGATATCCTTCATGTGAAAATGCTATTGAAGCAGAAGTTTGAGATGAAGGATTTGGGAGAGCTGCGTTATTTCTTGGGCATTGAGGTGATTAGATCACCAAGTGGGATACAGCTCTTACAGATGCAGTATGGATTGGACATGCTGTCCAAATATGGGATGACAGGCTGTAAGCCTATTTCAGTTCCTTTGGAGAAGAATGTGAAGCTGAGCACAGATGCAGGTGAGCTTCTAGAAGACCCTGCTATGTACAGATGCATAGTAGGAAGCTTGATTTATATGACTATTACCAGGCCAGACTTGAGCTATGCTGTTGGATTGGTAAGTCAGTTTATGCAGGCTCCAAGGAAACCACATTTGGATGCGGCTAGACGCATACTCAGGTATGTGAAGTCCACATTGCAGTATGGACTATTTTATGAGACTGGGGTTCAGATACAGTTGCATGGATACACTGATGCTGATTGGGCTGGTAGTATTTCTGATAGACGATCTACCAGTGGATATGTGTTCTCTTTTGGGAGTGCAACAGTCACTTGGAGCAATAAGAAACAGCCTACAGTTGCCTTGTCGAGCACAGAGGCTGAGTACAAGGGTGCAGCAATGGCTGCATGTGAGGTAGCTTGGTTGCATAAGCTACTTTACGATATGCATCAGTCTACAGATGGGCCAATTGTCATTTATTGTGACAACATGAGTAGTATACACTTGGCAAATAACCCAGTCTATCATGCTAGAACAAAGCACATTGAGGTGCATTATCACTATGTGCGGGAGAGGGTTTTACTAGGTCTTATTGATCTAGTTTATGTCAGCACAGAGGATCAGGTAGCTGACATATTCACGAAGGCATTGGGCGCAGAGAAGCTGCGCAAGTTCAGAGACCTGCTTGGTGTGCAAGAATTGGGATTGAGCTCGAGGGGGAGTGTTGAGATATCGAGCTCCACTCGTGATACGCCAGGGTGACCGTTGTGTATTTATGTCACCGACTTGTCAATTGCAGATGCGGTTGGTACACCGCCCATGAATAATAGCTACATGATAGCTATCCTTATCTACTCTAGTTTGTGGCTCAGTTAGTATGCCGCCTTAGTTAGTTGAGTTTGGTTTGAGACCCATATATAGGGTTCTTCTATTTCTTTGTATGAGAGTTCTTTTGGCTTACACAACTAAGAAGAGGAAAACTGTTTTCAGCCTCCACCCTTGTGTGTATTCCCCCATTGTGCAAGCAAGAAAGCTACAAGTGAGACTCCTTCCTTCTCTCCCACAATCTTGACATTAAGGGGCAGCAGGCGCAAGGAAAACATCAGCAAGATTAGTGGGAGCATCATCCACAACACCATAGGCGTTTTCACGTTCAAAATGAGTTGGAAGATCATAAACATCAGTCACACATCCAGGGTCTTCAGTACGGTGTCGAAGGGTTTTCGAAAGCAAAGTCGCAACCACAGAGGATCTTGACAAATTTTAGGATAGAAGTTCAATCACGAGAAAATGATACCAAGTAATAATTATATTACTGCTATGAAGTTGGCAAAACACAAGATGACTTCAAATCTGATCAGTCCACTGATTTTAGGTCTCCCAATTTAATTCTGCTGCATTTGTAGATCCTTGACCTCAAACACTGTGTGCAGAAATCTTGAATTCAAAGATACAACACTATCGTGATCTTCTTAGATTCAGGCTGTTTAGTAAGACCATAAAAAAACTTCTTGTGGAGGAAGTAAAAAAAATTGTTATGATGGAGGTACAACATAGAAAATCTTAGTTCTATAAATATCCAGCTGAGTTCATTCAAGACAAGAAGTCGTGAAACTTTGCTCTCCGCCTCCTAGGAAAAGCTTCAAAGGACAAAATTGTACATCTACTTCTTGCATATCTGGAACTTTCTCGGTACGTAGCTCTTGACATGGAACTGCCTATGCAACGATTGCCAAAGGCATTTTTGCAATGGTGGCTTGACAATAAGAATCCAGCTATGTGGTGACAGCGGCAGGAATCGTCGGATGCCTGATAACCATGTCTTCTTATTAGATGTGACGACGCCTTCGAATACCTTCCTTGTAGTAGCTGCAGGTGAATGGTATGACATGAGTTCCAACCTCGAGGAGCCACTTATGTGGGACAAAGAGTGCAAGGGGTGCGTCACGGCAAGCTCTGTGTGGAGGAAGTTGTAGAACACATCCATGACGAGTCAGTTGAAGATGGAGGAGCCCGGGGCCGCGTGGATGTTGTCATGGCCCAGCATGAACGTCACTCCCGCGTGGACGTTGTCATGGGTGTATGAAGTCGATTAGATTGACGCTCGCGATGGATATCGACTGAGCATGGGTCCCTAATTCACACAGAGATAGCCTCCAGTTCTTTCCGGCCTCCTTCTATTCGCTGTCCTTCTATGTCGAAGAGCTCCTCAGCTACTTCTCTTCGTTCGTCTTCCTGTCCGTTTTTGATACTGCAGGTCCCAGTACTCCCCATTGCTCTATTCTTTTTGCTTTTTCTCTCCTTTTTCCCCTTCCACAATAGCTTCCTCTTTTCCCCAAAACAGGATTCTATTGCTCTCTTTTGGTCAAGCGACTGCTGCTAAATCAATCGACTTCCCTTCTTTTTTTTTATTCAGAAACAAATCCATCTCTTTCCGTTGAATGCGCGTCTGTTTTTCCTTCTTCCCCTTTGGCTACTTCCGTTCAGATAGAGAAGCTCCCTGTGGCCCCCAAGTATACATTCACTATATATATCTTGTCCTTGTATGGTGTTCGTTTGAAGGCGCTATTCTGCTCTCTTCCCTTTCCAGCCTTTAAACTAGGTATTTCCCAATCATCTGCGTCCCAATCCTCTTCAACAGGTTCCGCGACAGACATATCCCTCCCTTTTTTATTCAAAACAAAGCTCTTTCCTTGCAAAGCCTACACGTGTTTTTCCATAATCAAAAACCGTGTGATAAGCGCCCATGAAAACATCTCCAAGAATCCTTAGAGGCCTTGAAGAAACATCTAGACCCATAAACCCACTAACACATTACATTTCATTACCCTCTCCAACTTTCAAGATATACTATTCAAGCGTAAGATCAAAATGTTTCCCTCCTATCGTAAAGGTCACTGTGAGCATGGAAGAAACTTGATCACACTCCACAACACTCTCTCCATTCAGATTCGGAAGACATTCGCACATCTTGCTACTGCCATTTCACATAGAACATCCAGTTGTAGATGTTAGAAACATCCTCACGAAGCCCATAATCGACATATCTTGAAATAAGTGTAGCCATGAGATTGCATCTCGAGTTACCAGTCTACCAAAACTCCTTGTTCTTCTTCGTCTTCAGCATAGAATAAAAGAGCAAACATAACAACTAAGTATGTACAAAGTATCAAATCACACAACATGACTTTTGGGTGGTTTACACACCTCGAATGCGCAGCAATACGACAACGGACACACGTGGTGGCAACATCTTCATCCACAACATGATTCACCGTAAGTAAAGGAGCCATAGCATGTTTGTAACAGACGGCATGAGTACCATTTTGGGCACTAGAGGCGTCAAACTCATCATAAGCAAGAACAAGATTTGCAATATATTCATGGGAGTCCCCAAGCAGCATGGTCCTCGGCATGACGGACTGCAGAAATGTCATGACGATCCTCGCTAGCATGACAGGGTGCAGCATGCTTGATCCCCAGTATCTCTGAAAAGAACAAGGTAGAAGGTAGAGTTGCATGGGCAGAATCTCCTTGGCTGCTTGAAGAGGGCCGTCACGTTATGACGGAGAGAAGAGGCCAACAGAGGCGAAAAGTGTTCGACTTATTGGAAAAGCTATATTCAACTATCCAAATCGCTGGCACTATATCCAATTCAGCAAACAGAGTCATGCTAAGTTTTGATGGTTTGATGCTGAACCTCCAAGATATGCAGATTGAAGATTTGGGCCCTAAAGCTCTCGTGAAAAAGTGACTCCTTGGTTCAAATTCCTGAGGGAAACCTACTGAATTGTACTCGAAATACTTCGAATCAATTCCATAGCCCTGCACCTCTGCGGATATGATATGTCTCCAACTGCAGAATTACAAGATGAAAGTAAAAAGCAGTGCGACAAGCTGAAGAGGAGCGACCTGGAGCTGTGCATATTGAACTTCTTGAAGATAAAGCAGGCATAATGAAAGAAGCTAAAATTTTGCATGTTCATCTTGACTGCTAGGCTTATGGCAACAACACTGGGCGTCTAATTGGCAATGATGGAGTTTACCTATCCACCTTTGGCCTGGGTGCAACTAATTTTGCAACTGCTGAGTTTCCTATGATGATGAACTTCATAACAGGACATTTAATCAATACAAAAGAGCAAGCAGGGACTTTTCAAATAGTTGTCATTATTGAGAATATGAGGCCTGTAAACAAGGTGTTTAACTCTTAGAAACACGAATCATATACAATGAAACAGTTTACAAAGCAGATTGCTAATGATGAACACATACCATCTTTGATTAGAGAGGTCGTGCTGGTTCCAATACATAGATCCTTTCAGATCTCTGAATCTTCTGAAATCTTCTGCTGGTCTGGTTACAGAATGTACATGCTGATGTGATCCGAATTTGATAGAAACCTCTGAGAGCATCTGAAATCAGATGTGTTGTACAACAGAAGGATCTCTGCACTAAAGGACATGCTTGACTGGATTATTAGCTAATGCCCATTATTCTGTTCAATGTAAATGTCATCATACATCTGAATGTAAATAGTTTATGAGATACTTCAGATTTTTCTGAACATGAACTTCATGTAACTCACTTGACCAGGAATTTAGTGAACTTTGGCATCAAATATTTAAGTTCTTCTTGTTAGCCTCATTTCTTGCTGTATCTTGAACCCCGTGTTCTGCAGCCCTTGCGTGAACTTTATGACACCGTGGTATACACCTAGATGCTCCTGCCATTTCTAGACATATTATTGAACTGCTGTTTCAACTGGATCTTCCGTGCATGTGTCATGGTTCCATAATTTCTCATCAGTATATCCCAAGCATCCTTCGGAGACTCACAGCCAGTGATTTGAATAGCCATAGCATCAGATATACATAGTGAAAACCAATGCAGTACCTTACATGCTCTTTCAGTCCATAACATGTGAGCTCTCTTTTGTTCATTTGTTGCATTTGCTTCAGGCAATTCAGGAGCTGCTTCATCTCCTGTGCATAGTCCCAATATCCTCTGCCAACCAGAAAATTTTTCATTCTGAATTTCCATAATGCAAAGTTTTTGTTGTCTAGATTTTCTCCAACTATTTGCGTGATATTATCAGTCCCATGTGCATTAGCCATGATGCAACAGACTGTATGTCAAATGCCTGACTCCCTGCAAGTCAATAAGTCCGACCGACTAAGTTCAGTCCACTACAATTAATGACAATTTTCTGCAATTAAGTGCAGTAAAAAACCAGTAAATTTTAGCCCAGTATCAGCCCAAAATAGTCCACAATCAAGTTGTCCAGCTCGTAGAAATAACTGTCAATACATATGCCGTGTACTTGCTTCAGATTGAACTCCTGCAAATCCACTGTCAGGGTCCAAAAACATGCCGTCTAGACTTGTAAACTGTGATTAACAGCAACACTTTCAATGCCAAAAACAACATGCATACATATCATATATGTCCCAAGTCTTCTCAGATGACTGCAAGTACATATGTCACTCCAGACATGAGCATAGAAGCACGAAATAGTGCATAATCAGCAAGTACAAGTGTCAACAGTTTTGTTTGCAGGTTGCAATCAACCAAAAACCAGCATAACCAGCTTCAAACCACTTCAAAGCATCTTCAAACCAAACCATGCATTTGCTCCAGTATGACAAGGTCAATGCATGACTATGTAGTGACCATAGACTGTCTGTCTCTAATGAGCAAAGTCATACATTACTTCTGCAATTTGTATTCAGCCAAAGAGACGAGATTGCATTTGCTTCAACTCCAAAAATTTTAGCATTCAGTGGCACTTAATGCTTTTCTCAACTCATGAACATTCTAACATACATATGTCAGTACATACATCTCATAGATGTCACCAAATGTCACACTATGCTTCAGTAAAGAACAAATGCTTGCTATCCATGTTAAATGACATTTTTCAACCTGTCTAAAATGCTCCACATTTGAGTATTTCAGTTACCAAAATTCAGTTACCAAAATTAGCTTGCATTGGATCACAATAGGTACATATGACCTCCAGCATATACCTATGCTCCAAGAGTGCTTCTGGGCTTGTCAAAGAGCTTCCAAAGCTCTTCAATGTGTTGCATATACCATGTATACTGTGTATACAACAGTGCTGCCCTTTTTTTCAAATCTTCCCACTCTGATCTCAGCTCATGTGAGAGCTCAAGGTCAAGCACTTGCCTCTTGCCATCTCAAAGCACTTCATACATGACATAACCAAGCATTTGATGACCAAATACACTAGCATTTGATGAAGTGCAGCCAAACAACTGATGGCAGCAAACAGGTGTAGTTCACACTGCCTGCAAACCTGAATTTCAACATACTTCTGGAGATGATGATGATTGTAGTGAGTGATACACACTCTGATGTGGTCTTCTTGGCCTCCTCAAGGCTCCCAACAAGGCACAAGCACTGATATTCACCCTGAAGTATGCAATGAACAAATGCTCACCTACATCCCACAATGGCAGCTTGTTTTATGCAGGGAAAAGACTAAGTCAGGTCCTCTTCACTTCCTCCAGCTTCACGGAGTCCACCAAGTCCCGCTTTGATACCATGTTGAAAGAGGGGAGAGAGAGATAGGGATAGAGCTAACAGAGAACCATCAGGTTCTTCTTCTTCTCGTTCATTTTATTCAACACTAGAGTCATACTCACACTACAAAGAGTAACCTAGTGTAAGTGTAACTAGACTGACTAACTCACTGACTAACTCTAGTCAGGTCACCGACTAGCTAAACTAACTTATTCAATGTAGTCACATGCAGACAGCTACACACTAGCTATCACAGATGTCGGTCATACATAAAGACGGACAGACGGGAGAGCTTGACTTCTAACAAAGGAGAGGAAAATTTTGGGACCAGGAGTCAACCATGAAGGCTCATAGTTCTCATCGGAGCTTCTCCCATCTATCCAACCACTCTGCTTCATAGTTATGATGGAGTTCTTCAAGGATCTCCAAGGAGACAGGGGTCAAGCCATCCAAGTGCTCTGCTCCAACTATAGAGGCTTGGAGGAAAACATTCTCCTCCTCTAGCCAATAGGCTATGCTCTTGACATCATCAATAAAGACCAACTACGTGTGGTATGATGCCTCTAGCCTTTGGCAATGCTCTCAAAGAGCATCAATCTTTTGTTGCACTTGCCTGGAGAGAAAGGTATTGGCCTTCTTGAAGTGATCCACTTGGGCCACAAGGTTGTGCTGATGATATTGCTACTTGATCAAGAACCCATTGATGAAGTTCAATGATCCTTGGGTCATCTCCAAGCTAAACTCAGGTGGAATTAGAATGAGTTGCTAGGGCAAGTTGGCAGGGAGGCGCATGGCTAGAGAGGAGGAGCCATCGACACTAGTGAGGGTAGAAGTGAGAGTGGGGTGCTTGATGTTGTTGATGGTTTCCTCCTCCCATTGTCTCTTTTAGCCCTTCAGCTTGAGGAGGGAGAGTTTGGCGGAGAGGCTAGTGACATAGATGGATTTCTTGGGGGTTTGGGGAGGTTGGGCTTCTTGCCGTGGTGGGTCATATTGGGTATCTGTAGGTCAGTAGTGCTGGCAAGGGGATCCTCCTTTTTAAGGACTTGGTCTTTGATGCTCTCCATGGTGTCCTTGACGGAATTAGAGGTGAGCTCTAGCACGATTTTTGTCTCGGTTGAGATCCGGGAATGTTTTCTGCCGATGAGGAAAGTTGGTAGGGAGGGTCGACAAGGGCGAGTGGGGAAAAGAGCATGGTAAAGTGCTATTCACACATCATCTTGATGGTTCTGATATGGAGGACAACTTGTGGGATAGGCACTTCATCTTGACAAATAAGTGGTCTAGAAGTACATGGACCTAAGCGAATCATAAGGAGAGAAGAAGAGAAATACTATCTTCTTGGACACATTAAATGCCTTAGCCTACAAGTAAAGCACCTTGAGAAACAACCTAAGGGTGTCGAGTTTCCATTTCTTGCGATTATCGACAAGGTTGCTCAATCGCTACTTCTTGTTTAGGATAGGGTCAAAGATTTCTTCAATGGCGGTGGTGGGGAGTGTTGGCAAGTCGACTTCACCATGGGTAGGCAAGCACAACTTCTCCTACACTCTCTTTGCAGAGAGCTTATATTTGTGGACCTAGATATAAATGGTGGAGCTTGAGAGGAGAATGGTTTGGGTGTTGGCACTCACTCTCTCACTCCCGTACACTCCCTCTCTCAAGCATAAGCTCAAGCAAGCAAGAACAAGAAGAAGAAGAAGAAGAAGAGGAAGAGGAGAGCTAGTTTTGGCCACACACAAAAATGAGCTTCTTTATTCACTTTTTTCCTTTTATATAAAACCCTAATCCCTTTGGGCGCTCATCCCTTTTTTACATGACCGGCCATTTTACCCTAGGTTCTCTTTTCCTATTCTCTTCCTATTTGCATTGTGCCTTCACCTATGCCCGTCTACATTTACAAATTGCACAAGACGGAACCTGGCGCTCGTTTACAAAGATTTAGGTCCTCTTTTATATTTAAAATTTGCCTTTCCTCTTTTTTTCTTGCCCTGAACTTTTAAGGTTGTCCTTGCGCTTTTGGCATTTTTTCCTCCTTTTTCTTTAGTTGGGCTACCTTTTTTCACTTTTTCATGCCTCTTTTTAAATTTCTTTTTGCATTCTTTGCACTGGGGTTAACATGCAGCCATGTGCCCCTCCACTTTATATTGCCTAAACCCTTTGACACTTACTTTCTCCTCTACTTTTTTAGCACTGATCACCTCAGGTAGAGAAGTTCATTGAAACACCCAGTGCTATTGAGAAACATGGATCTAGAGCTAGCTAGGTATGGTGGACACAAGTCACAAACACACGATACATTATCAAAAAAAGAGATTGTAACTCAAGAGAATTAGATTCCAAGATAGATTAGCTTGGACTCATAAAGACAATCTTGAGTGACTCAAAGTGATAGTACCATTGCTTTGAAATGTGTGTGAAGTACATGCTTATATAACTTTTTGGATAGTACCACTCTTCCTCACTGTGCTTGTGAGATTTTTGACATCTCTTCCTAGAGCCTCTTATCTTCCATACAAAGCAACTTATGGGCCAAGCTCTTTTGGGTATGCATCCAACCTCTATGGGCATACATTCAATCTCTATGGGCATATATCATTTGATTTCTCAACACCCCCCCTCAAATGATGAGTCTCTACCCTTGCTGTCTTTTGTCCCCCCTGCATGTAAAAATGGACTAGGAGACCAGCTCTTTGGCAGCCTAGTCAAGTTAAGGCTTGAAACTTTACATCTTGGTACGGGTTTTGACATCCACTATGGGAATAAGGATCCACTAAGGGAAGACAATATCCACTATGGAAAAAACATTTTGTTTGGTTGTAGACAGAAAGTATTTTCTTCATGCTCCTTTTTCTTCTTTGGTGATGTCCTCAATCTTCTTGGTCTTCTTAGACTTCTTTATCTTCACACTCCTTGGCTTTTGTCATGCTTTTTGTCCCTTTTGTTGATGCATGGTACATGCTTTCATTGATGGGTACATGGCCTTTTCTTGACAAGCTCTCTTTGACATACATGATCTTTGGATACATACATTTTACAATTTTCTTAGTAGTACAATGGCTTGTGCATAAAGATGGATATATATCTCTTTGGATAGCATTGGGGTTTGGAGTACATTCACATTGGACACTTTAGAGTGATGTAGGAAAACCATTTCAAGTGTGGGAAGGTCTTATCAATTAGCTTTCAGCTCAATGGCAGTGTCTATAGAGCATTTGCATATAACGACTCTTTTGTGAATGAGTGTGAACTTCCTTAGTAAATAGGGTTTTAATTAAAATGAAAAAGATAATGCAGTCATGAACCAGGCAGATTCAGGTGTTGTTTTTCCATCTCCTCCTCTCAGTCTAATTTGCAGGCATCTACGATGGTAAGCGCATCCTCATGAGCAGACGACATATTTTTGGATTTTGGAGCTTTGGGTACCCTTTGAATCTTCCTTTCTATTCTATGTCTCTATCTGAGACAACAGCAAATCCCTTCCTTGTAGATCATGGTTTGTAGGTTGTGTGTGAGTATTGGCGTCATTTGTTGACCTCGTGCTACTAACAGGGACCTATTGCAGATCTACACGTAGCTTGATAGTGAGAAGAAGATGACTACTAACTTCAATGGAGGCTCTCTTTAAATTAGCGATACATGGAGGAGTGTCATCATAGTCAATAGATCTATGAAATAGAAGATTGAGAGAGAAGCAGAGTTCAAAGCTCCAGCAAAGCTTAGAAGGGAGCTAAGTGTAGAGAGAAGGAGAAGGAGAACATAGTATGGGAGAGAGCTGCCATATTAAGCATAGAGAAAAAAACAACAGTACCCAATGCCTTGTAGAGCACAACTTGATGCTGCCCAACCAATTCTTCTAAACCAGCATCACTCTTTCTTCTCTATCCAGTTGCTTCTTCCTTTATGGCTCTTACTTGTTCTTGAATAGTAGCTAGCCTTCAATGGTTGTAGTCTTTCTCTCTTTTCTCCCAAATGACAACTTAAGGATAGATTATCAAAAAGAGAGATTGTAACTCAAGAGAATTAGATTCCAAGATAGATTAGCTTGGAGTCATAAAGACAATCTTGAGTGACTCAAATTGATAGTACCATTGCTTTGAAATGTGTGTGAAGTAATATGCTTATATAGCTTTTTGGATAGTACCACTCTTCCTCACTATGCTTATGGGATTTTTGACATCTCTTCCTAGAGCCTCTTATCTTCCATACAAAGCCACTTATGGGCCAGCCTCTTTTGGGCATACATCTAGCCTCTATGGGCATACATTCAACCTCTACGGGCATACATCATTTGATTTCTCAACAAGTGCAACATATCAAAATCATTCATGTCAACCCAAAATGCTCCCAACCAAAAAATATCTTGCTCTGATTGTATGTTGAAGTACACTAAGCCCTCCATGCCTTCATCACCCTCGCTACCTAGGTGAGATCCCTATTCATCATGGTGATAGAAACTCTCTCCATGGTCTTGCCCTTTACAATATTTGTTTCATCTAGCTTGATAATAAAAATAACAACCCCATTGGCCATTATATGATCTAATATGTAATTATAGCTCTTTGCAAAGTCCTCAGGTCAAAGAATATTTTATTACAACTATCGTACTTTAGTACTCCCTTCTTTCCAGGATAACTATCTATGATGTGAAAGGGCTCACTAAGTACTTCCAAGACTTGATGTTGCATCTTGTTTGTTGAACTAAGGATGGCTTTGGAAGTAGATATCACTTTGCCCTTTTATTCTTTAATGTCTCTTACATGACTTTGAAGAGTTGTGTATCTTTGTCTACTAATCCCCACATTGTCTAGGGTGCTTTGGATGTCCTCTTTGTCCAAGCCAAACCTTTGTAAGAACCTTTCAATGCATTTTTCATTGGTTTCCCTAAACTTGTAGCTACCAAGAGGTGATCCAAACTTGCAATGAGAGTGGTTTATAGTTTCACATAACAAAAATTTGAAAATCAAGAGAGAACATTTGAGAGAGCTTAGTTTCTAAGGGGCAATGACATAGTGAAGGTGATAAGTGTATGCAAGACATTCGAGGTTCATCATAGATAATGAAAGTACCAAGGTACAAAAGGGAAAACATTCCCATAGATTGCAAATTTTTATTCCAATAATATTTTTGTAAATATTTTTCAATAATGTTTTTCATAAATTGGATCACACTTTCTCTCTCAATTTTTCATAGGGCAAAAAAGTAACCTCAAATATCTACGAATGCATAATACTTCGAAAGTGTGAGTGCAAACTTGGGACTATCATTCATCTATAAGAGGGGGCAAATGTTGACCTAATTTGGGTATTACAAAAAATAGTAGCTAGTAAAAATTATAGTTTTGTAAAAATTTAAGAAGTGTGAAGAAAGAGGCCAAGGGCATTAGGACATATTTAGAAGCATCAATTTTGCAAGCTATCATAAATAACAACATCCAAAATAGTTCTTGCTAAAAATAGTAAGTGACGATCAATATCTTGAAGTAGCAAGAAGAGATATAGGTGGGGCTTAATGGAGTAATTTCTTTGAGATATTGTAAAAATTTTAGAAGTGAAAAGGAAGAGGCCAAGGGTATTAAGACATATTATAAGCATCAATTTTGCAAGCTATCATAAATAACAACATCCAAAAAAGTACTTGCTAAAAATAGTAAGTGACGATCAATAGCTTGAAGTAGCAAGAAGAGATATAGGTGGGGCTTAATGGAGTAGTTTCTTTGAGATATTTTAGGCCTTGAAGTTTCCTAAATTTGTATCACCTATTCATTTTTCATGTAAGAACTCTTAAAAGAATAAGAGTTTTTGTCAATGTCCCATTATTAAACAAAACCAAGGCAATGTAGCTATGCATGGATTATTTGCAGTTTGTGAAATCTCCACAAGTGGGCATGATACAAATTGATCCTTACTAATCAACTACAATGCAATGCTGCCTATTGCATGCTTATTTTTGAGATAGGAAAGGGAGTATATAAAATGTGTACTACCATCTATCTAACATGGGTCTAACAAGAATATCCTCATCTACATTTAGAAAGAATGTTTTCCTACTTCACGAATAGCCTTGATGAAGGAGGACATCTCCTGGTTTAATGCTACATTCAAGAGCAAGGATACATTGGTGCAATTTAAGTTTATGGTAAATGCATGCATCTGATTAGGGTTGGGTTGAGAATAGTACACGATTGGATCCTCACTTCGGTGTTGGATACATATACAACTCCTTTTTCCTTTATGGGTCCTAGAGCATGAAACTTCTAGTGTGTGATTGGATCCTCACTTTGATGGATATATATGTAACTCATTTTCCCTTGATGGGTTCTACATCATGAAAGTTCTACTTGGATATTGTTTATAGACTTTCCAATATGGCTAGATGGAGAAATGAATAAGTAAGCTATCTAGGCCCTTGGAAAAGTTATGCACATCTCTACTATCTTGTCTCCCTTGGAAAATCTCAATCATGATTAAAAAGCATGCATCTTTAAAGATAGGAGTAATGAGCCATTAAGGACTCAAATGGATTTGAGCTCATTTTGGAAGTTTGCTTCTCACATTTCATGCCTAGTAATCATTGTTGGGAAAGATGTAATTTTGCAAAAATTTTCCCAAAGAAATCTAAAAATCCAAGAAAAGTAAAAATCTGAAAAGAAATAACACAACAAGGTGGAAAAGAAAGATACGCAATAGCAAGCCAAAGAGTCAAAGGAGGAGCTCCTTGAGAAAGGGAAGTAGTACCAAAATGGCATAAGTAAATCCTAGACAAGTGAGTGCAATTCCAATAGAGTAGAAATGTGATTAACATAAAGGGCAATAAGAATCATGTTTTGAAGTTACCATGCATAAAGAGAATCTTGATCAAGCCCAAAAGTAGCAAAATAAAATCTCTCAAAAAAGCTGACTAGAACTTTGTTTGTTGACCACAACTTTTACGCTACTCTTCATGGGGAGGTGGAGTGTCTCAATGAAGTGAATGGATGGTATTAGCAAATTTAAAGGATCCCCCAAAATCAATATAGTGGCCTGGAATGCTAGGGGGATTGGGACAAAGATGAGGAAGCAAGCTTGTTATGGGATTATTGCAAGGCATTTTAAGATATCAAACTCGATGAACATGCTATCTAGGAAATATCATATGAAGTGAATATTGTTGTCATGCATACATGCTAGAGAGGTAAGAGAGACTCCTTGCTTCTGGTCAAGGTACATTTCAACCTTGTCTTGGGTTGAAAGCTACTAGGAGATGGTAGTTGTGTTGCAATCAATGTTACCACATGCAACAAAGCTTTCACTTTTATCTCTATCTATGGATCCAACATGTACATAACTAGAGATGATTAATGGGATATAATTATGGGTTTGATATTGGCTTAATGTACACTTTTAATTGGTGATTAGAACATGAACCATGTGGATGGTGCTCATTCACATGGGGATGCCTACATGATGCTTGATGAATGAAGTCTTTGGGATGATTTGGTCCACATGCATAACTTATGGGATTTAGCCTTGATGGGACTCGTGATGGGACAAGACTATGCTAGGGTCTTTTATGCCTAGCAGAATGTAGATACTACTTGGAGAGCTAGCCGGATCAAATAGAAGCTATGCCAACCAAAGTGCATGGTGACTAAGTGATGGAGCATAAATGTGGGTATTGGTGGATATCATGGCCTTAGACTAGTTACCTCACTAGTGTACCTTTGGGATGATTGTCTTAGAAAAAACTATGAATGGCATGCCATCATTTAGGCTAAATGTTTCGTTCTTGCAAGACTAGAAGTTTGTTTGTACCCATAGAATGGTGTGTTCTTGCATGTCTATTGTCATCAAACTTTCTAGGAATCATGCAAGGGTTCAAGTTGTTGCTTGAAGGAGAGACAATTATATTATTAAAATTTCTAGGAATCATGGGGTGGAAGGATTTGGGCTATTGCTCAAAGGAGGGACTATATTGGTAGCCACTGAGAGTCATTATGACTTTTCCTAGCAATCCTTACTTGCACAGATTGCTTTAGGAGATTGAAATACACCTTTATCATTAAGAATAACTTTATCCTCAAGTTCCAAGGTCCAATTGAGAGGTGAGTGTGAGATTCTTTGGGATGACCTATCGATTTCTTCTTCAATGTGCTCAAGGCAAAGCACTGTGGCATTTCTTAAAGATGAGACATGGAATAATCTTAGTCTTAAAAGAAAATCTAGCTTCTATAGTTGGGATTTCCCCCCCATTTACAACCTCATATGAAGAGAATCTTAGACACTTTGAGAATATTGCTATTGTAATTCCTTGTAAGAAGAATCTATTCTATAGAAGATCTTCTCAATTGAATATGCTTGTGCCTAGGACTTGGTAGGTATGCTCATTTGAATAAGGAAGAATGGCTATAAGGTGGATGACTTCAATAAAGGCCTCATTTAATTAGGGCCTAAAACAACTACTAGGTGTAGGCTAGCCTAGTGGAGACCTCTAACTATTTGGGGGTTCTATTAGAAGGACTTGTCCAAGGCTTTAGCCTTGAGAGTGAAGCACATGTGAGGCACATGCTAGCCAAAACTATCCATCCTTACCAATATGGTTTTTTCTGGTCGCAAAACTCATGCTATTATACTTACTTTTTTCTATGGACCATGCTCTAAGTTTATAGATAGACATTGTTTTGGTCAACATAGACCTAGACAAGGCCGATGATAGGATAATTTGGGCCTTTATACTACTCGCCATCCTCAGGTCTTTGGATTTGGATCTTTGTATATGCATATGGTGGGGAAATGCTTTAGCCATACCTGTGCTTGTGTCTACATCAACCGTTGATCTTAGCTCCCTTTCCTCTCAAAAGGTCAATGAGGTAAGGGAAGAAGGTTGAGAAGAGAATATAGGAAGGAGCCATTAAAGGTCTCTTGATGTTAGAGGGTAGTCCCTTTGCTACCCAATTTTTCATAGATGATAATGCTAGTTTGGCGGTTGCATAAAACAAATTAGTTGATGGGCTCCTTCAAGTGTATGAAGATTTTGATACTCTTTAAATTTCTAAAGTTAATTCATGCAAATTAGGATTAGTCCTTAATTGGGGGGATCCTTAGCCCTAGTTTCTCAATTATGGTTCCGAAGTTGTCAAGATGGGGAGGTCTTCAAATACCTCACCTTGACCTTGGCTATCCATTGGCCATTGGGATCTCAATGAGACAATGCTTTAACTAGCCCTACATTAAACTAGAAGTGAGCCTAGTAGCAATAGGTCCCTCTCCCACTTAGGGACAAGGCAACTATGCTAGAGTCTATTTTAGGGTGGGTTCAGATGAGCGGCAGCAAAGATATATCAAAGGGGCATGCTTTTGATGTGGCATCCCCCAAATGGTTGAGACTTTCCTCTTCTTTCCGCTAGACCCACCCTCTTTCTACCAACCGCTCCCCCTCGGAAGAGCCTTGGCACTAAGAAAAAACCTCTCTTTATCTTCTTGTAGCACACTATGCCTCCAGCCTCACTATTCACACAAGGAGGCAGAAGGTTAATCATGTTTTGCAGTGCTGCCACCTCAATTTGAACCTAGCCTTAATGACAACAATGACCTTTTTGGGCTTGGTCTTGATCTTTAGTAAGAACTAAGTTGGACAAAGTAGAAAAGTTGTTTCTCGAAGTTTCTTTCATCACATAAAGATAAGAAGTCATTACACTTGATTAGTTGGGATATCTTGATAGTAGATAGAGAGCTTGGAGGTATGGGGCTTGAACTTCTGAAGGAGAAGTCTAATAAAGTTGGATTTAGAGTTGTCATAAAGGATGGGGGATTCTGAACCTTGGGCAAAGTTGCTTTGGCATTTTATTGTCAAAGCTCTCACTAGGGAAGGTAAATGGCTAAGACATGGCTTGAAATTAGATGACATTTAATCTTGGTAATGCCTATTTTGTGCGGTCAAAGCATTTCAAGGTTGTCCATGTACTGGTCAAAGCTTGAGCAACCATTCTAGGTGGCATAGAATGGGTTGGATTGCGAGATAGGAAGGGTGACCCCTCCATCATATTCAATACATGTCTATCTCTACATGCATATGATCCTTGATTGCCCCTATCCAGGAGAACCCCAAGACCTCTAAAATCATCCATATAAAAGGCTTCAAATAAGGGATCAATGTATGGAATTTGGATTTATATTTATTCAAGGTTTGGGCTAGATTGTGTTGTGAGAGATGTGCACAATGTGAAAATGTTGAGGCCCCTAAAGGGTAAAAGATTATGGTGTTGCAAGCAAAGTAGAGTGTGGAAGGGCCCCTCACCTAGAGTGTTTCTACAAACTTTAACTTCTTGGAGAAAGCATTTCTCTCTTCATGGAAATTGATAGTGCCAAACTGCCCCTTAGAAGTTCTCTGTATAAGATACTTCATATCCCCCCATTTTGCCCTTTATGCAAGAGGGAGAAGGAGATTAATTGTGGTATACTTGTGTGTGGGGGGGAAGTCAAGAATTAATTGACGACTGCCAACCTGCAAGCCTTTTGGTATGAAGATAGCCCTCTTCGGGGATAAGGGTGGACCACCGGATGACCAAAACATGTAGCTAGTTTATTGTTTGAAAGCTCTTGCACTTAAATTTATTTGGAAAGCTTGTACTTCTGTTGCCTTTTGGTAGGCTTGTTAAAGCTGTCTACTAGTCTAGGCTTTGCTTTGATGCATTGCCATGAACAATGCTCTACTTAAAAAAGAAACAGGCATCTACAATAGTATGTTACCATCGCATTTTAAAACAAATCGTGGCTAATTACGCAATACATAAAGCACTAAAAAACGGATTCAGGCTCAAATTGTGGCTAATCAAGCAATACATAAAGTACTAAAAAATAGATTCAGGCTCAAATCTTCAAGATAGTATGTTACCATCGCATTTTAAAACAAATCGTGGCTAATTACGTAATACATAAAGTTTAAAAAAAACAAATTCAGGCTCAAATCTTCAAGATAGAGGAATAAATTTGCTATTTTAAGGAGAATGAAAAAGCACGTAAGAGTATGAGGCCGATCGGATTGTGGATTACGGATCTGGTTTTGGGTAGTTTTTGGAAATGTTTTGGTGTTTAATGTGATTAGCAGCATCAGTGCAGCAGAGAAAATGACTACATGGATGGTGGGCTACACGCGGATCTTATTTTGATATGTATAGGTGGCTATCCAAGATATTGTAACTCCACGATGTAGCGGACTTCACTGGAGAAGTAAGTGGGGATGGTGTCCTAGGGGTTGGGCAAGCTGTCGTCTATGACGTAGACCCACGCGGTAATCTGCTTGTAGGCGTGGTCGATGATGTTGCCGTAGTCGAAGTCTGACACGTCGGCATCGGTGACGTTGTAGAAGAGGCCGCAGAAGTTGCTGCGGTCGTACTGGGCGGTCCAGGGGGCCTGCGACCACTAGAGGGCGCCGACGCCGGACTCGAAGGTGCAGATGACATCGGCGACGCGGGATCCATTGACGATGAGGTAGGACTCAAGGGTTTTGGTCCCCGGATTTTTCACCACCAGTGCGCCCTCCTTCTTGGCCTTGACGTGGCCGTAGAGTGCGTGTTAGTAGGCCTGATTACCATCATCCGTGTTGTCCGCCTCTCATCAAAGAATATTCTGTCGATATTGCCTGGGTAGAACACGTACCAGCTGGTGTCCACTTCAACCTCCACGTCGGCGAGTGACAGGGCCCCGCCGCGCTCGTGTGGACGTAGCCGATGGCGCGGTCGGTGTTGTTGCGGAGGGCGGCAATGGCGCTCGCGTAGGTGGACTGCGCCGCCGCCCTGGCCGTTGGCCACAGCCACGACCCGGTGGGGCACAACATTCCGCAGCCGGCACAGCCAGCCCTATCAGCAGCACCAGATGGCCGATCACCAGGAACATCAGCAGGCCGGCATTGACCATTCTCCCTGGTGGGTGAGTCATCATGCAGATCTTCGTGATCAGCAGAAGAGAATTAGCAACAAAGGCGATATCCAAAGCTTCTGCGAGATGACAGCAAGACGATATTCCTTGAGGGCCAACTAGGCTTAATTATATATCACAAGAGGCTCATCTATTACAATCGGGTCTCCGGATTAACGTCTGTGATTTCTCTACGCCAACAACGTTGACCAAATGGAGTCGCGGCGTTGAAAATTCCGAACGCTTCGGCAACGCAGTTGACAAAATGGATAGCGGCTGCTAGCATTTAAGATTTCAAACTACCGACCATTGCACGTGCATATCCGTAGCGCCGACCAGTGTCGACCCGCCTAGGTCAGGGGGCCAGCGACAGTCATCCCCTTATCTCCTTTTTTACATAGCTGGTCGTGACTTAGACCCTTTTTCCCATTGTCTTATTTTCCTTGCTTCCTTCTTTCCGCCCATCTACCTTTACAAATTACATGGGTAAGAGCTCGACAGTCTTAAAATAAATCATGGTGCACCCTGCATTTTTATACAAAAGCATTGACTTGAGCTTTTTCTCGTACGCCTTTCTCCTTGATTTAAGACTTTTTTACTAGTGCGCAGATCGGTCGCTGTATGCTCACGTAGTGAATCCCGGAAGGTCCCCAAGAACAATAAACTCTATCTTTTTGTACAAATTACAATGTAAAAAGCATGAACGACAAGAGCAAGAGACCAATTGGGTTCAATCTCCCCCCATGCCTTGTGTGAGAGCTTCACAAAGTATGTATTTTATGTATATTTCCATCTTCATGCTCAATAATAGCCCAATTTACAAAAATATGACAAGCTTTTAGCTTTTGAGTTTGCTTTTACAAAAATAGGAGATAAAGCTAATGGACGGTGCCCATAGAGTCTGGCACGCCCAACACAATGTCCAAATAGAAATAACATATCCGTGCGCATAGGCGCATACAAAATAATAATAAATAATCGATGCCTCAATAGACATGACAAAATATAGGCGTGGCGCCTATCAAAATATAATCCATAGGTCGAATACTCGCTAGACTCCAATGCTTTCCTCCGCCACTGCTGCTATCTCTACACATCAACTGAAGCATTCACAATCGTTAGTAAAATAATACAATTAAACCGACAAAAGTGAATACCTAGCAGTCTTCAGCTACATAAATAAATCAACTGGTTAGAAATAAATCCTAACCTTAATTTATTACGAGTGCGCACTCTAAACTCATAAACGTTTATTAATTTAATATGTATTTTGCGGAATCACCCGCTATGGAATCACCCATGTACACACTAAATTAATGAAACGCCCAAAAAGAACAGGCGTCCCCATCAACTTCTCGCACAAAGAATCCACTTTGTGTATGAGCCTCGGTCATCAAAGTTTACAGAATTCACCGTAAAACCTCACGGAATCCACCATGGCATGGAATCCACCGTGGAATATGCCTCCTGGCATCATACCCCTGCGGTGGGATAGTAATTGACCTCAATTGCTATTAGCTCAATGTGGAGCTAACAGAGTGGGAAAAGCATTTAAGTCTCTAGCGTGCATCCATTGTGCTTCCTCTACAAGATGGTTCTTAAATTTAACTAGATATCTAGAATACTTTCGGCCAGTTCTAGTGGTCATAAAGTCAATGTCTATGATAGCTTCTGGTTCAAGTATTTCAGTCTCTTCCTCTAATAAAGGTGGGTTTTCATAAACAGGGTGGACAGGTAATTGGCCTCTAAATGGTCTCAATAAACTAATGTGAAATGTGTTTTGAATTTTCCAATGAGATGGTAATTCTAACTTGAATGCATTATCATTAATTTTATGAATGATTCTAAATGGTCCATAGAATCTAGGAGCTAGTTTGACAACTGGATGTCTATCTACACTTTGCAGTCTACGTTTTTCTATTCTCAACCAAACATAATCATCAACTTTGAAATTCATGGCTTGTCTTTTCTTATTAGCTTGTTTGGTACATGATTGCTGGGCTTTAGCAATCATATCTTTAACTTCATCAAATATACTGTTATGCATATTAGCAATATCATCGGCACTCTGAATTCTATTAGACAAAGATGCAACAGGTGTAGATAATCTATATCCATAAATGACTTCAAACGGTGCTTTCTTGGTAGATGTGTGCGGTGTATTATTATATGCAAACTGTAATAAATGCAAATGAGTGTCCCATGTCTGAGGTTTAGAGATAGTATATGCACATAAAAGATCTAAAATGGTGCTGTTTGTGGCTTCTGTTTATCCATTAGTTTCTGGATGAAATGCAGATGAGAAATCAATCTTTGTGCCTAGATTAGCAAACAGGGTAATCCAAAAATTGTTACAAAATCTAGAATCACGATCTGAAATGATAACTTTTGGCAATCCATGGTTAGTAAAAACAGTTTTCAAAAATAACTGTGCTGCTTGTGATGCTGTTAAAGTTTTCTTACATGGAATGAAATATGCTTGTTTACTAAATCTATCTACAACTGTCCAAATCATATCATGGTTAGATTTAGTATTTGGTAAACCAGTAATGAAATCCATAGAAATTTGTTCCCAAGGTTTAGATGGAATAGACAAAGGCATAAGTAATCCATACTGTTTACCATGATGTCTCTTAACTCTTTAACAAATCAAACATTCAGAAACAAAGTTAGATACATCTGCATCCATATGCGGCCAATAAAAATCTTCAGTTAACATACGTAATGTAGATATGATACCTCTATGACCTTGATATGGGAGACAATGAATTTCATTTAAAACAAAAGATCGAAATGGAATAGTAACACACAATCTCTTTTCATAAAACATAAATCCATCATTATATGACAATGAATCAACACGAATGAAATTATTTTGAACTAATTTATTCCAATCAGAATGAAAAGTAATATCCTGGTGATATGTATCTTTCATACCAATCAAAGAATCAAAAGATATGACAGAAATATTATGAATGGCAGGTCTTCTACTCAATGCATCAGCCACTACATTTTCTTTTCCAGGTTGGTATTGAATGATAGGATGAAAACTTTGAATGAAGGAAGCCCATTTGATATGGCAGTCAGAGATTTGAGGTTGGCTAAGTAAATGTCTAATACTTTGCTGATCGGTCTTTATCATAAATTCTGAACCCATTAAGTAGTGTTTCCACTGTCTTAATGCTTGTATAACTGCTAATAGTTCTTTGTCATATGTGGAATATTTCAGCTCAAAAGGTTTCAGCTTACAACTAGAATATGCTATAGGATGATTGTCTTGCATAAGTACGGCTCCTATTCCTGATCCACTAGCATCGGTCACTACTAGAAAGAATGGTCTATTAAAGTCAGGCAACTGTAGAACAGGGGCATTGGTTAATGCATGTTTTAGTAAGTCAAAGGATTTCTGTTGATTTTTGGTCCATTTATAAACAATTCCTTTCTTCAGAAGTTTGGTTAATGGTAAAGCAAGTAATGAAAAATTACGTACAAACTTCCTATAGAAACTAGCAAGACCAAGGAATGAGCGTAACTCATGCACGTTTTTAGGAACAGGCCAATTCAATATTGCATCAATTTTCTTAGGATCAACTTTAATTCCATCAGATGATACAATATGACCTAAATACTCAATTTCTATCTTAAAGAATTCACTCTTTTCAGGATTTGCATACAGTTGATTTTCTTTCAATAACTGAAAAACTAATGACAAATGCTCATAATGTTCTTTCTCATTTTGACTAAACACCAAAATATCATCAAAGAAAACAATTACACAATACTAATATTTCAAAAAGATACGGTTCATCATTCTACTAAAGGTAGCAGGTGCATTAGTCAATCCGAATGGCATGACTAAAAATTTGTAATGACCAAACTGTGTTCTGAATGCAGTCTTAAATATGTCAGACTTATCTAGCCTCACCTGATGATAACCAGACTTAAGGTCAATTTTACTAAATATAGAATATCCTTGCTGTTTGTCCATAAGGTCATCAACTCTAGGAATAGGATACCTATTCTTTACAGTGATCTTATTTAAAGCTCGGTAGTCAATACACATACGATAGGTATTATTCTTTTTCTTGACTAACAATACAGGTGCACTGAATGGAGAACTGCTAGGTCGAATCAAACCTCTATTTAGTAATTCCTCAACTTGACTCTGGATTTCTTTTTGCTCTATCTGGTTGTGCCTATATGGTGCTTTGCAAGGTGGTTGTGTGCCAGGGATCAAATCTATCTTATGGTCTTCTGGACGTGAAGGAGGTAAACCTGGTGGTAGGTCTTCTGCAAAACAGTCCTTAAAATATGCAAAAAATTCCTTATGCCTAAGGTGCATATGATTTTCCTTTACTTGCTATTCATTCACCCAAATGAGATATGATTTACTAGTATTGCGTAATGCACGTTTAGCTTGAGTATGCGAAAGCAGTGGAAAAACATTAGATGCATGCATACCATATAATATAATAGATTTTTCTTAAAAATTAATATTCATTGTGTGTGTGGAATAATCTATATCTGGGTTATGCTAATGTCGCCAAGGCATTCCTAAAATAATGTCACTCGACTGTAATGGAACAACTAAGAAATTTCTTCTTTCAGTGTATGAACCAATTTGAATCTCTAAGTCTTACACTTCTTGTGTACCATTATACCTAGTGCCCAAAAATGCAGCTTTTATGCGATAATGCGTAGGTACAGTCTGTAATTTCAATTCCTTTACCAATTTTGCTGAAATAAAATCATGAGTACTACCGTCATCATGCAAAATAGTCTTTTCCTTTCCATGCACCAAACATTTCATAGTCAATAATGAATGTGGAGTAGGCATACCTGGTAAAGTATCCGAAGGTGTAGTACTAGTGTCATCCTCATCTTCAGTGAAATCAGGCATATCTTCATGTTCGTCTTCGTCCATGGCTCCAAGATAGTTGATATGAACTGATGGCTTCTTTGAATGACAATTTGCTGCGAGATGTCCACGCTGGTGGCATTTATAGCATACTATTGGCTTGGCTTTGGTTACATTATTTGCAATGGCGGGAAGTCTAGGTACATTTGGATTTGGCTGTGGAATAGGCTTAGGATGTGGATTGACATTGGATGGTAATGCAGGTGGTTTAGCCCAATTCTTGCGGAAAGATGATGAAGAGAAACGACCTGGATTAAATCTTCTAAAATTGAAATTGAATTGTTTAGATCCATAATTACCATTGGCTTGGAGTTGCTGTGATCGTATGTCTCTACCTTGTAGCTTATCTTCAGTGTCGTGAGCTAAGGAAATGACGTCTTCAAGGGTAGCAGGCTTGAACATGTTCACTTCAGCGTAGTAATGTCCAAGAAGTCCAGACATATACTTTCGCTTATGTGTCGTCTCTGGTACGTCTTCAAGCATGCGTAGCTATAGGAGTGCATTCCAAAAACGCTATGTATACTGAGGAATAGGCTCACGATCCCATTGCTGGAGTAGATCCCATTGCTTGATAGCCTTCTCATGAAATTGCGGTGGAAGGAAATTCTACATGAACTTCTTCTTGAAATCTTCCCAAGTAGCAGGACATTCTATGCTCTTGCGTACTACAGTCCACCAAAGTGATGCTCAGTCTACCAAATGATTAGTAACACACTTGATTTTATCTTTTTCTGGATAGGTTTCCTCATGGAAATAGTCATCAAACTGGCTAATGAATGATAAAACAGTCTTTCCTTCTCGTATGCCATTGAAAGTACGAAATTTGAAACTTCGTTTACTTATCTTTGATTCCTTGCGAATGGTTTGAGCTTCAAGAGTGGTGTCGATGGTACGTCAAATCAAATCTTCAGCTTGAGGTTCTTCTTTGTCGGTAGACGCTCTTTGTAATTTTGCCAATTGCGCTTGCAATGCTTGCCTAGCCTTTCGTTCTTCTTCCAATTGCATTATGATTAAGTCCAGCTTTTGCTCCATCGTAGGCTCAGGTAGGTCGTCTTCAGCCATAGGATCATCCATATGTGGTTCCGTCATCCTGTAAAACTCAAAAGACCTTTCTCACTCAAAATCAGGTTAGCGGGATGAGCGTAGCTCAAATTCGGGGTTACAAGGCTTATGTATTTTTGGGTATTTCTTTCTCAATCTTCAGAAAATCTGCGATTTTTCCTTCTTCGTATGCTGAAAATACTTCAGCAAACCTGCGTATGGGTAGAATACCTTCCAACGAACAACTTTGCAGTTCGGAGTTTTTGCACAGGAATAGCCCTTCTAGGAGTTTTGAGCACAAGTCAGTTCTGACTCCAGTTGACTAGTCTAACTTGCAGAGTTGCAGACTTAGGTGACTTACAGAGTTGCAGACTTGCAGAGCTTAGTCGACTTAGTGAACTTACAGAACTTGATCACAGTTGACTTGCAGAATTTGATCTCTGAGGCGCGGGACCTGGAGTTTGATGACTTGCAGGAGATGACTTGTCTTGTCTGACTTGAGTAGTTTAGCTTGGCTTAATGGATTAAGCTTGAAAAAGCTTAATCGTCTAATTTCGTGGAGGGGCCGTTTTTCTCAGGCGGCGAAAAACGCGGGCAGATCCTGATATACCACGATGATAAATTGAAGCTTTGAAGCTTCTTTAAAGCTTAACTAAACTTCTCAAGCTTTAATGGTTGAAGATTTGAAATATTAAATTTTGGTATTTATCACTTATCTCTCTCTGTTTGACGACTTGATGATGGAGATGAGAGAGTGGTCCTCCGCCTGTATTGCCTGGTCCTTCGCGATCTGATAACAGAAACAGGGCTTCTTGATCGCCAGAAGTCTGCCTGTATCGACGGTTCGCTACAAGATTGACCGTAGAGCCCGATCGTTCCAGGAGCTCCGCCTTCGCACGAGATGGGTAGCGATTGGAGGCTCTTGATCTCAACTCCGCTCTGATACCGCTGGTGTGCAGATCGGTCGTTATATGCTCACGTAGTGAATCTCGGAAGGCCCCCAAGAACAATGAACTCTATCTTTTTGCACAAATTACAATGTAAAAAGCATGAACGACAAGAGCAAGAGACCAATTGGGTTCAATCTCCCCCCATGCCTTGTGTGAGAGCTTCACAAAGCATGTATTTTATGTATATTTCCATCTTCATGCTCAATAATAGCCCAATTTACAAAAATATGACAAGCTTTTAGCTTTTGAGTTTGCTTTTACAAGAATAGGAGATAAAGCTAATGGACGGTGTCCATAGAGTCTGGCACGCCCAACACAATGTCCAAATAGAAATAACATATCCGTGCGCATAGGCGCATACAAAATAATAATAAATAATCGATGCCTCAATAGACATGACAAAATATAGGCGTGGCGTCTATCAAAATATAATCCATAGGTCGAATACTCGCTAGACTCCAATGCTTTCCTCCACCACTGCTGCTATCTCTACACATCAACTGAAGTATTCATAATCGTTAGTAAAATAATACAATTAAACCGACAAAAGTGAATACCTAGCAGTCTTCAGCTACATAAATAAATCAACTGGTTAGAAATAAATCCTAACCTTAATTTATTACGAGTGCGCACTCTAAACTCATAAACGTTTATTAATTTAATATGTATTTTGCGGAATCACCCGCTATGGAATCACCCATGTACACACTAAATTAATGAAACGCCCGAAAATGACAGGCGTCCCAATCAACTTCTCGCACAAAGAATCCACTTTGTGTATGAGCCTCGGTCATCAAAGTTTACGGAATCCACCATAAAACCTCACGGAATCTACCATGGCATGGAATCCACCGTGGAATATGCCTCCTGGCATCATCTACACTTCTTGTGTTTCCAAATTCTTCTTGGCACGCCTTTGTCTTCTATTTCACTTTTGCCTTGGCCTTGTCTTCTGCTTTAGACTTTTTGGCTTTTCCATCTTGTTCGTTTGTGGGTTAACATTACCCCCTCTTAGATAAGTGCCAATCCCATGGCACTCACCGTCCTAGGTAGCAAACTTTGGCATGCACGGAAGACGTGGGTGGCAAGGATATCTTTGGTTGCCTTGGAGGAGTTCTTGTGGTGGGGCGGATGAAGGTCGTTGGGGCTACGTTATTGACATGGGTGGCTAGTGGTCGGGTTGTTGGAGTTGGGGGTAGGGCTGTTTGTTGTTGAGAATTGTGCTGGGGACTGGCACAGGTGATGGTTTGTGGGGATTCTACATAGGATGACTCTTTGGTGGGTTTGCATGATGGGAATGATCAAGAGGTTAGAATTGACTAATAATGAAGAGCTGATGATGCATTTGATGGAGTCTCCAGTACCTGTGATTAAAAACCTCACATATGTGGTCTCTCCTTGGGGATATTGCTAGTCTTTTCATCGTGCACAAGATATAGTTTGATTAGTTTGCGAGACAAGTGGAACTCTAAGTAAGCTGAGAGTATTGTCTTGCACTTGAGGACCCAAACTGTGTATATATTGTGGCGCAAATATTATGTGAGTACACGTGCATACTTAGATATTATGTAGTTAGAAGACCACTGGTTCAGTTCCTCATAGCAATGTGTGGATGAAGCAAGGGTTGAGTTTGGTGGACAAAGTTATGATTGTTGAGGAATAGTACACATGAAGGCATTGAGACTTTATTTGTATTGTGACAGTACAATGGAGCGTAATTGAGCCCATCGACACCTTGCTTTTGGTAGCTGGTCACTACTTATACTGCTTGACGAGTGCAGGGTACTTTCCATGGCTGTTTGTGCATTGCTTACCACGAGCGATTGCAATGGTGCTGAGGTGGAGTGCAAACAAGGAATCGTACAAATGGGTCAGGGTGACAAGTCTAACCATAGGCGAGACAAGCTCCCTAGGTAGTATGTCCTGCCCTTGATGTGCCCTAAACGATTGTGGGGGGATGTGTAAAGGGCTAGGGGACTAGGGATGGAGCCAGCCGACCAAGGTCACTGGACGCACCTAATTTGAGGACCCTACCCTTAGGTGTTGTGATGTGATTATGAGTGTTTTTTCTTTCTTTTCTCTTCTTTTCTTTTGTTTTTCTTTTCCTTCTCCTTCTTCTCTTTTTTTTTTTGAATTATAACAAGAATACAACCATTGCAATATATTGAGGCTATCCGCCTTTCCTTTTTTGGATTAAGAAATGTTGATATTCAAGGTTGTGAAGATGTATACTACACCCATGATTGTGTTACTAGCCTCGTTGCGAGGGGAACATTTGTTGAGATGAGGAGATACACATGAGATTTTCTATGACCTCTTTATCATTGAATGTCGGTACAATTGAGGTTTTAACTACCGTGAGCCAGGTGTAGAGTTTAGAATTTAGAATCACATTTAATTGGGCCCAAGTGGTCCTTTTATCCTCAAACATGTATTATTCATTTTGTCTCTTATGCAAAAAATATTGCTGTGTAGTGTGTTGTTATATTGATCCTTTGTATTTGTGTTTCCTCAAGATGAGTTAGTCTTTCGTTGTTCACAAATAAAATACCATGGTGTAATAATAAAAGATCACTAAAAGTATGCATGGATTGCTTTTTGCTCAGGTGATTGCCTTTTGTGATTCTTTACTATTGTGAGAGGCAAGTTCCCACCAATGCACTTATCTTTTTTTAGTGTCTAACTATTTAGATATCTAAATATCTAGTTGATTAGCTACGATTAGGTGTGTATTCAAGTATTTATAAATCAGGTCTAGTCTATGCAAAGAAAACAAAAAAAAGCTTTAGCCAATGATCTCGAGAAAATTCTACATGAAGTCACTCGTAAGATTAGACAATCTCAAATAAGGTGTAGTGCTCCAAATTGATAAAGGAGGACTAAAATCCATTGATCAACATCCCAAAATCAAACTAGTTTAAGATACTATGCTAAGCTATGGAGGTACCATAAGGTGTCCGAACATAGAGGTCATACTACGTCATGAATAGTTTATTAAGACCAACAATATAACTTCCGATTAAAATGCATCATAACACAATGAAGGAAAAACCTGGGTAATTTGGCTCGATGCGACGTTGCTTGCACATGCAACCTCTTGTCCCACTCATGTTTTTCTTTGCTGTGGGGGCATCAATATCGTCCACAAACTGTACAACTTGTTGCACGTCTTGCTCCTTATGCTCTTTGACCAGTCTTGAAGTCGTGAGCCCATCGATTCTTTCTGCAAGATGCTTTGCTCGAGCTTGAAGGTAAATCTTCTCGTGAGTTATGGGAGAAGGGATGCAGGATCATATGAGTTTGGCATTGTTGGCATTGGAATGATGAGTTTGCGGTAGGGAATGAGGCTTGAGTGTATAAGTTGAGGAGCAGATGATGTGGAAGTAATCGATGATGAGCTGTGATCAGAAGCGGTGTTTGCTGAATGTGCAATGCGAGATGAAGGTAATCAGGAGCTGTTGGACGTGCTGTTGGTGGTGATCCCAACGCTTCTTCAATTCGGTTCAGGATGGCGTGGACTTCTTTGAAAGTAGATGGCGGCCCCCGTTAGCTAGATAGCTGGGGAAATTTTCATGGTTAATCATAGTTAACGTCTTTATTATACTTAGCCCTTACTCGTGTGTGTGAGTGACATTACAACATTTTGGCCAACCATGGCCATTGACGGTACTTGATGTAAAAGTTTCCTAAATAGATGAAAATTTGTACAAAACCAATATATGCTATATAGCACAATGTATGTAAACAGACCATAGAAGCCCTTAGCTATAGAAATGATCATTATTTTTTGTACCAAAGGAAAAGAACACATGCATAGCACTTGTAGTAGTGCAAATAGAGCTCGAAATGAACTTCAACAAAAAATTTGATCATCTAAGGGCTATGGCCATTCTCATAGTATTTTTATACCTTTGAATGCTCATCAAATCTCATCCCAATAGGAGAGAATTAAGTTTTTGGTTACAAGAATGTACACACACCTTGGAGAAGAAGATACTTGAGAGAACAAAATAGAAAAAGTATTGAGTTATATGAATATAGAAGCTTTACAATCCTAAGTATACCCTAGAGCACATAGGTATATATGTAAGGCCAAAGAAAAAAACCTCTTAGAGAGGGAAAAAAGCACCCGATATGTCCTGAGTGTGTTCATATACATCACTACTACCGTATTGTATAAAAGGATCCTCACTTCCACTTGGTGTAGTCTATTGCCTTCAAAAGTATCTCACTAGTTGAAATGCTTTGCAAAGTTAGAATGGAATTGCATATACATTTACTAGTTCTATTGCCTTCAAAGACATTTCATTGTTTGAAATTCTCACTTGTGATGAAAAATTAGATTCCAATTGTACGTGAATTTAGATACAATTATTTACTAACCAAAAGATAAAAGTAACACTAATATAGTATGTAGTTGCATTGATGATGAGTTTTGTTATTGAGTGACTCAATATTCGAGAGGGATCAAACCTTCCATACCATTGCATGTGAGTTGCAATAATGCAACATTGCCACACATAATGGTTACTTTGTATTTGTTGCATAGCCAAGGTATTCCTTGGTTCATCGTACAACCTAATCATTAGCTTAGACCCATCCAAACCAACCATTGACATTTGAAATACCAAACCAAGGAAGTATATACCACAAGAAAATGAGCTTCTCTCAATAAAAAGAAGTTTGAGGTCAATTCAAGAATTCAAAATTTCAACCTAGTTCAATAAGGGCATGAGCATTTTAATATCTTCTTTTTCTTAATTAGAAAATTTATCCTAGTAACAAGTACACCTAAATAAGTCCACTTTCAACATTCTCTTGGGTGGACCACTTGTTATTGGTTCTAAATGCTCTTCGAATGATTCTAGTTAAGACCTCTTGGCAAAGTCAAAAGGATCTTCAAAAGGTTAGGCATAATCTTTTCCATAATAAGATGGTACACCCTATAATGACAAGCAAAAATTGTCTCTCTCATTTGATTCCTTATATCAATATTTGGCTATGTCATCCATCTAAAAAGCCAACACTACTTCATCGTACAACCTAATCATTAGCTTAGACTCATCCAAACCAACCATTGACATTTGAAATACCAAACCAAGGAAGTATATACCACAAGAAAATGAGCTTCTCTCAATAAAAAGAAGTTTGAGGTCAATTCAAGAATTCAAAATTTCAACCTTCAATAAGGGCATGAACATTTTAATATCTTCTTTTTCTTAATTAGAAAATTTATCCTAGTAACAAGTACACCTAAATAAGTCCACTTTCGACATTCTCTTGGGTGGACCACTTGTTATTGGTTCTAAATGCTCTTCGAATGATTCTAGTTAAGACCTCTGGGCAAAGTCAAAAGGATCTTCAAAAGGTTAGGCATAATCTTTTCCATAATAGGATGATACACCCTATAATGACACGCAAAAATTGTAACTCTCTCATTTGATTCCTTATATCAATATTTGGCTATGTCATCCATCTAAAAAGCCAACATTACTTCATGTAGGGCTCAAAATAAAGAAACAATATTTCTATTATCAACATGTAAAACTTGTGGTCATGTAGTATAACTAGCTGTAGGGAGGATAATCTAAGTTCAAATGAATGAGGTCCACAAAAAACTAATAGATGAAACAATCGATCAAACTAATAGATGAAACATTGTATCCTCAAACTCATAGATGAAACAATCAATCAAAAAAGTTCACTAGTGTATGCTTTCCATATTTAATGATCCCTTGGAAGGCTAGAAGGATCCCAAGTCATGAAACCTCCTAAAAATTCTTGACGGAAAGAAAAGTGGCTCTCGCTTAACTAGTTTCTTTTTCAAGGTATGGAAATGGCCTTTACTTAGGAAGAGGGACCAATTCTATTATGGATGCCACTTTCATGTGTTTTCCCTCTCTCTTCCTCAAACTATCACTCACCTAGCTAGCTCATACCCTTATTTTGGATCAACTAGTTCTCTTCTCTCAATCCCATGAAAAGAGAGAGCTAAATGATTTAAGAATGGATGTAATGACATGACCACATTCATCTACACTTGTTGTGGATTAATATATTGCATAGTTTTTTAACAAGCTCCACAATTTGAGTGTGGATCCTCTCAATCCGCTGTTGTTCTCTCCTTTACTCCAACTATTGTTGCCACTCCAATGTCAAGAGAGGAGGAGGAGGAGGAGGAGGAGGAGGAGGAGGAGGATGGAAAATAGAGCTTCTTCCAATAAGTCTCTCACTCTCAATCTCTCTCAGTCTCTCCTTCAATCACTCACTCTCATACACTCATCTTCTTGCTATTTGCATAATAAGATGGGAAGAAGTAAAAGAAGAGGAAGAATGATGAGCAGCTTCTCTTCCTTGAGTCTCTTACTTGCTCCCTTCCCCTTTTTATCTCAAGCTATTGTGAAGCAAGCAAAAAAATAGAGAAGAAGAGACTCTCAATAGATTTTTGCGTACACAAGAAGAAGCTCTTTATTCATTGTTACATATTATATACATTAGGTTTAGTGTTTCACTTTAGAGTTTTCCAATCTCTACCCTTTTCCACTTGTGAACTGGTCCTTCTTTCTTGTCCACTTACAATGCCCAATCTTTTAGACTAGGTCTTCATGGCTTACTCACAAGATATTGAGATGCATGCACATAATTTTTATGTTTACCTAGGATATCTAGTCACAAAAAATGAAGAGAGACACAAAATTTAAGAGATGTTGAGACCTAAAATATATCCAAAAGTTATTTTGCTAGCGCTCTACACCTTGTCTCATCTCTTCTTGCTACTTTTAGCCATAGATCACATCATCTACTATTTATGAAAACACTAATTTTGATTGTTTTTTAATTAGGTTGACATTTGTTCCCTTCTAGATAAGTGTTAGTACCTTGGCACTCTTTGTTAAAGATAGTGTGTTCGCACTCTCATCATAGATGTAGAATATAGGGGCTTGAGTTGCAAGGTTGCAAAGGGTGTTACAAATGATGAGGATTGATATGGATGTGGATGAGAAATGCAATTGGCCTTACTCTTAGATGGGATTTGAATTGTTGGATTTTTGTTAAGGAAATTGAGAATTGTAGGTCCTATATTTGGTATGCATGACTGGTTATCCTTCCCTATTGGTTAGAACTTGATGTGTTACGATGGATGAACTTCAAGGTGTAGAAGGTTGAAGGCTCGTAGTAGAGCTAGAGGTGATGTCTCTAGGAACTTTTGTATTGGAAATACAAACCTCATGTGCATTCACTTCCTATTGGGAGTGCTACTGTTCTTTTCTGTGCATGAGATATATTTTATTGGATTGAGGGATGGGCCAAAATTCCATGAATCCTAGAGTGTTGTTCCACACTTCAGGACCCAACTTTTGTATAGGTAATGATGTAATTGTCATGTGAATACACATTCTTACATAGGTTTGTGTCAAGCTAGAACACAACTTCACTAGAGTTCTTGTTGTTGCTCGTAATCAATGTAGGAATGGAATTCCATTGGTTAGGGAAGAGGAAAAGTTTTTGCTCCTAAGGAAAAGGATTCTGTGAAGAAATCATAGGGAGACATATAAAGTGGAAGATATAAACTTTGAGTCTAATCTAAGTAGTTCTTGAAGGACACGGTCTCCATTAGACTGACTACTAGCTTAAATGGCTGAGTGATATCCTTTTCTACCTTGATTTCAAAAAGTTTGATCTTTTGGCATTATAATGAATGGGGTATAGAGAAAATAAGTGCAAGTGATTGAGGGTGATAGCTCTAATCATAGGTAAGTTGAGACTCCCTAGGTAAGTCCTGCCCTTAATGTTTCCTCGAGTGTCTATACAATAAGCTAGAAAGAGGGACTAAGGGGTTAGAGATGGACCCAACCAACCAAGGCTACAGTGCATCTCTAACTTGGGAAACCTTAAGTGTCAGGCTTGCGAGTGCTTATTGATTTTTCAATTTCTCTTTCCTCCCTTGTTTTGTCTTTGGGTGATGTTATACAATCATCATACATCAAGCTCTTAGCCTTGCATCTCTAATCTAATCATCTACCTACCAAAAGCACAAATCATGATTTCCTCTAATTCTTCAAATCTAATAATGTGCCTACCAAAAACACAAACATGTTAAATCCCCTATTATCTACGTAGCACAAAATGGCCCACACTACAGGTTCACAAGTGCAAAAAGTCATGACTATGCAATGAATAATAAAAAAACAATCCACAAAAAAAAACAATCCACCTATTTAAATCAACTAAATAAATTAATAACCATAAGATTATAGACACACTACAACACATTGGGCCTATAGGAAGGTCTTTACTGATGCTTATAGTCTATTAAAAAACCCCTTGTTGTTGCTATTAGTATCACCATGAAAGCATAGCTATCAATATTTCTATTAGCGTTACTATATAGCAACATTTATACTGATGATTGTAGTAAGATTAGTGATGAAATATCAAGGATTGCAAGGGGGGAAAGTTTTGGGTGGCAAGGCATTACAACCTACCCCCCTTCTAGCCTTGTTGGGCTAAGAACCATATAAAATAATTGTTGTTTGCCCTTCGTTACATGATATTGCACATTTGTATGAACACAATCTATTTTATATTAAAACATACACACAATAACATAGCTTGACATAACTAAATTTTGAATGAAAAAAACCATATTGATAAAACAATATCCTTTTTTACATTATAATTGGAAAACCATTTTACAAAAGGCCCAACTTTGGCTTATATATAATATTTGAGACTGAAAACTACTAAATCCTAATGTGCATGCCTTATGGATCCACGAGTGAGCACAATTTTTTGCTCATGCCCATGCACCTCCATCTACAAAATAAGGCAAAAAAATCAAATAAAATAATAGATATTATATTAAAGTGCTTAAGACTAGAAACCTTGAAAAAGACCAAATAAAAAACTATATGTTATGCCATATTAAATAAACAGAAATCAAATATCAATTTTGAAAACTCATGTTTATTGTTGTCCTCTTTCTTTTTCTCTCCCTTGTTGTTGCCCCTTCGTGTATCTACATATGCAAAAAATAGTGAGATAATTAAGATTTTGACAAACAACAAACTCATGTTTATTGCTATCCTCTTTCTTTTTCTCTCCCTTGTTGTTGCCCCTTCGTGTATCTATATACACAAAAAATAGTGAGATAAGTAAGATTTTGATTATAGAGGGAGCTCACGCTCAACCGCCAAGACCCACGGACCGCTTATTGTTTCAATCGTTTCAAGCGAGTTCTAATGGCTATCTCTCACCTAGCTGATGCGCCGTTCGTCGATCCTACGAGTGTAGTGGGCTTACCTTGATGCCGATATGAGTTGCCTCTTCTCTCGCACACACCGGTAGCTCCATGATCCTAGATGCTAGCTCAAGCATCCTCAAGCCTCCTCCATCTACAAGCTCCATCCACCATAGCCGCACACGCGAGAAAAGAGAAGAGAAGAAGAGAAGAGGAGATGGTGAAGAGCTTCACCCTCTTGATCCCTCACGCCCACACACTCACTCTCTCACACTCCCTCTCTCAAGAGCACACACAAGAAAAGAGAAGAAAAGAAGAGAAGAAGAAGAGAACTCTTGTTAGCCACACACCAAAGAATGAGCTTCCATTCACTTTTTGAACTTTATATACAAGCCCTAAAATCCCATGGGTACCCATCCCTTTTTTACATGATCGGCCATTGTGGCAAGGTCCTTTCTCTATTTCCTCTTCTAGCCTTATGCCTCTAGTGTACACCCGTCTAATAATTTACAATTGGCACAAGAGGGAGCCTGATGCTCTTTTACACGAGTTTTTGGAGTTTTTTTAGGTGCCTTTCATTTAAAATTACGCTTTTGGCCCGAGCTTAGCTTTAGAGGCTGTCTGCGTGTCTTTGCACTTTTTTCATTCTTTTTTTACTTTTTCATTCATTTTTCCGCCTTCTTGACTTGGGGTTAACATTACCCCTCTCCGAGATGAGTGCCAGTCCCATGGCACTTTTGGCTGTTGTTGGGGGTTAATAGGCAGTTGGCAAAGTAGTCGTGTGAGGGTAGGGCCACATGTAAACTTGGGTGTATGTGGAAGCTTGTTAATGATGTTTGTTGGAGAAGCCCAATGGATAGCAAGTGGATGATAGGGGCCTCTGAAGTCGATGGTTTGTCACCTTTGTGATGCCTAAAAGGAAAAGGTGCGGTGCTCTACCTAAGGGGGGTGTCTACCTTATTGTGTAGTGCATTGTGCTCGTGCTTGTGGAATGGGAAGTTGGGTCTAACCACAAGCTAGCCTGGGTGATGTCTCGCACTTGAGGACCCCATTCGTGCAAAGGGAGGTGCAGTGCAAGTAGCTTAGGGTGACAGGTCTAACCATAGGCAAGTGCTACCTCCCTAGGTATGTCCTGCCTTTGATGGGCCCTAAGCGTGAAGTGGGGGAGCAAAAAGGGTTAGGGGGTTAGGAGCGAAGCCAGCCGACCGAAGCCTCCAGGCACGCCTAACTTGAGGATCCCTAGGTGCAGTGATCGTGCTTTATGTGGTGCTAAGTGCTTCTGCAAGTGAGTTATTTTTTCCATTCCATGTGTAATGTTCTTCTTGCTTTTCCTTTCATGCTTTTCTTTTTATTTCTTTCTTCTCTTTTTTTTAAAAAAATAATAATAATAGTACTACACTAGTAGAATGATAGCCAGTGCCTAACTCTCATCGTCTAAATTAGGTGGAGAAGGGGGTCAGATGGATTTGCTAAAAAATTGATAGCTTTGCATGTATCCTTTCAGATTCATGCGGATGTGGATGGAGATGGTGGAGAGGAAAGGATGATTGCATCTAGTGAACTGGCTGTCGTTCATGTCTTTCAGGAGAGCTAGGAAAAAAGAGGGGAGGAGGCTAGCCCTCATCATCAGATGCACCATGGCACAGCTGTCGATGGCGTTAGGGTCAAAAAAGAGGGAAGACAAGCCACGTTCTTGTGGAGTCGGGTCCTACTTAAGTAATAATTTAAGTAACCTAAGATAATTACATGTAGTTACGAAAGCTAGATCGAGGCATGAAGAGAAATCCACGAGAAAACGCGTCATGGAGTCATCTAAGCTTTCCGAGTTGAAGAGGAGGGCATGTTCGAAGGAGACAACATTAGAGTTATGGATGATAGGAAAATCATAACGCCCATGGAGGGTGGATTCAAAATCCACACCTACCCTATGAAGGTACGCCATGAATGTGGGGTTGTTCCTCTCATAGGGCAGGGTGTTGTAAAAAGCCATCCAGGCGACCATGCTGATGTCGGACACCTGCCTCCTCCATAGAGGTTGGCAGTTATATCCCTGTATGGTATGTGGTACTTCAAACACTTTTTTTTGCCAAAACTCAGCTTCTTCATTTTCCCAAAGAGTGGGGGTCTTCTCCCTTTCCTCCAGCCACTTCTATCCTAATCAGCTATCAATCGCGATCACCTCCTCCATCACCTTGAGCGGTAAGACCCTCTGCAGGCTGTTGGGTATGAGGAAGCTAAAGGTGAATGGGTCTTTTTCTCTTTCTTGCCACTCCCAAACTACCAGCTCTGCATAGAATCCAGCAAAAATGTCATCAGGTCATGGTGGGAGGGGTGCAAACGGTTGCATGACTGGCTTGGCCCTTAGTTGCTTCCTGGTTTCTTCGACTAACTTTCTCTGTCTTTCCTTGAGTGTGGCTTGTCTCTCCGCCGATGGATCAACTTGTTGTTGCTCTTGGGAATGCATCGAGGGGGGTTGTGGGATCACCTCTTCTCTAAATCTCCCCATATTGAATTCAAGCTCAACCTCCTCCCCCTGTCGATCTCCTTGTTGTGCTCCTTCTTCAAAGCCCATTGCATCAATTTCCTGGGGGGTTAGGCCGGCCAGTAGTAGGTACTTTCGTTGCTCTTCTAGGCTCAGCCTAACCTCCGCAAGTTGGGGTGGCATCTGCAGCCCTGCGTACAGAGCTCTGCATGCGATACTGAGTTTTTTCTGTACCACCTCCAATGACTCTCCTTCTTCTGGGCAGGTGGTGTCCATTAGTGTGTTAATGAAGGCCTTTTGCTGGGCACTGAAGGCTGTCTGGGCGGCTTCATCTTTGCTCTCTGCAAGGATCTTTTCTTTCTCTACTAGAGCGAGGCACCGTGCCAGTCTCCTGCTTTCTCTCTTCTTCTTTGGCATTCAATTCCTCCATCATTTGCTCGATATTGACAGTTTTCGCCTCCAATTCCCCATGTTGCATCAGGAGGATCTTATACTCTCTCTGCATCTACATCAATTCCTAATTTTCATCCTCCAGCCGCCGCTGCTTATAGCTCTCCTCCATGTCCTCCTTGGCCTTCAATTCATGTTTGAGATGAGAGATCTCTCTTTGCTGCATGGCTATTAATGCAGGTCTTTTTAAGCTAGAATGCAGCTACCGACTCCTTTTTCGCCACCAACTTAGCCATAGCTATATTCTTTTCCTCCTTAGCCTTCTCTAGTTGGGAGAGCAGCTCGGCAACGTACTCGTCGTAATTGGCTGGTGGTGTCATTGTTGTGTGGATTGGAGTGGTCAAGGCCTCTACGTTCTGACATTTTTGGTCCTGTCTCAACTTAGCATCTGTGGTTGGTCTCTTTTGCCCCGTGCCCGTGGTCTCTCTGATTTTTCCCTGGGCCATTTCTTTAATAATAAAATACTGCATCCATGCCACAAAGTTGGAGACATCTGCGCTGGTGGGGATACTAGGAGTGAGGGTGGTTGGTTCGGTGGGAGGCACCATGAGGGTAGGGATAGGGTGGATATAAGGGCCTTGCCTTTGCCTTCAAGGACAATGAACGGTGTGATTTTTGGTACCTATGTGCTAGAACCAGGCCCTTCTTCCCTCAGGGGGCTCAAGGCTCCCAGATCATCGACCCTGCTTTGCTGCTCGATTGACTGGTGTGTAGCTCCCGCCAAGTCCTCCTCCTCCTTCCTTCTCAGTTCCTCCTCTTCCTCAACAGCTCTTCTTTGCCTTTCTTCTTCAGTTTTCCTGCACTCTTCCTCGAATTTCTCTTTTTCTTTTTTTTCTTTCCCTTTTCTCTCTCCGCCTCCTGTTTTGACACCTTTTTAGCCTTGTTGACTTCTTTTTTCGCCTTTTCTTCTTCCTGTTTCTTCTTCTTCTCTCTCTCCTCGGCCTCCTTGATGGTTTCTCTTTTTGCCCTCTCCAAATCCTCTTTCTCCTTCTTGTGGCCTTCATTCTGCTTCTTTTTCTTTTGTGTCCTCTTCTTATTGGGTTTCTTGGCCTGCATTTTGCCCGATTGTTCTTCTTTTTCCTGCCCTTCCTCATCACTCTCGGTCCTGTCACTGGACCTCTCTTGGTCCTAGTGAGGGGGTGACCTGTCAGGCATTTCTCCTTCTCCTTCTTCTGCACCTTGTGTCTCCTTCATTGCCTCCTAGATGAGCGCAATCAAAATGCTTTCATAGCCAATGAATGAGGCCTTGGACGATGCCTTCTTTCTTTGTGTGGCCTTGGAAGCTGGGGACTCCCCACCTGCTGGTGTACTTCCTAAAGCTAATGCTTAGCCGCCTGGTCAATGGTTTTGCGTACATATCCATTCCAGTTGACTTCATCCAAGGTCTGAGCTGCTACATTTTCCAGTACAGGCACGCTGATTCTATGCATTAAGAAGTTGTAGCGCTGGCTAGAGAAGAGCGCGTATACTAGCTTTTCTTGTAGTGTGGCTTCCGTATCAGGAATGTCCTGGATGATGATGTTGTCATTAGTTAGCACATCCTCCCTTTTCATTTTCAGCATGGCATACACATCCCTCTTATGCTTTTTCTCTATCTTCAACTCCAATCCCAATGCCTTCTCCACCAAGGCTGGGTTTAAGTGAACCTACACCTGTTTAGAATTTTCTCCCCTTCCCACCATCACGATGCCGCACTCTTGGTCAGGGTCGTATGTCCTGAGAAACTCTACACATTTCGTGTGGTCAAGCTCTTGTGCTAATTTCTCAAGGTACTTGGTGAGGTTGCGCCGCTCGATGACTCTCTTCGTTGCTTCCTCCTTGGCCACCACACCCTCTATGTTATGAATGGTTCGGAACTTGAGCTGGTTGTAGACGCAGTTTTCAAGGGTGATGTGGTATTGTGTTCTTTCCTCCTCCGAGAATGGAAGTCGGTGGGCGCGGTCTTGCTGCGATATCTTTTGTTTCTTTCATGATCCCCAGTTTCCATTAGTGCTTTTAAAATAATAATTTACTGGAAAAGTCATAACTTGCTGGAAAAGAAAGACTCTATATGTTTATTGAATGAAAGCATTAAAATCCAATCCAATGTAGAATCTTCCCTTCAGACTTTAACTTTTTGCCCTTTATTTCAAAGTTCTCATACCATTTTTACTACCTCACTCGTTGTTTACGTGTTTATGTGTTTTGCTTGATTTTCCTTGGTTTTAATTTGATTCACCTCACCCCCATCCCCTTCTAGCTCAAGAAGAATCCTTCCTAGGATTGAAGGTTAGGAGGTAAAGGGCATTCTGCAATGGGTCTAGGAGTTACCGGCGTAGGAACCAAGTGTAGAAATCAGGGTTGTACTCGAACTGAGCTTCACGGTCTAGATCAAAAGGTCGAATGTCCACGTATGTGATGTAAGTGAGAACATCTGTTAGAAAGTCATCGAAAGCGATGTGGCTAGAAATATGTAACTCTTCCTTAGTCAATAGGCGATTGAGGTAAGGGTGTCCTTTGATGTGCTCTTCCATGGATCGGCCATGAAGAGCGGTTAACACTCTATACGAGGTTGGCACGACGTAAGTAGGGTCGTACTCTGCTATTTTGATTCCGCGACGCTGCTTAGCGTTTGTCATGACTTGGCACCCTTTAACTTCCCATTGCAACCTAAGAGTGTACCAGTGCCTCAAGAACGGGGATTTGATATTAGCAAGTTTTGATAATTCTGCAATTCCTTGGTCAGTGATGGTAGAAGTGGTTCGCTAATCATATGACGTGATGAGGCGTTGTTTGAGGGCTTTCTCTTTGGAGATCTCGCTGTTGAGAAATTTAGCAGCAGAGTAAGCTGCTTTTGCAAAGGCAAGTTCAAATGTTTCCTAAGAACAAGGCATCCTACGAACTTTGGTTATAAAGGGTTCGGGCAATAGGCCTAAGTCCAAGCAGTCGTAGCTCAAAGCTAGCTCTCTAAAAGTTGCATCTAGTCGTCTAATACAATAAACCACATCATCCCCCGTATCTTTGGCTAGATCTGAGGCCAGTGTCAAAAATGATTTTCGCTCATAGGAGGGTTTAAGACCTATTGGTGGTTGGGGTTTGATAGCACTAGAGCCTTTGACAATGAATAGTTGTGGTTGCGGGTGTTCTTGAGATTGCGGTTAGACCTCTTGGATTAGGGTTGGGGAAGTAGCAGAAACGTCCAATGGACTGTTGCCTTTAAAATGGATCAGGATAGTCGGATTGGCTCTAGCAGGTAATGACTCATGTGACGATGTCTGTTGTTTGGGCCGATAGGCTTGTTTGACTCTCTTGGGCATGTGCGTGGATGAGCTTGATGGATGTGGGTCTGGAAAGCACTGCGGCTTATGGTTTTGAGGTTCCATGGGACTTGGGGTGATCAAGCTTGAGGGTGGCGTATGAGTGGTGCCTTTAGCCTGTGGGCTTTAGGGATCCATATCTAGGCATTTCCCTCATAGTAGCCTTGTGTATGCAAGAGGGCTTTAGGGACCCATATTTGCTTGATCATGCGTCGATTTCTGTGATTACGCCTTGGTTTTCTAGGTTTAGATTTTTGGGTCTTATGAGGATGTGTGCGTCGACTGCTAGGCAGCAGTTGTTGCGACTATTTAGGCTTCCATTGAAACCTAGGCTGTTGGGCCTTAGCTTTTGCTGCTATGAGCAGCGGTTCTTGAGTCGCGCAACCCTTGCTGAAAGCTGTAACAATGCGAACGTTGCCTATGGCGAGGTGAATGCGCTACAACGCATAATCAAAATTACAATAATGAGTTTGCTTTTTGAAGGTTTGCCCTAGCAGCGACTCCATGCCTGCATCTTTGGCATTTGGCAACATGTAGAAGATCATTGGTACAGTCTCAGACTCGATAGAAATGGCAGCTTTGCACTTGCGAGAAGTGCATATGTGTGGCTCCCATATGGACTTAATTTGGCATTAGTGGACTGTAATGGTGGTTTGCCAAGTTGGGTCCAATGATCGTGAGTCAAGACATTGAAGTCTGCTCCCTCGTTGATCAAGGCATTGAAGGCGCATGTTCGCTTGGTAGTGACTGTGATGTGCAAGTATACGAGCTCTACAGCTTCCTCATCCTCATCATCGATTTCAGTGATTGTGGCTACTCGTACTTTGACAGGGGGTTCCAACATTGGTGGCTCATGCAAAGGATGCATGGGAGGGTAGTACTTCTTGACATGACTGCCATTGAAGAAGCCTATTCTGTCTCTGTCTAGAGTCTCGACCTCGACGTTTCCCGTTCGGCTGATTACACGAACTTTGAAAGGTCTAAGACCTCTAAACTTCATTTTTTGGTTATTCCCCTTAACTGATTATAGGAGCACTAAGTTGCCCTGTTAGTCGTGCTACTTGATGTACTTGTCAAACCAGCTCTTGCGTTGTGCCTTCTCACATATGAGTGCATGAGTGGCTAGAAGGCGAGTCTCCGAGAGGCATTCGAGTTCAACTAGGCATTGCGTCCATGCCTCCTTTTCTTCCCATCGTTTCTGAAGTGCTATTCTCAGGCTAGGCACGAAGAATTCTACAGGGAGAATTGCTTCGGTTCCGTAGATCAACCTAAAGGGGGTCTGGCCGACAGCCATTTTATAAGCTATACGATAAGTCCACAAGGCTACCATCAGCTTGTTATCCCAGTCGCTGCACGAGGCAGAGACTACTTTGGTTAGGACGTTGACAAGAATTGTATTCGTGGATTATGCCTGGCCATTTACTTAAGGGTAGTATGGAGAGGATTTTCGATGGATAATTAGAAATGTGGATAGGAGATGCGCTATCACTTCATTGATGAAGTCTATGCCTTGGTCACTGACTAGTTCGATGGGGCAGCCGAATCGTGAGATTACCTGCTCCCACAAGAACTTGGCAGTCGTTCGAGCATCGTTCTTTCATGTTGCTCTCGCCTCTGCCCATTTCATTAGGTAGTCCATGGCCACAATGATATATTTGGCCTCTGTGAATACTATGCAGCGGGGCTGATGGGTCCTATGAAGTCGATTCCCCATTTTTCGAAGGGTTGTCATGCAATGATTGGGATCAACTCCATTTGATCCTTGCGAATCAGGACATTTGTCCGCTAACACTCGTCACAATGCTTAACAAATCATACTGCATTACGAAATAGTGGCCACCATAGTTGAGACTGCAGCACCTTGTGGGCTATCGTGTCTCCGTTAAAGTGTCCATCAGCAATTCCGTTGTGTGCCTCTGAGATCATGTCGTGCATCTCATGCTTGCACACGCATCTGCGCAGCAATCCATCTTGCCCTGGGCGATACAACTAGCTTGCTAATCAACTGGTAGAGTTGGATCTTGAGAATGAGTCACCTAAGTCTTGCCTTCTCTATCGGTCGTTCAAGTAGTCCGTACTCAAGCACTTGGACTATGTCATCTGCCTAATATGGCATTAGATTGGCCTTGAATAAATCTTTCCCGCTGGAAAGGTTAAAGAGATGGGTGTCTGGCAATTCATCGGCAATGCCTTTTCCAGCGACTTCTCCTGTGGGGATGCGTGACATATGGTCAGCCATGTAGTATTGTTTTCCCTTCCCTACAACCACGGAGAAGTCAAACTCCAAAAGTAGAAGAAGCCACCAAGCTATGCGTTCTGTAGCACAAGGTTTATTCACTAGATATAGCAAGGCTTGATGGTCCACAAAAAAGGTAAAGGGTGTAGCCAATAGATAATGCCGGAACTTCTTCACAACAAACACCATGGCCAAGCCCTCTCTTTCTATCGTCGAGTAGTTCATTTCCGTCTCAGTGAATAGTCTGCTAGCAAAGCTCACTGGATATTCTAGGTTGTGTTTGCCATGTTGGCATAACATTGCCCCCACAACAAATTTAGAAGCATCGATATGCACGTGGAAGGTAACGGTCCAATTTGGGGCTCGTAGAATTGGTGTTGTGGTTAGAGCCTTCTTCAACTCTTCATATGCTCGTTGGCATGCTTCAATCCATTCAAAGACAATCAGCAACTTGTATAAAGGTCTCGCCATCAAGGCATAATTCAGCACAAATTGCCAATAGTATCCTGTATGGCCCAAGAAGCATTGGACTCCCTTATAGTTGATTGGGGGTGGAAGGTCAACAATAATGTTGACTTTTGAGAAGTCAATGGCAATGCCGTTCTTCAACACCACATGGCCTAGGATGCATCCATGCTTCACCCAAAACTGGCATTTTAAGGGGTTCAAGGAGGGACGATATAGGCGACACTGCTCAAAGACTGCTTGGAGTTTGTCTAAGTATTCCATCCAGGTCGAGTGAACGCAGAGATCATCGACAAAGACTTTCAACTCTTTATGAAGCATGTCTTTAAATATGGTGCACATGAGGTGTTGGAAAGTGGCAGGGGCATTAGTCAACCCGAAAGGCATGACTATGTAAGCAAAGACACCCCACTCAGTGGCAAAGGCAGTCTTATGCCTGTCAGCAGGATGCACTTGCACGTGATTGTATCCTGAGAAGCCATCCAAAAAACTGTAGGCCTCCTTGCCCGCCACTCTTTCAAGCATGTGCTCAGTGTATGGCAATGGGTAATTATCTCTCTTAGTAGCAACGTTCACCTTCCTTAATTGATGCACACTCTGATTTTTTCGTTTTTCTTCATCACGATGACTATGGGTGATACCCAGTCCGTGTGCTCAATTTTGTAAATGAATCCCGCTCTCATCAACTTATCAATCTCTTCCTTGACAGCATGAGCGTGTTTTGGATTCATAGGGTACAATCGCTGCTTCACCGGCGTTGCGTCTGGTGTCATGGGTATATTATGAGTCAGTATACTCAGATCTACCCCTTTGAGCTCTTCCAAGGACCAAGCGAATACGTCTACGTACTCTCGCTAGAGAGTGACAAGACTCGTTTCTTCTTCCTCAGTCAAATCATCCGCAATGAAGGCTGGTCGGGGTGTCTCCCCTTCCTAGGCTAAATTTACCTCCTTGACCTTGGCTGGTCCCTCGATTGGTTCGTTTGTTTGCCCTTGCTGTTTGGCACCCAACAGGATCACTACCCTATCTCCTTTCTTGAATTTCATAACTCTTTTAGGGAGGTCCCGTGGTTTTCGTTGTTCGTTTATTCGTGTGTCCCTAGATTGTTTTGCCCTTTTCTGCTTCAATCGTCTGCACCTCAGGTGGACGGGTAGGTCCGCCTTGGTGTGTCGGGTCTTGGGCGGCCTAGGTATTTCTGGGTCGCTATCGGAACTTACCTCTGACTTAGAGTCGAACTCCCCGTCTTCGCTAGAAGAGATGGTCTCCCCTGGTGGTCGCAATTCATATGGTGATTCTATCCTAAGCACTGGTGTCGTTCCCGGTTGGGCTAGGCCTACTTGCTCAAAGTCTATGGCTCCTACATGTTCTAACTAGGTGCGATCACAATCCATGCGCATAACCCCTCGCTCTATCCTGAAGACACTCTTTTTCTGTGGCTTGGAGTCTACCCGTATTTGTTATATTTCATGTCCCTCAGTGTCGTATTCTACGGTATCTATCTCACCCTCGATTTCTTCATTGAAGGATTAGCAGTCTTCGTACTCGTCATTAGAGCCCTTTATGTCAGACTACTCATCATCTCCTAGGGCTTGGTATATCTCTTGTCATTGATCAGGGACTAAGGCCCAGTTGTACATGAGGTTTAAGTCATGCACCCTGGTCCATTGCCACTTGGATTCGTCTAAGAGATCTTAGAGTGGTTTAAAGTTTGCTGCTGGATTGTCAGCTAGCTTGTCCGTTAAGTATTCCAAAATCTCCTAGAGTTCTCATTTGTTGTTTGGTACTTGGAAGCTGACGGGCTTAGGTCTCCCACAAAGGGTTCCTGCCATCATGCAAACTAGTACGGAGGGCGTACCGTTAGACTTGCCCATCATCTTGATGGCTTGCTCATATGCCTCATGATCCGAGAACGGCAGGTCGATTGTAGCAAGGACATGCATCCAATCTCGTTTATCCTCTAGGCATGGGATATACTTGGTCAAGGGCCCATAAGACTTCTTGACTTGAACGTTACCTTTGAGCATCGCGGAGATGGCATCCAAGTTGACTGGTGAGGTCTTCCAAGTGTCCATCTCCCCTCACAGCTTTCGTTCTGTTTCCTAGGAAGATCAAGCCATTACCCCAATCTTTGATAACTCTAGCATTGCGCATCTAGGGTCGGCCTAATAGGATATCGTAGTCCACTCCCTTCATGACTATAAAGTCGACAGAGAACTAGACACCTACGATTTTCACTGGCCATTTTTTAAGTACCCCGAATGGCTTCACTCTCATGCCATTCGCTAATGTGACATTAAACCGAGCGGTCTTGACAGGTGGGTTCCCTAAGTCTGAAGTACTGCATGGCTCAGCACACTAACCCCAGCTCCCATGTCTATGACTCCATTTCTCGTCATGTTGCCTAGGGCTAGGACCGGTAATACTGTATGCATCTCGGTGCCTTCCCAGAAAGCATTAACGTGCAAGGATTTTGGCACATAGTGCAACGTTAGACTCGGTATTTGTGTTTTCGTATCATGGTCGTGCAGATCAGCGGCTTGTTCTCGTGACCCCTCAACCCACTACTTCAAGTCTTGCCATAGGGTGGGATGCTGCTTAAGCAGGTCTCCCAAGCTTAACGTCATAGGGGTGGTCACTAACGTGGTAAGGAAGTCGTTGGCTGCTCGTCTCTCTCCTAAACCGGATTGTGAGGGACTGATTTGCGGGCCTGCAGCATCAAGGCTTGGCCTAAGCGGTGCTGCTTGTGGTGCGGTCGCATCTCTTGACTTTGGTCGAGGGGGTGAGACTGGCGTGCTTATGCTAGGGAGATCATCGATCTTGTCCTCTAGGATGGGCTCAGCATCCCTTAAGTGCTCTTGGGCCTCTTTCACCCAGTCCTTCACTTTCTCTATGGCCTCTAGTTGGCGCTTTGGATGCAGGTATTCCCCTACCTTGGCACTTCCCTTTTCGGCCGTCTTAGGGGCTGAAGTTTCTGCCTCTGCGTCCATGACCTTCTTTCCAACAGGCAAAGTTGTAGCACTCTCAGTTTTCAGTGCAATCTTATCTTCCAACCTCTTGTTTCTCTGCCTGTGGCTCTTCTTCCCTATTGAGGCTGCATGGAGGTTGCTAGGTCCTGGCTATGCCGGCCTGCTTCGTCTGGGCATGGGTCATGACCCGCAAAGGGATAGGCATGGCCTTCCCATCGAGGTTCTCGACACCAAACAGCCCCAATGGGATAGATGGTACGTTGGTTGAACTTGAAGAAGGTTTTCGCTTTAGAAAATCGTAAGAGTATACATAAGTTTCTTCCTCATTTGGCTCTTCCACATAGTGGACTAGAGCATCACTCGGTGGATGGGTCACAAAGGGACCAGGCGGTCTAGGTATGCCTGCAGGATTTATGTTCATCCTCGGAACAACTGGCTTAATGTCGTTAGGCACAGGAAGGGCCAATGGGGCTCCCCTTTCGAAGAGTGGTTGCGGCCTGTTCGCTAGTTAAGGCTGGCCATATGGTTGCAAGTACGGAAGTCTTCTCGGCAATTTGCAATGCACGACATCACAACCAAACCTGCCGCAGTTAGCGCAAGGTCTCGACCTAGGGTCTTGATACTCGGTTGGCAAGTGGTTTCGGCCATAGTACATGCATTGGATGTGTGGGCGCATTGGTCGTCTCAACATGTCTCTATGGCTTTCCCCTTAACTTGGGATGATGGGACTGATCGTTCACTAGAGACTGACGCTCTCTCTAAACTTCGTGAATTGGTTTCTTCTGAGTTTGAGCTCCTGGAGCTCCGCTCTTTCAATTGATCATCAACTCTAATGGCTTCCTCAAAAATCCTAGCTAGTGCATCTGGCTGCAAGCTCGAGTTGCCTGCCAAAGCCTTATACAGTTTCTCGTTTCGAATTTTGCTAATGAATACAGTTGAAACTGCTCTTTCAATCGATCGTTTTCCTGTAGAGATTCTCTTGAAGAGACTCCTCACGTGGGTTACGTAATCGCGAATGTCCTCCTCCTCTTTCTGCTTGACATTCATCAATTGTACTATCACATTGTCGGAGTATCCAGGCTCGATAAATCTCTTGATAAATAGATACTTGAAGCCATTGAAGTTGGCTCGCTCTGCGGCATCTAAGCTTGTATACCAAGTCCTACCCTTGTCATCTAAGCAGAGCTCGAACGCTTGAGAGTGCTGAGTCGGGTCGCTGAGGCCGTTGGCTTCACAGACTTGTTCGAACTGCTCTACAAAGCTGTATGGATCATCGTGGGGTTGGTACTTGTTGAGCTACTTTGCGACTATTGGGATTTTAGACTAGCTCTTAGAGCCTTGGGTTACTCCTAATCCTACTAGTGATGTCGCCAATGCTACGGCACTTGGGTTACTCCTAATCCTGCCAGTGAGCCTTGGGTTACTCCTAATCCTGCCAGTGATGTCGCCAATGCTACGGCACTTTGCTCTGCTATGGTATTGTCTAGCAGTCGCTTCATGAGAAGCTCGCTCAACATTAAGTCTCCTTCTAGGGCTCTCTCATGATCCATTCAGTTTCTACCGGCTAAGTTTAGCACATGTTGCACCTCACGCAACTCCGTGCTTTGCCTTTGCCTGCTAGCCTGCTAGTCTCTATTGTATTCAACTATGCTTTGCAATGCCTTGTGGGCTAGCTTTCTCTCTTCTTCTAATTCTGCGATGATAACATCTACTATCCTGCTGCGGTGCTCATACCGGGCGTGCACATCGTAGCTTTTGACCAGCCTACTGAATAGCCTCTAGAAAGACGTCTAAGTCGAGTTCCTTGTTAGACCTATGGTCTAAGCTTTCTTCTACCATAGTCGAGTTCTCGTGCTCCACCAAGCTATCGATCAGGTTGAGTAGGTTCGTCAAATCCACTTCGTTGGCGTCGCTTGCTTGGTCCTACTTCGCGTGTTGATGGTTTGTCTATGTCTTTGGGTCCTCTCCTATTGGTGGGTTCCTTGAGTGGTTTATCTAAGTGAGTTCCTTGACTTATTAAACACAATCCTCAATTTATCTTCACTCAGTGTGTGTATTCTTTCGAGTGCACTTGTGCTCAATCAGGCTTTCAATTTTCCTTAAGTGTACTTCAAGTGCAAAAATTCAAGGTGAGTGCGGCAAGCAATTTCTAAGCGTCTTACGCACTCTCGCTTCATTTTGGGCCTGATAGGCTTTGTCGATCAATGCTCTGGCCATCTTGATGGGGTTTAGGGTTTTTCTGTTACGTTGCATTGCTTGTTTTTTGGTCCAATCAGGGTTTCATGGGTCAGTGGGCTGCCTCTAGGTCTCTAGGTCTCACAACATCCTACTCAAGCTGCTAAGCAGCTGCGCCTTATGATTTTGTCTATTCCATGCGCCAAAATCAAGTTCTGAGCGTCAGGAGGACTTGCGACAATTTGCGCTGCTGAGCTCTAGCCGGGTCAAGTTAAATTTCTGAAAATTTGAGACAAATTCACACTCAATCCAACTAGTCCGAATTGCAGGGGCCGAGTGGGTGACCCGGAGGATGGGTCGAGGCACATGGGCTGAGGGCCGAATCACACTGGTCCCAGGGCCAAAATTTTCGCAAGCCAAGGGCCGAGTCTTGTCATTCGCACGGGATCACTCAAATGAGCCGAGGGCCGAATCGGGTCTTGGGCCGAGGGTTGAGTTGGTCAATGGGGCTAAGTGCCGTCACTCGAACAGGCCATGTAGACTTTGGGCCGAGGGTCAATTAGGGATTTCGAGCCGAGTCAGCCGAATGGCAAGGGTCGAGGGCCAATTCTGGGACTCGGCCCTGGAACGACCGCTTGGACGGGCCGAACACAATGCAATGAATGTAGTGCGACAACGATTTCGATCAAATCTCACAATTTAGACAATCACTCCAAGCACAAATTTCCAAATCCTAACTAGGGTACCAAGGGAAGTGATTGGTATACCTGAGGTGAGCGGTAGGCTCTCCGATGACGAGATCGAATCGAATCTTTGCGGGCTCTCTCTCTCTCTCTCTCTCTCTCTCTCTCTCTCTCTCTCTCTCTCTCTCTCTCTCTCTCTCTCTCTCTCTCTCTCTCTCTCTCTCTGTGCAATGGTTGCAAATGAGCTCTCCCTTGGCCTCTTGGCTCTTAAATCCCTTCCGGGGTAAGATTTTGACACTCCCGATTTTGACACTCCCAATCACTCATTGCCGACATTAAGCATCCCAAGCAAGCTTTTTGGCATTTTTTGCATAATTTTTGCCCTGTTTTGCAATGGTAAACCCTACCTTTCCTGATTCGATTTCCTAATCCTATCCTATGCTAAATGCAAAAAACTAAAATGATTTCTCCATGTATTCCAATCATCAAACAAACTAACTAACCCAAAATACTTACTTGTTTCAAAGATCAAAATACCCAAACTTCCTACCTATCTCAAGCTCTGTTTCAGGGATGAATCCCTTACTTCAATGCTCGATATGAGGCGCGCAAGCGCTCAAGCTTAAATCCGTTTGTCCCGGCACAACGGAACCAAAAATATAGAGGGAGCTCACTCTCAACCGCCAAGACCCATGGACCGCTTATTGTTTCAAGCGTTTCAAGCGAGCTCTAATGGCTATCTCTCACCTATCCAACGCGCCGTTGATCCTATGAGTGTAGTGGGCTTACCTTGATGCCGATATGAGTTGCCTCCTCTCTCGCACACATCGGTAGCTCCATGATCCTAGATTCTAGCTTAAGCATCCTCAAGCCTCCTCCATCTCCAAGCTCCATCCACCATAGCCGCATGTACGAGAAAAGAGAAGAGAAGAGAAGAGAAGAAGAGAAGAGGAGATGGTGAAGAGCTTCACCCTCCTGATCCCTCACTCCCACACACTCACTCTCTCACACTCTCACACTCCCTCTCTCAAGAGCACACACAAGCAAGGAGAAGAGAAGAAGAGAAGAAGAAGAGAACTATTGTTAGCCACACACCAAAGAATGAGCTTCCATTCACTTTTTGAACTTTATATACAAGCCCTAAAATCCCATGGGCACCCATCCCTTTTTTACATGACCGGCCATTGTGGTAAGGTCCTTTCTCTATTCCCTCTTCTAGCCTTATACCTCTAGTCTAAACCCATCTAATATTTTACAATTGGCACAGGAGGGAGCCTGGCGCTCTTTTACACGAATTTTTGGAGTTTTTTGAGGTGCCTTTCATTTCAAATTACGCTTTTGGCCCTAGCTTAGCTTTAGAGGCTGCCTACATGTCTTTGCTATTTTTCCATCCTTTTTTCAATTTTTCATTTATTTTTTCACCTTCTTGACTTGGGGTTAACATTGATAAACAATAAAAAATAGAAAAATTTCAACATACCAGATACTAAAACAAAGACCTTTGGACAAAAAACCTTAAACATGACCAAATAAAACTTATAATCTTCCATAATAAAAAAGAGAAAACGAATATCACTTTTGGAAAGCCTTATTTATCTTGTTCTTTTTCTTCTTTCTTCCTCATATATATTTTTCTTCTTCCATGAAAGCTCTCTTAACCATATCCCTCATACTAAATTGTATCTCTCAACCAAGAGATGAGGCAGTACAGAAATAACATGAGTCACTGGCTATATGGGCACTAGCAATGGCTCCCTCTCTCCACGGATACCTGCTTTGGACATATGTAGATCAATGATTGACCAATGAGAAGGAAGCTTGAATATATATGCATGAAATAATGCAAATATACATCAAATTTACTGCTAAATAAAATAATAAAAATCTATTTGACTAGCATAAAGTGACCAAATCCTCATAAACGAGGCACCAAAAAATTACCTAAAATACTTTATTATGCCTAGCCCACTGGGACATGCACAAACTCTCAATAACTATTTTGGCCCTTTTTTCCACAATATAATGTCACTATTAGTGTAGCTATAAGGCATCGCTACCTATTAGCGTAGATATAAGCATCAATATGGATTTGTTCCCTTGTAGTGGCAAATCCCAATAGCTCCATTGGCACCAAAAAACTTGGAGTGTTAGTGTTTAGAAAGGTGAATTCTTCATTGGATCATCCATAGTGTCCTTCTCCTCTTGATAACACTATAATGATTCCCATGTAGAAGTACTCTTTGAGATAGATAAATGTTTCAACAATGTCATGAACCAAAAGGAATTCATGTTCAAGTATGGGAAAGGAGGAAATATTTGCTAGAGTGAGGAACTCAAGATTAATTAGGATGTCTTTCTACATCTTCTCTTTTATTAAACATTTTTCTTTGAATTTTACTATGTCAAATTCCCTTGGTACTTGATCCCTTATGGCACTCAACTTCAATGTGCAAATCTTGATAGGCAACTTGGATCAATGTTATGTCAAGTTATGATTCCTCAACCAAGCTTAGAGAATTGAAGTGAGGAAGTCTCACTTGAGTTTGGCTCAAACTAGACAAGGTGATTAATTAGGTTATACATGTATGCTTTGGGTAGGGTTTTCTAGATCAAGGTCTAGCTCAAGTATACAAGCAATTTTAGTCCACTGTCAAATCCCCTTATGTGTTTCCTTACTCTCACCATATCACAATCTTAATGCACTCCAAATGCATCAATTTAGTGGGCACTTAATTGTCTATCCTCCTTAAATTTTAATGTCTTGTTCCTAAATGCCTAATGTCTATTGTGAGATGTGATCCTAGGTGACTTAAGCCTAGCGTGTTATGCCACCTAATGGTCTAAACATACGTGAGCTATGTTAGGTATAGTGTGAGAGTCTAGTAGGTTGGTCCCAAGGACTAAATAACCCAAGGAAAGTGCACCTAACTGGGTCATATCCTAAATGTGTCCGAGTGTGTCTAAAGGGGCTAGGTGAGTGGGTGAGACTAAGTGCTACTAAATATTATGCATGGCTTCAATGGTGTCACTAGAGACTAGGCTAACAATCCCAACCTAGGGGATAGATAAACATGGCACCTACTAGAGAGTGGTGTTTGTGGTGTGCCTAAGGGTCTAAGTGAGTAAACTATTCAGAGTGACTTAGATATATCTAGGGTATGACTTAGATATATATAACTAACCTTACCTATGGGAGATTCACATATGCCTAAGTTGATGTGCTCATGCTCACTTATGCACTACTAGTCCTAGTCTACAAGAGATATGATGGAGTCATCTTAGGATCAATGTGGACATGCTTAAGGTGTTTGAGAAAATGGGATATGTATTTAAGATGTGGTGTAAGTGCAAGTGCACGTGCACATGCCTTAGGAGATGTGTGGTTCTTGTCTAATAATGTGTCGTAAGGAAGTGGCATATGTAACCACTTACAAGCTCAAGGTCCAAGTAACATGATTACTTGTGGGTATCCTAGGTTATGGTGTGATGGCCTAAAGGTGTATGACTGTAGGTCACAAATGGTCTATGAATACATAATGTTAGGCCTTGTGACTATCTTAAGACTAGGGTCTAAGGGTTGTGAATGGCTAAGGGAGAGGACTTGTGGGTCTCCTAAGACTACTTGGGTTTTGCACCTATGGTAATATTCATATGTGTGAGATAAAGGGTCTCATGCTAACAAATAGAAGGTTTAGTTGTGGATATTGTGACCTTGTGCTACAATTATTCCTATGTGACTCAGATGTGCCCTTCTAGGAGTCAACACATATACCTCGACTTTATTGTGTGCATGTAAGAGGATTATATGCCCCATGCAAGATACCCAAGTAATAATAAGCGCTTATGCAAGCCTAAGAAGGTTATGGTTGTGCATGTGTCTACATAGCCTATAGCAATGGTATCCCTAAAGCTATGAGTATGTGTGTGTGATTGGATGAAACCTAAGTTTTGTGACTAAAGTGGGTGACCACATGCAAATGTATGCCTAAGGGCATACAAAAAATGTGCTATCATTATGTGCACAAGTGGCCAGTGTGTACCTAGATGTGAGTATCTAAGTGGAAATTTGGCATCGGTGTATCTATGCTTAAGTGTGTTGCTCAAAGAAATAAACAAATCAAAAGTAAAACACATCTTAACATTAATACCTTCACATAGCATCATATTACCAACAAATTATCCATATCACAACCAATAACAATTTAAGATCATTTATTTTTAACCATCTAAAGAAAGAGAAAGAGAAGGGGTGCTACAAATTTTGTAATAATATTCTTTGCAAAAAGTAGACCATTTTATTATTCATATACAATGCAAGTTACGAAGAGCCAAGATCCATGAAATGCACACCAAGATATGGATAAGGAAGCAAACTAGTACTTGTGAACCAAATAAATCCACATGTTAGTGAGAATTAACAAGCAAATTTGTGTCACGGGTGTCAAACTTCACCCTAGGTTGCTATCTCCTTTAATCCATATACGAGTTCGTGCTTGTAGATTCCATGTTGGTTTTCTTGTTGTAGGCTTGTTGTGGAGCAAATTGAGAGCTCATCCCTATGCAGATGCTATTCATCATGCAAGAGTTGGATGGTGCTAGTGTTAGGATGGTTACAAAGAGGGAAGTTGATTACATGAGTAGTAATGTGTTGGTGATTGAGAGGCTATAACAAAAGCATGCACGTTGTAGAGGAAGATGAGTGAGGCTAGTAAAAGGGTCCTTTGATATATACAAGAGTAGGGTTTGATACATCATGGTGGATAGTCACATCCTAGATGCATTTGTTCACTCAAAATTATCACAAGGCATATAAGACATGTGTAATAGCCAAGACATGGATTTCTAGAATTCATGAATATTCTACAAAAACACTCTATACGAATTAATATGCCATGTCAATTAGTTGTTTTGGTTGCATTTGTCAAACTTTATGTTGATTGCATATGATTTATTATCAAGAGGTCATCCTCTTTTCAAAATATCTTTGTGGGTTATTAGGAAAGTGATTCTCATGCATAGAAATGGAACATGAACAATGCATGACAAACACATGTTATGGTGTGCAATTCATTGTAGAGAATTAAAGGCATATACTCATTCCTATGCATCTCATATGATTGACATTGATTGGTAAACATCCTAGCTGATGGTCTAATGCATCAGTTTAAGCACATAATGCAATCAAGGATGAATAGACATGTATATTTAGTGATACCTATTCTACTATGGTGGCTAATATATCATTAGCAAGTAAATGCAGAGTTGAGATATAACCATAGGGCTTCCATATCATTAAATATTCTAGGCTTATTAAGAAGATCAACTTGATGGATTAGACCACTCCCTTTGGTAATGTAAAGTGGTGTGTATCCTCAACACCTTTCTGGGACTTCCTATCCATATTCTTGCTACCTTTTTGACTTTGTAAACTCCGAGCTTATGGTCATTTGTGGGGTTGGCTGACTCCATCTTAGGTGTGGGTTTATCTTCATGCCATGTTGTACTCCCTGCGTTGGTGGGGTATGTGCATCCCATTTCCACCTAGACTGTGGATAATTCATCATAGTGCAGCTTCCTTTCATTCATGTCAGGGTTTTAACATCCCAATTATTCTTTGTGTGCAAAGAATGCTTCCCCGCTGAGCTACTAGACCAACTTTTGGGTCTATCTTTTTGGACTACGTATAAGGATAGGTCATTTATGATAGGCAAACTGCATATCCAGGTCTTGTTACCTACATATAATCCTAGGGAGGCAGGGTAGACTATGAAAGCATGTAATCATTATGGTGAGGGCTCATAAATTTTTGCATATCAATGTTGCACAAATATGAAAAACGTGAAGGATGTAGTGATAACTACAAAGATACCCTATGAATAGATTATCTAGGTGTATTTATATTTAGGTGTAATCATAAAGGAGAGAGCCCCTCTACAATATGCATCACTACCATCCTCATGATAAAAATCATACATTATGTATCACTATCATCAACACGTGAGGTGATGGTAGTAGGGATCTAACTAGCTTATGGTCAGAGAAATTGTTTAGCTATCCAAGTAAAGTCAAAAGGTCTATATTAGCAATTATTAAAATATGGATCTTAAATAACAATAATTACTTAGTAGTAAATCAATTTTCCTTTAATTCCCTACTAGAAGTCCATGGTCAGTTCATGACCTAACTCAGTAACATCATATTAATATGAACTGACTTAGTAGCCTCATAATGTGGATTACTACATTTGAGGTCACAGTTAGACCTGCAACACTAAGTTATCATTCTTAATCAATTAACCAACAATTAACTACATTTAATTTAATTTCCTACTAGTAATACATGGTAATCTCATGATCTAACTCAATAGATGTAGTATCCTCATAATATAGGTTGTTGTACATGAGGTCTAAATTAGAGCTAAGCCATTATTTATATCAATTTCTAGTTTGAGTATATGAATTGATTAGGCAAGCATGATAGTACATGAAAAAACTAGAAGCCCCAAAACAACAAGTTTAAGCACAAAGAAGCTTTATGCACACATTAGTACTTAAGTGTACCAATATAAACATGAACTTGTATCGTGCATAGAGATTTATTTATTGTAATAATATATTATCTATTTTAGGCCATGCTATAGTTATTCAAAATGCATACTAAGACCTAATAATACATTAGGTTAATTATATTCAGTGATTAATAATACATTAGATTAATCCTAGAGGACTTGTCAAGACTTTTAGTAAGTACTCAGTCATCTAAATGATGTATTATCATCAATCTTCTCACACTCTAATGCTAATTGATCATAATATTTTCAAATAACCAACCCATGCTAGTACACACAATTAATATGGCTAGGATTAAGCTTAGAACAACCACCTACTTGATCAATTTTGCATAATATTTTGTTTGAGCATTTCAGTGAATACTTATCACTACTAACACATCAAAGCTAGGATAGTATACTAAAAACCTTCAACTAACTGTCATTAGAATATTGCTATATAAAGGGAACCATACACTCCATAGCATATATCGTTTTAGAGTAGTCAGAGAGTTAATAATGGCTATAGTAATGGATTAGGGCACCTTATATGCAATGTTTGATAATGGAGGCTTTTACCAAGACTGTTTACAGCCATTAAAGCATTCCAAATACATCTAAGGGGACACCCCATAGTCAATTTTCATCATTAAACCCATTTCTATTAATAGTCTGATCATGCTACTCCCAAAACTCTAGATGAGTAGCATCATACCCTAGTACTACCTCATGATTCTATTCTTGAAACAATCAATTTGTATTGTAGGTTAAGACTACATAGAATTCCTATTTTGCCATATTTATTATTACTTTGGCAATGCCACATATTTACTAAGCAATTCAATGATTATCCATCATGCACATTGTCAGCAGTTAGGGGAATAGTTTTTGCTAAATGATGATGAAATTTATTTGTATCATTTGTCAGTATTCATGTTAATTTTTTAAACATGCAATTATTAGAATGTCAATACTTAGCAATTCCTATAACATTGCACCCTATGATAATTACCAAAGAATGCAATTTATGACAACTAGTAATAAGATCATCAATTATCAAAAAATTATTGAAGCATCCTAGGTTAACAAATGTAAATGAAACCAAATTCTTAGTTGATCAAAATAGAAAAATTCCAACCTTAAGGTTTGGCGATGAGGGCACCAAATCCCATTGAGAATAAGGGCCCAAGAAGGCTCGTGGGGACCACACACAAAGAAGTAGTAGATAAATAATAATTGAAGTGAGTAGTTGCTTGTGAATTGTAGCCTCTCCATTAAATAGTCAAATGTCTTGCATATCATAGGGATAAATTGAGAAATTATGCAGAGATTTATGGAGAATATCAAAGGTATCCCCCATCGCTCAGACATTGCATCAGAACTCTCCCTCACCAAATGGAAGGAAACCATGACGATTCAGCCATACAAGGCTTATGGCATGCTTGAGTTCTTTTTAGTGTAAATGTAACTTCCAATAAGCATATGTGCATGTGTGTGTGTGTGTGTGTGTGTGTGTGTGTGTGTGTGTGTGTGTGTGTGTGTGTGTGTGTGTGTGTGTGTGTGTGTGTGTGTGTGTGTGTGTGTGTGTGTGTGTGTGTGTGTGTGTGTGTGTGTGTGTGTGTGTGCGCGCGCGCGCGCGTGTGTGCGTGTGTGCGTGCGTGCGTGCGTGCGTGCGTGCGTGTGCGTGTGCGTGTGCGTGTGCGTGTGCGTGTGCGTGTGCGTGTGCGTGTGTGTGTGTGTGTGTGTGAAGAAGAAGAGAGATAGGAGAGGGAAATGAAACAAGAGACAACAAAGATAAAAAAAAGAAAGGAGATACAATGAAAATGATGAGAGTGAGAGAGGAGACAAACAATTATGGAACTACACAAATAGACATGCACACACAGACATGCATGTATGTATGTATGTATGTATGTATGTATGTATGTATGTATGTATGTATGTATGTATGTATGTATGTATGTATGTATGTATGCGTAGCATGCATACATACATACATACATGTGCACACAAACACATATATGCATGCACACACACACACACACATGTAGAGGATATAAAAAACAAGAAGAGAAGAAAAAAAAAATTGTGTGTGTGTGTGTGTGATTTAATTATTTATACACGCAAGCATACACATATGAATGTATATGTATTACTCATACACACACATCTATAAAATATATCACAATAAGAAAAAGCTCACTCAAGAACACAAGAATAGATATGGACGCCAAAATATTTTCTTGCTTGTTTTTCTTCCTTCTTCCTTACACAATGTAATATACACAAAGTATAGATAAGATACAACATAAAGGAAAGTGACCTACCAAGTCAAACAATACATAACTGACTATACTATAACTATGTCAGCTATAGATATAGGTATGAAACCAATCTTGATGCAGTGTAATAGGGAAAGAAGCCCTTGAATCAAGCAACCAACACTAACAATAAGAGCAACAATCAACTGAGTACCTTCAATAGTTGAAGAAGCTAAGATATACTCATCATCAAACTCAAGCTGTATCACATTTATCTCTTCAATCTTCATGGTGGACTTAGTAGGGACAATGCCACAATTATCAAACTTTGCATTATCCTAATATTTTCATTGCCTTTCTCCTTACGCTTATCATCATGCATCTTACGATAGTGTGGCCTTATGTGACCAAGCTTCCCACAATAGTAGCATGTCAAGGAGGACTTACAACCGCGAGACTTATTGCAAGATTGCCCCCAAGACTAAGACTAAGGACTCTATGAGTCTCTACCACAACAGTTATTATCGCTCTTATCATCATGTGTGCCTCTAACAATCAATGCATGAAAAGTGCATGATGCATCCACATTCTTTCTATTTATCTCCTCTATGAGTAAAGCACCCTCAACATCCCAGAGTTTCAAGCCATCTTTACGAGTATTAGCACGCATGGCCATAAGGAAAGTATCCCATGACTTTAGAAGTGTAAGAAGCAAGATCAAGGGGGGTACGTTTTCTTTGAACTCAATGCCTTCCAAGGTCAGTCAGTTGAAAATCAAATGGAATTTATTCAAATGAGAAGACACAAAAGTCCCTTCCTTCATGTGAAGGTCCATAAGTTGTTTCAACTAATATATTTGTGATGCAGGACTTTGCTTGTCATAAAGATTGCATATTTTCTCTCATAAGTGCGAGGCATTATCTTCAAGTGCAGTAAGATTAAAATAAACATGTTCAAACAATGATTGTATAATGGTGGATTTACATATCTCATCCAACTCATCCCAATCTTCCTAATCTATGCCTTTGGGCTTTATACTCTTGGTTTTCAATGGCTTAATCTAAAGCTTTTGTACTAACAGTTGTCATATCTATGTCTTCCAATATTTGAAATTTGTACCATCGAGCTCCTCAATATTGAAGATAGCATTGTCATGAAACTTACCATCCATTATGATATCAAATAAGTGCAAAGTACAAGACTATGGGCCACTGTATCACTACAAAACAACCCCAAAACCGAACAAAAAAAGTATTAATGGGAGAGAATATAGGAGCATATAGCTATCCACCAACTACAACCAACAATCTTCCAAATCAAAACGTCGAATCTCTAAAATAATGTGTAAAATACTAATTACAACAATATTGAAAATAAATACAACATTGTATGTTAATGCAACTAGGAGCAAACAGACAAAATAGCAAGCTCCCATTGCAAGAAATATCTAATTAGCAATCAAGATATACCAATACCAAAGACTATCACGAACTCAATGCATCAATAAATAATACATCCCATTGGCAGTAATGAGGCTTAGTACATAGCCAATATGCATGTATACACCATTGATGAACTACTAATAGAGGTAAGTGTTGGTGTCCAAAGCATATGAAGTCAAATCAGCCCACAAGTTGGAGTAATTGCATCCAATAGCATACATGAGAAAGTATACATAAAGCGAGAATCCCATTGTCTCAAAGAACCAAGCTCTACATAAAAGATCTAAGGGCTCCCATAGGAAGCAAATTGAGAATGTAAAAGAGCACAACAAGGCTCAATGCCTCAAGTACATAACATCCGGGCAATCAAGGTATACTGTATATACATTTGAAAGCATCTAATCCAATATGCATTAAACCCACAAGTGTATAAGCACTACATCAAGTGGCAAGTGCCCAAATACATCCAATGTAGCTCAAATCCAAGCCTAAAATGTCAACATAGACATATCCAAGAACATATAGTAGTGCCATGTAATCACATAAGCAAGTGACATATCTAAGAAGTATGTGGGCCTTTAATACATAGAGTTGTCCCAATTAAATGATGACTGCCTAAACAATGTACAACAACAAAACCTTGCATAAGCTATGCTATTTGAGCTCAAAACAATCCAATAAGCATCTCAAGGCATTACCATAACATCTGGGCATCAACGACAAGCTCCAATGACATCACATGGTATTACCATAGCGTTCGAGCATCAACAAAGGCAATCTCCAGAGACATCATATAAGCAACAAAGACCTCAATACATCCTGTCCTAGAGTGTTTATAGTAGGTTTGCTTTGTTTCATTGTATATATATAGTTAATGGCTGAAGTGTTTCCCTTTCAAGAAGTGACCAACAAATGAAAAAATTGTGCATACAAGGTCTAGGTTAAAGCATAGTCAAGGGTTACCAAAAGCATAATTTCTAAAAGAATTTGACATTAAGAATCATAAATACAAGTGTGAGGTTAAAACATAGATAGGTGCACTTTAAAAGCATAGTTACTTCAAAGTGTTCAGAGTCCAAATATAATTGCTAAAAGAATCACATCAAGAATCAAGGATAGGAAGTCCTAGTTTAAAGTTTAGATATTTCAAAAGTACTTAGCCTAAGAGCCCAAACTTACCTTATAAAATGTACCTTCCTTCCCTTAAATAACCCCCTCCCTTACACTCACATGGTACCATATGGTAAACCCTAGTGGACCCCCAGGGGGGAGAGGGGGGGGTTCTTTTTCTTTGGGGTGAGAGGTGAGTGGGGCGTAGGGCCTAGGTATGGGGTTCTAACCACCATTACTTGCATGAGCCAAAAATTGTCAAAGTTTTCTTAAGTGAACTCTCTCCCTATTAGGAGAAGGCTACATGGTGGACTCTAGTGACCCATGAGCCCATGACATGGACATCTGTGATAGCTCCTAGCAGTACTAGGATGTGTTTCAAGTGTTTATCCAAGTGTTGAAGAGGTCCAGGAGTTGTAGCAAAGGTCAAGACTGATGAGAAAAAGGGGAGAAGGCTACAAGCACAATCACACCAGATCAAGATAAGGGCCTTGTTGGTAGAGCTGAAGCTCGATGAGCACACTATAGTGCTCAATGCATCACCATAGAGGTCTTAGGCAAGCATATACAAGCTAGAAGAGACCTGAGCACCAATGATTACCTCGGAAAGAAGAGGGTTGAGTTGCCATGAAATCTTCAAGCTATATGTCTTTGTAGGCTAAAGCAAAACTAATGACTTTATAGGCTCTAATATCAATTGAAAGGTAGAGCCCAAGTGGAAGCAGAGAAGTGAAAGTAAGAGCAAAGTAAGAGCTATGGTGAATGGAGAGAGAGAGAGAGAGAGAGAGAGAGAGAGAGAGAGAGAGAGAGAGAGAGAGATGGTATGTGGAAACTCCAACAGTCACAATGTGTGACCGACCTTCCCCTTATTCTATTGTCACTGTAAGAATAAAGAATAAAGTGACAGTGATGTGCACTTGTCACTTATAATGTATAAATGTGTGAGTACATGTACCGTAATTAAATGTGAGTTGCTAGACACATGTGCCTTTAACCCCCAACATTTGTACCATATTTGTATGTAACCATATTTTTGCCTTTGGCATACATTACAACATTTATAGTAAGAACTTTATCAAGGTAAGTATGCAACCAACTCTACTTTCTTTTGTAATCAGACTACAGTTATTATGAAAGTCTTCAACAAAACAACCCTTCCTATAGTCCTCTATCATTTGACTAACAAAATACCAAATTCTTTGTGACAAATAGCACATGTAAAACATCTGACAAACACTTTGTCTAGCCATCATGCAAGGACAAAGGAACTTTTCCAATGTGTAAGATTAGATGGTATGAATCATCAGCTATCTTTACGTAACATGGACTCTATAAATCCTATATTTTTCCAAATCATTTAGCATGGCTGATCATATGATTAAATGCACCTGAATTAACATACCATACATCATCACATACCCGCTTTCCTATAATAGAATTTATCATATACTGCATGATACCCAAAAACTTAATTTTATCATCATTCTGTCTTGAAGATGATGCATAATTTTCTTACTATAATTCACTATTACAAATGTCATCCTTCTTACCGTAACAATGGGCTCCAATATAATATGTTCTTCCATAATAATGATAGACAATAGCAAAATTATTACCACCTCTATTCTTCCATCGACCTCTTTCTCTAGAGCTCCCCCTACCTCTAGAATTACCACCACCTCTCAAAATTTGAGTGTCATCAAATTGTTGATTTAACTTGTTTTGCTAGTTACTACCATTATGATCCGTATCAAACTCTCTTGAATAGAATCTATTGTCACATCCCCTTCCTAAACTTAAGTAAAATGCTTGGATCTATTCACTTCTTTTGGTCTCTTCAATGGTTATGAGAGGGACCAACCCATCAAAATCTCGAACGGCTTTCATACATACATAAAATTAACAAAATATTTTTAAGCCTTCTCATTATTAAGGTCACCCAAACTAGATGAAGCCAAATCATCATCTCATCAAGCATTGCATTGATAGCTATTAAGGCATGTGCAATGCTTCTCACCTCCAAAATATACTCATTTTTCCATCCACCTCTTCCTCTAAAGCTCCCCCTGCCTCTAGAATTACCACGACCTCTTGAAATTTACATGTCACCAAACTATTGATTTAACCTGTTTTATTGGTTACCACTAGCAGGACCCATAATATAGCTTCTCGAAGAGAATCTACCATGTCCCCTTTCTAAACTTGAGTAAAATAGTTAGACATTTTCATCACTTCTTTCAGATGATTCACCTTTCATATTGATCTCTTTAGAGATCATGAGAGACACCAACTCATGAAAATATAAAAATGGATTCCATACATATACATAAGGAACAAAAGATTTTCAAACCTCATTATTAAGGCCACCCAAAGTAGATGAATCAAATCATCATCATCAAGTATTCCATCAATAGCTATTAAAGCATCTGCAATGCTTATCGCCTCTTCAAAGACATACTCATTTACAAAGATATTCTCTTTCTTTAATGTATTTAATTCTTGCTTTGAATCTTCTATGCCTTTGTATTTATTGAAAGCATATTCTCAAAGGTTATCCAAGTTACATGTGAAGTTTTTACATTTCTGATATGCCCCAACATAGTGTTGTCGATGAATGTAGACAACCAATACATTACCTTTTTGTCTTTTGCATTTCACTATTTTAATACATTTAATTCTTATGTAGTCATCACAAGATTACTTAGTTTTGGTTCCTTTTCTTCACGTGAAATCAACCCATAGAGGCTTTTTCTAATAATAAAGTTTATCAAAAAAACTTTCATGATAGGCAATTATTCTTGTCTAGCTTCTCGATGAGAGGATTTCTACTGTTCTTGGTCATTATGACAAAATTGAGTACTAGACAATAGGCAAGTCTTCTACAATCTTTCACAAAATGTACACCAATAAATCGGGCAATCTTTCTTACATATTTTTTAATAATATATACAATTTGCAACATTTTCACATTTAAACCTTGTATTCGCTTCTTGAAAAATACCTCAGAATTTTACAAAATTAAAATATGTAGCATGTGTACTTGGAGAATCATCCGACATAGCCGAATTTATCTAAAACTATCATCCGCAACCCTGCAGAGCTAAATGGGACCTGAGATGGTCTCAAATGGCCAAAAACACAGCAACAAAGTCATAAAGACCTATGTGCAAAATATACGCCGTTCTTGTACACTACATGTCACTACAATTTGAGATTTTTGCTCTATCTTGCTTTTGGTGCCTCGATGGGCACTATCCAAGTGTAAGAAGCTAGGAAAACATGTTTTAGTAAGAGATCATTGATAATACATTGTCACACTAACATAGGTATAAAACGTATGAGACATGTAAATTCTGTTACCTTTTTACAATAATACAATTATTCTCTCATCTCACCTCCTTGCTCATAGCTTCCATGGCTTCTCTTGCTTATTTCCTATCCTTCTACTATTTCTCTCTCCTTGTCTCTCATGCTCTCTCCTCTTTTCTCTCTCTTTTACCTCCTTTCTCTCACCTCTCAACCCTCTTCTTGACACTAAGAGAGAGAGAGAGAGAGAGAGAGAGAGAGAGAGAGTGAGAGTGAGAGAGCTCCTTACCAATTGCTTACTTGCTTGAATCCTTGGTCCTTCTCCTTCACTTTAGCCTTCAAAACTAGCCTCTCTCAATGGCACGACTCTAATACCATGTCACGAATCATGTGGTGGGGTGAGAAATGATCATAAGGGTTCTTCGGAGATATAGTTTAGGTTTGATCCTTTTAATGTTGACCTTCCACTCCCTAAATATCAGTTGAGTGCCATATCTCCATGTATTGCATTTGAGTGCATTCAACATTGTATATTCAGTGTGGAGCATTGAGGGAACACTTGTGAGAAGCACTGGAAGAATCTAGGCGCAAAGTGCATCGATTGTATGGGAAAACCCCCTATCATGTACTTGTATGGGTGGGAGGAGATTTAAACTAAAATTTATGAATGAGTAAAGGTCAGAGAAGGAGAACCAAGAGATATTACACAACTAGTTAAAGGAACTAATTATAGTATAGCCAAAGGACTTAAATGGATGTTACTATAAGAGATAAGCGAAAGACGATGGGAGTTTTTTGCATTCAAGTTTAAAAGGAAAACAAAGTTATTCAAAAGAAAGTAAGTAAAGGATCATTACATATGTTACATATCATACATTTTTAAATAAGGCTTATATACGAAAAATGTATAGGAAAAATTGATATAGGAGAGTAAATAACTTAGGAAGGAAGTTACCTTTCCATAATGCACCATTCTTTCAATTTCTTGCAATTGAGGAGCTCATTGGGTGTACAAAATTGTATACAAGTGTGTTGTTATAATGTGCACAAGTGAGGAAGTGACTATTAGTGAGTTGTGTATAGGATGTGCTGTAGTACGAGTGTAGCATGTACAAATGATTAGGTTGTGGTGAGTGTGTATACAAGAGGTTTCTAGGGATTGTTGGTAAGGGCAATTGCATGATATAAGTTGTGTGTGCCGAAGATCGAGTGATTTTGTTAATGTGTGATGTACGAGTGTGAGTAGAGAGCTCGTGCATGTGTGTTGTGAGTGTGAGTGAGTGCCTAAGCGATGTGTCTAAGTGCTTAGCTATGCGCATGCAAGTATGTGACTATATGAAATGCAACTATCTAACTACAAGTGAGACTAGTAGGTGTATGCTTGTTCGATTGAGTTCATGCATGTTAATGCACATGAATGTGTGTGAATGCATATGAATGGGTGTACTAGCCTGTTAGAGTATTATGTGAACAAGTGTATGTGGCTGTGAGTGGGTGTGAATATGTAATATGTGTGCTAGTGTAAGTTTGGCAAGTGCTCGTGTGAATCTGTGCTATGTGGATAAGTAGTCATGTGATCAATTGCAACTATGTCATGCGGCTGAATGCCATGAGATATGGCCCAATGGCTTAGATGTGCCGAGTGGTCAAGTAACAATGTTGAGGTGGTCAAATGCATGAGTGCATGAGTCAAATTCAATGTTGCCGCAACATATGTAATACTCTCCAGTCCTTTGGGATCTTGAAACCATTGTATTTAAAATCCTTAATGGCCAGACACCATTTGACTTGCATAGTTGGTTGTAGCCTTATCATCTCATGTACCACTCTCCATGAGAGTCTCATTTGTTGGATGTTTGACTAGTTCATGTTGACTTCCCTTGTATGCTTCTTCCGCATAGTTACTTCCGTGCTCTCTATACATACTAATCAGCACAACAAATGATCCAATAATCCATAGATTTGCAGTTTTTTCCCTTTATGTTAGAAACTATGACATCCGACTTGACCCAAAGACATTTCAATGATTAACTTTCCAAAGTTCATCTTAGATGTTAAGCTGTGTGCTTGTATATGTACATGAGTACATGAGAGATGCATCAACTATGTGAGAGAGCCATTGCAGAATCGATTGAAATTCTTGAAACAATAAGTGTTATGTCATGTCTAGCAGGAGTTGAGCTTGTGAAAGCTTTGATAGCTAGAGTGTCATTGGCAACACTCACAAAGCAAAAAAGATGTGGTGGAGGCTAGATTAGTGTACATATATCATGTAAGAGGTTTCTATTGGGTTGAGATAAAAATACAAAGTTGTAGAGGTTTCTTCCATACTAATACAATTCAACACTCTAGACAAGGAGTGCAAGGACTTAGTGAGTAGACTTCGCAAATATGTGAGAGAGAGATTGTTCACAAGGTACAACTCGTAACCTTGTCTTCAAGAAATTGGCCATGAGATGATGGATTGAATATGATGCCCTTTTTGAGCTCTTAGGAACTTCTTAGTGTAGGTCTTATTTCAACCTTGTTGAATATCATCACATTAGGAGTCATGAGAGAGAAGACCATACAATGGAGACCAACCTCTCTTGGAATTGCTTTTGTAAGATCATTGCAAATGCAAACCACCTCAAAGTATCCCCTTTGATACTAGGCATTGTCCATCATCCCACTAAGATAGCTTGGTTCAAGGGTGCAACATCTTGGACAATCTTTTCAGTTTTTGACAATCCATCGCGTTTCCATTTCAAATATCAAAACTAAGCTCATTGTGTTTCTTAATTTTGAGATCACATACGATATAGCAGATTGGGGTAAGGAGGAGAGAGATTTAGCATTCAAATATTAAGGATACTATGGATATCCACTTGTCACTTTTCTTCTCTAATTTGCTAAAACAAGCCATGAGCTCCTACTTGACAGATATAGGACAAGCATTAGAGGGATCAAGTTGGCCATTTTACATTTTGATGAGCTTATTAATGTGACATTTGCATATAACACAATTGTATTTATTAATGAAGGTGCCTCGCATAGCAACAATGAAGATACTTAGTGGAGCTTCCTATGCTCTCATTAATTGACATAAATCCCATCATTTTTGGATATGTAACACTAGGCAATCGATTTTGAGACCACATCAAGACTTCACTTGGGTTCCTTACAAGACCTCATTGAGATCTTATTTGCCACGTATAGCTAGACATTACTTTAGTGTAGGGTTCATATATCTTTTTTTGAGCATTAGGTAGAAGCTTCTTTATTGGGGTCCTATGATACTTTCTTTGGAAACGAGAGTGATAGTTACCAATCTGATTCTTAAGACCATGTGATGTATCACCTCATGTTGGCCTTGTCTTAATCATTATTGGTCACGTGTTGTGCGTTATTAAGAATTTCATTTGGTTAGGAGAAGACAAGAGCCTAAGGTAATTGAGAACCTTTATTATTCAATCCACATGTAGAGCCAATTTGGGGATCATTAATCCAAATCCTCAATGAAGAGCCTTTCTAGTAAGGTTCATTGTTAGGGATCCTCTTCTAAACAAGTTGTCATCGAAGAAGCTATGGTTATTCAGATTACAATCCATTTACATTTGGAAGACCATGGCAACCTAGCAAACAATGGAACTTCAATGAGAATAGAGACGCCCTTAAGAGGGGATTTGAGATTAGATTCCTACGTGCCACCATTAGAACATGGAGGCATCATGCTTGGTGTGATAGAAGGGAGTCTTAACCTTTACTATGGAGGATGGTTGACTCATTAAAGGACTTCAACCTTAGAGTTTATGGGCTACTCTATGTAGAGGATTAGAGTAGTGGCTCACTCTACAACAAGAGATAGTACATGGGCATAGACCTGGTTTTGCACATTGGATGGGGATAATAGACTTACAAAGGAGGCCCCTATAAAGATTGCACCACCATCAAAGAGAGGCTTGGAGACAACCACCATGGGAGACATGTCCTGATGTGGTTACACTACCACATTGCACAAAAGGATACAAATGAGTAGGATCAAAGCAAAGCCAATTGTAAATTTAAAGGAATTCTGATTGCTCAAGTGGAAATTAGCTAGATCAAGTACTCTTTGCAATTGCATGTTTAAAGAAAGCAATTGACACATGGTACCCACAAACTATAGATTATAATTTGGATAGATCCTCTCGAGTATCCTTGACATTTAAGTTCCACGAGAGTTTCCAATGCTCAAGATTAGATCTTGGTGACTTTAAAGTTGGATCTTTTGAGTGGCACACTTTTGAGTGGATCTTTAAACATCATGGGTGTTATCAAAAACACACTTCACACTGCTCTCCACACTTGTTATGCAAAACTTATCTATACCCATCTCCATAGCCCAGAGCACCTTGGTGTGTGCCCAAAACTGCAATCAGCAATGGGTTACCACAAGCACTATCAAACTACTGAACATGCACAAAACATCAAGTTACTCCTTAAAATCAACTATAAAACCACTAACAATCTTTGCTATGCAGAAATGATGAAAGTGTATCTACAATCCATGGGATGTAATAAATGAGAGAAAATCTTGGCTAATTGCATTACTTCTAGCAAGTTTGAGTGGTATCATGTTCAGCATTCAAAGTCTTTCAAACATAGTAATATTAAGCTTTTGCAAGATTTTAGATATGCCAGGTTTTGGTAATGAGAGGCCCTAGTAAAAGAAGGCTTTCAAAATAGTTACCATTCAGGGTAAAACATACAAAAACAGAGTAACAGGAAGTTTGGTAACCTTGATGCACATTAATTGGTCTACTGAAGAGTGGACATTGACAATTACAATTTACCATTTACAATAGATGCCTTCTTGGAAACGCTGATGAAGTAACAAAGGGATTAGACAAAGCTGAGGTTTAGAGGACCTTTGTTCTACCACGTGCCCACAAGTTCTACTAATAGCAATAACATGAATGATGAAGCCAACTTGAGGTATTACTTCCATACGATCTTCAAACAAGTTCTCCTGACTGACATGCAAATGATGCCTTGCTCAACTTGGTAGAATCAAAACTGTGCTCAATTGAACAGCTTTAAGCACAGGACTCTGCACTTATTTTACAATGGATACTTGATAAATACACAAGCCCTTAAATATTGCCCTCGCAGTTGTGGCAGTCCAACACACAAATTACGATACACAAAACAAGCACCACCACCCATTTCTCTCACGTTGGTGTCAGGAAACAGTAGAGCCACAATTGACTTACTGTCCACGATCATCCTGACACTGACTGACGTATCCTAGCAGCCAGCAGCCCGCAAAAAGTTATCATAATGGCTCACAGGAGGAAGCTGTAAAGTCTGCCATGGTTCCTTGGATGTTGTAAACACCGACTTCATTAAATTGTCAGCATTTCCATTCTTACCATCTGGCAAATGAACCTGAATATCACAAAGAAATTCATGACTACCAGGGCAAATGAAAGTGCAATGGCTCACAGAAACACCCAAGTTTGGCAACGTAAATATCTCACATTATCTGGCTGAACTTGCTGAGACACAGTCAATGAAAGGGCCTTATTGCCTGTATCCAGGTTCATCCATACTGACATCTTTCTCCTTGCAGTTGTACCAAATTCTTCACATCGTGTGGCCACTGCAGAGTATGGTAAAGGTGTAGCAGTGACTGATACACCAGCCACCTGACCAGCTGTCTCCAAAGCCTGAAAAGAAACATATCTTCAAGATTAACTTTTTAATAACCACCAAGATGCTGGAAGCAAATTCAATTCTCTTACTGATTCCAGTAGTTGGCCAACGCCTATCACATTTGCTGATGGAGTGTGTATAGGAGTTTTTGAGAGAAACTGAGGGATGTCTGTGTAGGAGGTGTCACTGATGAGGTCATCTTTTGGATCTACTACCTGTAATGGAAATACTGTTTGAGAATACTAATTTTCCAATATAAGATTCACATTCAAATCTTCCAGCAGCATATATAATCTATTGTAATAACATGCAAGCTTGACTACGGGCATGTGGGAAGAACATAAAAAGGAGACTTATTAGGCAATCTATGGGATTGTCCCAGAGCTCAGGACTCAGGAGGTGTATACTCTAGAGTGCGACCTGGGGAAGATTAGCTTGGGTCATAGACAAAGGACCAAAATTCGGATATGAGTATTTTCAGGGTACCCACTCTTTCCTCATCATTGGCCAACATTTTGAGCAGGATCTCTACTTCAGATTACTCACAAGCAGAGTGGACTCAAGGACACTGTCATTGATAGGAGCCAATTGATAGTATCATTGCTTGGTGCATTTGGATTGTAAGGTGTCCAAGATGTTTCCGCTGCACACTCTTTCTAGGATTTGGACAACGATCATCCATACTCTCCAAGGGAGATGGGAGAAGTTGCAGGGTAATTTTGAGATGATAAGGGGAGACGCTTTCATGCAGACATGGGATTCTAGCACCTTCTTTAAGATAGCCCTTCATATGGTCTAGCACTATCGCCCATGAAATAGGTTGTTGACACAACCATTGTATCTGTAAGTACTCGCTCTTTGCTGGGCCTTTGTTGCACATTGTTTTTTTTACCTTGGAGGAATTTCTTTGAGGTGTGTCATTACTAGAATTCTCTCTGTAGCTAGAATATTTAACAAAAAACTGCCTCTCAATTATAGATCCTTTGCCACTTTGGATGCAATCCTCCAACAACACATGAAACGAAATGGATAATAGCTTTCATACTTCATCAAATGAGATTGTTTTCTGCAATAGAACAGCTGTCCAAGGACGATTTGTATTTAATTGCAAATCCAATCCAAATGCAGACCCATCATCAGGAGAAAACACCCTCGAGAGTTCTTCTCGTAGACTGGAAAGCTCCATCTATACAACAAACAGCTCATCAGCTTCAAATGCAACCATACTTATTACCTGCATCTCATAAATATGTCATCACATACCCCAAATGAATTTGATGAATTGCTTAATATGAGTGACACCAGTGTTTCAATAGACAAATCCTTGTTCATACGCAACTGAGCAAGAGAACCCAGGGCAGCAGAATTGTCTGCAGGAGTTCCATATTGACTCATATCTTTTACTGTAGTCTTCAACCTTATATCATCAATAATATCTAAGAATGGATCACCCTGCAAATAGAACTGAAGGCTATTAACAATGTTCTACAGTACCTCTCAAGTGCATTATAGACAACAACTTCTAATAGAGGTTGATGGAAGAGCCATTACCATAGTGTAAGACATTAACATCCACTGTTAAGTCAATAACATATGCAAAATAATTAGCAGCCTTATCACTCACACCAGCAAAGTAATAGGCGAGTCCAGAAAATAATGATGTGCTATGGAAAAGTAATAAACATATACAATGGAAATAATGATTTCTACATTTAAGGGTGTTTGCAAAATTTCTGATAACCAATTTTATATTTATCCTTTCTCAAAATACCAAACTACCAACTCTAGCCTCTTTTCTGGTGTCTAAAATAAAAGGTGATTGTCTCTGATTATATTACTCATATCTGTAAATGGAAGCATCTGGAGCAGAAGTCTCTATCACATATGTACAAAGCCTCCAAGGACAGTCTCGGGCCCATTAGGGAAAGAAGCTGAGGTGGCAGGGTGTAGCACCAAGGGTTACCATCCTGTTGTATGAAATACAAGCTATGGTAACCCCAAGCGAGAAGGTTCAAGAAATATATGTCAAAGCTCATGATGTCAAGAGTCTCCTTGCACCTGCTCGTAGCACCCAGCATGAAGAGAGGGAATAATGGAAGACCAAATCTTTGCAAGAATGGCATATGCTAAAGGGCACTCACTGCTGAAAGTCAGCTGACAATGGGCATTCTATATATACCACTGTGCAAGGCTCATAATGAACTCACAGATCCAATTGTGACGTCAAGGGCTCTACATTTGCTGGCTAGGCAGGGTCTCCAGGCCTACAACCAACAGGAACATGTAATGCAGATTATGTCTTGTATCTAAGCCTAAAAGAGGAACTGCCGGCCCTATGACTGCCAGCAAAAGGCTCTCCAAGTGACGCACCCTACAGCACAGTTAGGGGGAACAAGGAAATGGAAATGGAAACAGAAACAAAACGACAACATTTAGAGTTTTGGGGAGTTTCCAGTAACTATAGGGATGAGAAAGGTAGAAAAGGAAACAGGAAAGAAAACAGAAACAGAAACATTGAAATGGCAGAAAAGTGGAGCCTCAGGGTGTTTCCAATAACTATGCCCTATAGTTAGCTCTACACAATGTAGAACCCTGCAAGTCCCTCCCATAGCCACATGGAATGCACAGAACACCAGCTTGGAATGCCAGCATGCCGTTGCATCATGGCTAGGAATGCAAAATGCATTCCAACAGTCTAGAACGTACCATCTCCTGTATGCAACAATGCCCCACACCTGCCACTCCCTATTGCAAATGTCCTGTTCCAGCTGCCAATCTAAAACCTTCGCACCACCCATTTTGTTCATCACTTTCCATCCTTTGTCATGTTGGCATTCTTCACAACTGCGTGAGGCAGACTTGTCGTGAGCAGGAATGTACCTGGCGTGAGGCAGACCTGTCGTTAGCACTATAGGGTTGCAGAGTGTACTGAATGCATTGACACAGGCATACTGTATGCAGTAATGTGCTGACAGCAAGACCTGGGTGAATGTACTGATGCACTGGCTTGTGGACTAGCCAATGATGCACTGACTTTGATTTTGATCATGTCCTGGAGTATGCAGTAATGCACTGACTGGGGCTACAATCTGTATTTTTGCAGTGACTGCAAACAGTTTGAAGGCATTTGGGCTCGTAAAAGATTACTGGGCTTACAAAAATTTAGTGAGGGGTTAGGGAAACCCTGGAAATTTGCAGGAATCACATAAATTGCTCTGATTTGACAGTACAAAGTACAAGTTGAGTGGCTTTGCACACAGTGTGTGAGAGATGGATAATGTAGACAAATGCAAGCATCAAACCGTGGAAAATGAATATCTGGGAGACGAATCTGATTAGGAACTAACACAACCGTCCATGGAAGCAATGCTCAACACCCCTTCTAAGAACACACGGTACAAGACGTATGGCCGTAGGGTCCGTGATTGGACCGTCTCCCCAGCATCTGACAGGCATGGAAAGACATCATGCACCATGAATGAAAAGAAATACAAAGAAATTCATCTCATGATTCGCTCTGAACTACAAATTATGAGACAAGAATTGCAGAAAGAAATATGAGAGCAGGTCAAAACCGAATTGATGGTAAATCAGAGGGTAGAAATGCAAGACATGCAAATAAAGATTAAGAATAACTTACAGGCACAAATGCTGTCTGAAATGCACACGCTGAAAACTGAAATGCTGAAAGTTGTAGATGCCTACAAATCTGAAATCTTAGAACTGAGGGAAGAATTGAATACATTTAAGAAAAAAGAAATGAACGTGCAAGAAGAATTACAACAGGAGAAAGAGGCTTTGAAGGCATGCGAAAGGGAGGTTCACTCATGGGTAGAAGTGGCAAAGACAACACAGAAGCAAATAGAGGAAGCCAACCCATGGATTGAGGTAGTAAAAAAGAATAAGGGAACATCAATGACCAAAACTGAAGTAATGAATGCTACCTTGGAAGAAGAGGCTAGGAGACGGGCTAGGGTTTTACATGTATGGGTAGTAGGATGGGAGGAGAACAACCCACACGAAGATGCGAAGACGCTGACAAAATTGGGGCTTCAAACATACCTATCGTTAGTGCTTGGAGAGTGGGAAAAAAGGACTCTTAAGTCCAAGGCTCTAATTCGTCGCTTTGGAGACAAAGAGAAAAAAAATGCCTTCCTTTCCAAGAGGAGAGCCCTCAAGGGTGAGAGGATTTATTTGGATGAGGACCTTACCGCAACACGAATAGCGCATCGAAGAGAACACATGCCCAAGGGATTGGAGGCTCGCAAAGAGGGAAAGTGGGCTGTTTATAGGGATGGAAGGGTCATCATCACTAACAAAAGGACTTCATGACGGTACAAGGCCTATGAGGCACTTTGGATGTCAATATGGAATTGTAATGGAGCCCTACGCTTGGATGCTGGTTACTTTGAAACTAGCTTCTAAAACACAGATATAGCAATGTACACAGAAACACACCAATGTAAAGGCAGATGACTACCAGACGTTCAGGGATATAGGTAGGAAAGTGCATTTCGTCCAACAACTAGAAAACCAAGAAGCACTAGGGGTTTTGGAGGTGTGGCCATACTATACCGGGAAGACTTCAAAGGGATAGTGCAAGTAATGAAAAGTTAATATGAGGCACGATATTTATGGATTAGAATACATGCAGGAAGACCACGAGATATATTCATCACAATATGGTACTTTCCTCCTACAAATTCTATCTATGCCACACGAGATGGATCTCCCTTTCATGTACTTTATGAGGATATCATGAGATATGCTAGCATTGAGGACATATTATTAGTAGGAGATTTCATTGCACGCACTGGAGATAGACAGAGTGACCTTTATATGCATGATAATGCCATGTTCAAAGAGATTGATATAGATGAAATAGGCCTACACAGGAGAGCCCAGGATAAAGAAGTCAGTACCTATGGGACACACCTATTGACTTTAGGAAGTGCACATAGAACACATCTATTGACTTTGGAAAGTGCACATAGACTAGCCATCTTTAATGGCCAATGAGATCTATTTGCCAATACAAGAGACCTTTAAGCCTAGCAATATGTCCCTAAACATTAGAGGCTGAATAAAAAAGAAAAGCATTCCGAATGGTCCAATTGTGCCAACAGTCCCAGTATCTAAGAAAGTGAAACAAGATCTTCATATGTGACTGTGCCGGTGTGGAGTATTTGGGCCGCACAAAAACCCAATCAAAGGGGCTTAGCGAGAAACCAACCACTGCTCGCTAAACCGCTGACAAGAATGACCAAATTTTCTTAGCCAGAGGGCAAGAAATAAATCGATGACGGGCCGATTCCACAATGGTGGTGCAAAAGAAACAATTGCCGTTGGAGATTCGACGCTTGGAAAGGGCTGAAGCAAGAGGAAGACCACCAATCATCACCCTCCAAGGAAGACCTTGCATTTGAAAGGTGTCTTGTTCAACCAGCCCTCTATCACGGTTACCTTCCACCATGACTGAGATTTACACAATCCCCATACAGTATTAGCTTTAGTAACCAGCCATTGATGATATTTAATCAGTAGATGATACACCTGGTTAGCTAAGGCCTTTTCCAAATTCAGCCGGCCTCCAAGGTCCCAGTCCTCCCAGGGACGATCCGGAGCAAGGGTAGGAAAGGGTTGTCTGCTCTAGAGCACCATCAAAGGTTGTCCCCACAAATCACGGTATCCACGAGGGATCCTGAAAAGCCTCCTAGCTGTACAAAACGATATCAACACATTGCGACTGGCAAGAGTGGCATCTGCAACTGAAGTCAAGCCCAAACATGCCATGCGGTTAAATTTTGGTTTGAGCTCATGTTTGCCTTCCCAAGAAAGTAATCGCGAGGCTACCAACAATTCCAATTGAAAAGAGTTAGTAGCTAAGCGGTCCTCCGCTGGATGCCACTAAGCCTTCTGGAGAACCAATTTCCAGGAACATACCAAATGAGCAAGCTCGGATGATGGACTAGAAAACCGAGAGTCTGCATTAAGAACATGCCACCAGGAGCTCCGAATTTGGGTATTACCATGCACAAGCCTGTGATCCTCAAAAAAATAGCGGGCTATAAAGACCCACGGGTGATGATCCAAGCACATGGCACAAAAAAGAGACCAACAGAGTGCCACCATATGAGTTTCGGCATCCAAAATAGCCTCACCACCCATGCGTTTGGGGGTACATGCATGCGACCAAGAAATCGATGAAATGCCTGCATACAAGGAGTCCTTCCATAACATGAAACGAATGTACTGAGTAAGAGCATTCAATGTAGTAGTAGTCCAAGGCAGCAATGGCAAGAAATATGTGAGCATTGGCGACATAATTGTCTGAGCCACTTTGAGGCGAACATGGAAGGGCCAAGCCTGTGACTTCCAATACAGAAACTTAGCTGCCAGTTTCTGTGAAATCCACTCTAGTAGTTGCTTTGGCCGAACATCAACACCCAAAGGGTACCCAAGATGCCTCACAATGGAACGACGGGGAACAACCATTCCCTGCCAGTCCAATGACTGCAAATCTGACTCCGTGCAACTGAGAATGACTGATTTCAAAGCATTGATATGAAAACCAGAAGCATGACCAAAGAGAGTCCAAACATCTAATGCTTTGCGAAGATTATCCTTGTCCGCAAGCAAAATCATAAAGCTGTCATCAGCCAAGGATTGACTAATGAAGTGTTGTCCAAAAGGAAGAGACAATCCAGCCAACTGAGTAGAAGCTGCCATATGAGATAACATCGAAAGAACCGGATGAGTCGCAAGGGCAAAAAAGAGAGGACTCAAAGGGCTCCGTTCCCATATGAGATAACATCGAAAGAACCGGATGAGTCGCAAGGGCAAAAAAGAGAGGACTCAAAGGGCAACCCTCTCTCAAAGAGCGTGTAAGGACAAATGGCTCGATAACACCACCATTTAGCATAACTCGCGAACAAGCCGCAGCACTAATGGTGTAGATCAAACGAGACATCCGAGTACCAAAGCCCATAGTAGACATAAGTTCTGCAATGAAAGACCAGTCTAAATAATCAAAAGCCTTTTCCAGGTCCAATTGAATCAATACCACCTCCTGATTAGAGTGCCTTGTATAGTCAATAGCCATTTGCACATTTAAAACATTGTGCAGAATGTTTCGGTCCTTAATGAAACCATATTGAAGAGGATGCACAATGGGAGGAAGATGCTTATGGAGCAGATTCACCATTACTTTGTAAAAGATTTTATACATAGAACACATCAAAGAAATTGGTCGCCAATGTTTCAACATAGACGGCGAAGGAACTTTTGGAAGTAGTTTGATAAGTCCTTTCCATGAGGAAGGCATGAACCCCGTCTCCCAAACCTACTAAAACATAGCCGTCAATGATTTCACCAGTCGGGTAGCAAAAACCTCAAAGAATTCATTGGTGAGACCATCCCAACCAGGACTTTTATCCTTGGGCAAGTGTAACAAAACATCCATAACCTCCGCCTCACAAATATCTGTCTCCAAAGTAGTTTGCATGTCATGTGGAACCTAATTGCGGACCAAATCATAGAAAACTGAGCGGGCATGAGTAATTTGGTCAGAAGCTGAAGGAGTAGAACCAAGAAGGTCTAGAAAATAATTCCTACACATATTCACAATAGTTTGAGGATCAATGACCATTTGACCTTCTGCATCCTGGAGTCTAGTTATATTCTCTCGAGTAGGAGATGGATAGAGAGCTCGAAAGAACTTATGAGTCCGACAAGCACTATCTTGCAAATTCTCAGTCAAATTTTGCAATTTGGCCTGTTGATAAGATTTCAACTGAAACTCTTTAATAAGATCAGCCAAACGCATAACCAATGGCAGCATAAATACATCATCTGAAGTCTCCACCAGTAGAGAACGAACCAAAGCCAGTAATTCCTCCGCTGCTTGTCGACGCCGCCGACAAAGAGAGGCATGATGGATCCCATACTGCCGAACAACCCATTCCACATTAGAGAGCAATCGTTCAAAAGAAGCATTGCCCTTAGAGGAGAAATCCAATAAAAATCTATCAATCAATTGCTGCATATAACCCTGAAAGATTGAATGCTTCAAATAAGACGAGTTGAAACGCAAAGAGAGTCTATCTAGAAATTGCTTAATAGGTGCAATGGGTTGTACAAGCATCTCAAGCTATAGCGGAAAATGGTCCGACAAGGCATATTGCTGCAACACTTTCATTTCCAGGACCTCAAGAAGAAAAGCATCATCCTACATAATGTACATACGGTCAAACCGCGACCATGTAGTTGTATACTGCACAGAATGAAAAGTAAACCCTGTAGAAGAAGGGTGTAGCCATGACCAAAGATCTTGCTTAAGTACGGCAAGAGCAAACGCATTCCACACACGGCTTTCATCAATCCAAAGGGTACCATAGTCATTATGTCGATCAAAAAGAAAACTTCTTCTTCTGAGGCTCCAAGAACTTCAGGAACTTCTTCCTAATCTCTGCCTTCTATGAGTAGGATAGACTCTTCTAACTGGCTTTCATACTCTTCTTCTGCATTATCACTTTCGTTCTCTTCAAGTTCTGTTTCTATCTTTGTGGGGGCTCTGTAGTAAGACAAGAACAAGCTCTCTGTTATATCCTCTGCTTCTGCTTCTATCTTTGTGTCTATCTTTGTCTCTGCTCATGTCTCTGTCTTTGTGACTACCATGTAATAGGGAGAACAGTACATCCATGCTTCTATCTCACTATCAGAGGTGATTTTAGAAGTCAATTCGGGTTCAAGCATGAGGTATTCTCCCATGGACAAAGACTTTTCTTCCTTCGGCAGTTGGCTTATAGTGTCCACTGTTAGGAACTGTGCCTCTGTTTTCTTGGGAAAGATCTATTTGACGGCCTCTTCCTCTCCTGATATACCATCTATTATTTCATTGGAGGAGTCTCCTGATGTGCCATTTGTTATTTCATTGGAGGAGTTTGTCTCTACTCGTGTCTTTGTCTCTGGCTCTGTCTTTGTGACTGCCATGTAACAGGGAGAACTGTACATCCATGCTTCTATCTCACTATCAAAGGTGATTTTAGAAATCAATTCGGGTTCAGGGAGGAGGTATTCTCCCATGGACAAAGACTTTGCTTCCTTCGATAGTTGACTTACAGTGTCCACTGTTAGGGACTATGCCTCTATTTTCTTGGGAAAGATCTGTTTGACAGCCTCTTCATCTCCTAATGTACCATTTGTTATTTCATTGGAGGAGCCTATTACGACTTTGATGGACATGGATCCATTGCCTTTTTACAATCCACACAACTTCAACACCACTTTGTTGGGTCCTTTGCTGAGGGTTAGGTTTCCTTTGAACCAGTCTATCCTTGCTCTTGCTTCAAAAAGCCAAGGTCTTCCCAACAGCAAAGGGTATGAGGTCCTGTAAAAATTTGGTTTGACCACTAGATATATCAGCCAATAGTCTCTTCTTGCAAGGGTTGTCTTTATGTATGGGAGGATGCCCAATGGTTTGATTCTGCTTTGATGTGCCAATCTGATAAGCCACTGCATAGGCTGCATTCCTTGCAAGCCTAGATCCTTCATTTTCACATCCATTATTATGTTTACTGATGAGCCTTTATCAATCAATGTGTCTGCAATAAAGCATCCTTCAATCCATACTACAATCTCTAGGGTTCCAAGATCCAAGAAGGTATTAGCCACATCTAGTTCCTTCGTGGGGTTCTAAGGCTCTGTTGGACTTGGTCGCCACGGAGAGAACAATTCTTAGGCCTCTTCTTCTTATCAATATGCTTTTGAATTTCTTTCGACGTCTAGCAGACAATAGCAACAATTGTCGGAATGTTAAGTTTGTTTTAAAAGTGTCTAGGTCTTTGACCAAATTGTATTCTTTGATAGGATCCACAGGCTTTTCCAATCGACTGGGGGATGGAGCCACACCCACTTTTATCTTCCCTTTTTCTTCTAGGAGTGGCAATATCTCCGCTTCTTCATGAGGAGGTACTTCAACATCCTCTATTTCCTAGATCTCTGGTCTTATCTCTGCAACTGTCTCTGCAGCTCTTTGTGGCTCTGTAGTGCTCTGTACTTCATTGTTATGGACTCCATTGTTCTCCTTTTTCCAAGAAAGATTGAACTTCACAATCTTGGCAGAAGGAACGTTCTCTTTTGGAACTATGGGTTCTCCTTTCTTTGCTCGCATTATTGCGGCAGCTTCCAATTCTACCAAATTGGAAGCAGGTTATTTGGTCTTCTGTTGGATATTATTAGTAGCTTTCATAGGAGCTGGACTTGGACAATCTTTTGCAGTGTGACCTTCTCCTTTGCATCAACTGCATAAGGGCTTGTAATCCACAATAGGGTTTCGATAGTTCAATGAGATATGACCCTTTTCTCCACATCTATAGCACTCCATCTCTGATCTCTGGCCACCTCCAGACTGTCGTCCTCTGTAACTCTGAGAGGGACTGAAATTAGGACCAAACTCCCTAGGCTTTGGTCCAATGCCCTATCTTGTCATTTTGGATTCCAGTAAGTTGAATATTGCGTCTTCATCTTTATTTCTTCTTTTGTGCATCTCTTTCAGAGAGCAAATATCCTCTATATGGTTCTTCCTCAAACAATAAGAACAGAAGGCTCCAGGAATGGTTGGTTTTCTGGTACATTTAGTAGCTAAACGTCTCGCTTGATGGCACTTTCTGTACCATGTATTAGAATGCATCACATCTCTCCCACTTCCCGCAAGAGTGGATATATTGATGGTATTCACCTTCAGCATCTATAGTTGTTCTGTAATCACATCCATAAGCTCTTTCTTAATACTTGCGACTAAGTTGGATAGGTAATCCTTCAAATTTTCACCTCCTAGAGTACTTGTAGTAGGGTTTTGGGAAGTTTCTATGATTACTCCATACACTGGTTGGGTTGATCCAGAGGGTCCTCTATTTTTCTTTTGATTCAGAGCTCCTGTTGAGACTTAGGGTTATTGATTCCAGTGGATAGGATTCCACTGTTGTTGAGTCGCCGTTGGAGGAATTGCTTGAGGCCACTATTGTTGTGGTTGAACCATCATTTGAGGCATTGTCATCTGCGGCCACTGTGGATTAGGTGCACTATACTGCGGCATTGTTTACATCTAGGGATAGGGGTAGGAAACTGTCCCTGGGACTGCATTTGGTGGGTATACCATTCCTGGAATGGAAGGAGGTAAGACTCCTCTTCTTGAGGTCATTGATAACCTTCCTTCAACTTCGTCATACAGTCTTACACCTTCCACTGCAGCTTGCAGATTGACTGGTTTTCTCAATTCCATAAACTTGCGAACTTCTAGTTCTAGCCCTCCGAGGAAAACTCCCTTCTGGATGCCTTCATCCAAATGATGGTTGGTCCATCTCTTTAGTATGGATTCCATTCGAGAGACATAATCTTATACTATTTCTCCAGAGGACTAACTAGGTTCATGAACTCCTCTCACATCTGCTCTTCAAAACCTCCACACCTGAATTGAGTAAGGAAGGCCAGGTCATCTCATGTGCCAAAAGTTCTTACTGCTTGTCTCTCATACCACTGAAATGCCGTATCTTTGAAAGTGGCAAGAAATATTGCTAACCAATGCTTGGGGGTTTTGGCATTGTTAGCCACACATACTACCATAAACTCTGTTACATGAAGATCAAGGTATTCATTGTACTCTCCGTGCAACTGAGAATAGTTGATTTGAAAGCATTGATATGAAGACCAGAAGCATGACCAAAGAGCATCCAAACATCTAATGCTTTGCGAAGATTGTCCTTGTTCGCACGCGAAATCATAAAGCTGTCATCAGCCAAAGATTGAGTAATGAAGTGCTGTCCAAAAGGAAGGGACAATCCAGCCAACTAAATAGAAGCTGTCATAGAAAATAACATCGAAAGAATCGAATGAGTCGCAAGGGCAAACAAGAGAGGACTCAAAGGGCAACCTTGTCTCACAGAGCGTGCAAGGACAAATGGCTCGGTAACACCACCATTTAGCATAACTCGCGAAGAAGCCACAGTACTAATGGTGTAGATCAAGAAGGACATCCGAGTACCAAAGCCCATAGTAGACATAAGTTCTGCAATGAAGGACCAGTCTAAATAATCAAAAGCCTTTTCCAAATCCAATTGAATCAATACCACTTGCTGATTAGAGTGCCTTGCATAGTCAATAGCCATTTACACATTTAAGATATTGTGCAGAATGTTTCGGCCCTTAATGAAACCATATTGAAGAGGATGCACAATGGCCGGAAGATGCTTATGGAGCCGATTCGCCATCACTTTGGAAAAGATTTTATACATCGAACCCATCAAAGAAATTGGTCTCCAATGTTTCAACATTGACGGCAAAGGGACTTTTGGAAGCAGTTTGATAAGACCTTTCCATGAGGAAGGCATGAACCTCGTTTCCCAAACCTACTGAAACATAGCCGTTAATGGTTTCACCAGTTGGGTAGCAGAAATCTCAAAGAATTCATTGGTGAGACCATCCCAACCAGGACTTTTATCCTTGGGCAGGTGTAATAGAACATCCATAACCTCTACCTCACAAATATCTGTCTCCAAAGTAGTTTGCATATAAAGTGAAACCTGATTGAGGACCAAATCATAGAAAACTGAACGTGCATAAGTAACTTGGTCAGAAGGGGAAGGAGAAGAACCAAGAAGATCTAGAAAATAATTCCTACATATATTCACTATAGTCTGGGGATCAATGACCATTTGACCTTCTGGATCCTAGAGTCTAGTCATACTTTCTCGAGCAGGAGATGCATGTAGAGCTCGAAAGAACTTATGAGTCTGACAAGCACTGTCTTGCAAATTCTCAGTCAAATTTTGCAATTTGGCCTGCTGATAAGATTTCAACTGAAACTCTTTAATCAGATCAGCCAAACGCATTGCCAATGACAGTAGGAATACATCATCTGGAGTGTCCCCCAGCAAAGAACGAACCAAAGCCAGTAAGTCCTCCGTTGCATGCCAACGCTGCCGACAAAGAGCGGCATGATGGATCCCATACTGCCGAGCAACCCACTGCACATTAGAGGGCAATCGTTCAAAAGAAGCACTGCCCTCAGCGGCGAAATCCAATAAAAATCTATCAATCAATTGCTGCATATAGCCCTGAAAGATTGAATGCTTCAAATAAGAGGAGTTGAAGCATAAAGGGAATCTATCCAGGAATCGCTTAAAAGGTGCAATGGGCTGTGCAAGTATCTCAAGGAATAGAGGGAAATGGTCCGACAAGGCATATTGCTGCAACACTTTCATTTCCAGCATCTCAGGAAGAAAATCATCATCCTGCATGATGTACATGCGGTCCAACCGCGACCATGTAGTTGCATACTGCGCAGAATGGAAAGTAAGCCTTGTAGAAGAAGGGTGTAGCCAAGACCAGAGATCTTGCTTAAGTACAGCAAGAGCAAAAGCATTCCACACACGACTTTCCGGAGCGCCCATCACCGAATGTTCTGATGTGGACTATGAAGAATCAACACACATATTAAAATCCCCCATCAAAAAACCCTGTCTGCCAAGTGACAAGGAGGTCTGCAAAGTATTCCAAAGATCCCGGCGGGATAACGGGTCATTCAGAGCATAGCGGCCCAGCAACCATAAGATCTCTCCTTCAAATAAAACTTCAATCACCACAAAACGGCCATGTACATCATTTTTAATAAGAACAGGCTGATATTTCTCATGTATAATCATAAGGACACCAGAATAATGCATGGCATGTGTCCCTACATAAAACAAGCGAAACCCATAACAATCCACAACTTTTCCTGCTTCACCGTGACTCTTGTACTCAACAGCACACAAGACATCCCACAGATTCTCATGCAATACAGTCCACATGGCATGTTGCTTATAGCGAGAACAAATGCCTCACACATTCCACGTGGCTATCTTCATGTGTATTCAAAAGAAAATCAGGAATGAGGCACAGCTTGCCTCGATTTAACCTTTTCTGCTAGAATGTCAAGAACTCCCTCATCCAAAAAATCAGCTAACACAGCAAAAGAGTTCTGATAGCCGGCTTTAGAGGTAGACGGAATATCCACTGTCTTGGGGATGGAGCCGGGATAACGACAATCCCATGGGGTAATCAAATTACCTCTAGTATCAAAAGCCAACTTAGTAGGTGGGCCCTTTGGACCGTCCGAATATACTTTTCTAGTAGACTGATTCCGAGGTGCAGAAGAAACCACAGGATGAGTAGGATGCTCTGAAGACAACATCTCTTTCCGGCACATATATGTACGCATGGAATCTTGTGAAGCATTAGGCCCAGTATCCACCACGCCAGCATCAAACCTTTTACCTTTTTTTGCACGTACATCCACCCAATCATTGCCACGGGAATCCAAACCCGAAACATGTTGTTTACCTTTATCCAAAACTTTAGGTGGCTGGGTGGCATCCTGCGACAGAGCATCACACACCATATCTTCCATGGGCAGCGCAACATGCTCAGCATCTAAAGTCTGTTGCTTCTCTGGGCATTCGGCCATAAAATGCCCCAATTTTCCACACGAAAAGCAATGTCCTGCAAAGTTGCCCCATTTCAAACGAAAGTACAAAGGATACATACCAGAGCAATTAAGACGTAGCCACGCAGGTATTTTCCAAGCATTGTCCCATAACATAAACAAACGGTTACGATTCATGGCCCTTAGGCTCGGGGGGACCAAAACAGTGCCCACAACGGCCATGGCATCCTTTAACAGTGGCCAATAGACAGCCGGACAATTTTCCACTTCAACCCACACAGGGCATTCACATTGAAGCAGGCGCTGAAAATCTACCATTGTGCACCATGGCACAACATGGACCAAACGGTGATCAAAGAACAATGGCACTTTAGAAAGGAGATCAGCACGGTGCTTCTCAAATTTCAACAGCACTGGGATCCTGCCAGTGAAGAATAGTATAATAGCACAGTCATAAAACACCGAAAAAGAGCGCAAAACATTTTTCGGGTCCGCCGTGGCTTCTAGCACATCTTCAATTCCAGAGTCAGAAAAAGCTTCATGATTATGTTGGACATAATCGCCAAGCAGAGTGTTGGTAAATTCCAGCAAATGCTCCCAGTCAACATCCTGAGAATCCACAGAATCAGAGACAACCTGAGCATAAGAACATTCCTGATGATCCATTGTCGCTTCCAAAGTATGCTTGGTGCGTTTGCACGCAGGCTGGAAATCAGAACCAAGGGGCATCTCCTTTGTGCAAGGAACCATATCAGGTCAGATGCAGAGCCAAGAGCTCCCGGGTAGTAGAAAAGAACGCAGGCCGCTCTCCTCTCTTTTTTTTTTTCGTAAAAGGCCGCTCTCCTCTCTCTCTCTCTCTCTCTCTCTCTCTCTCTCTCTCTCTCTCTCTCTCTCTCTCTCTCTCTCTCTCTCTCTCTCTCTCTCTCTCTTAATTACGAAAAAAAGTACAAGTTTACTTGATTACAAGATACATGATGACACTAAGCCATCATGTGAAAAGCTTCCACTACTAAAGAGTTACAAAGTCATGGCAAAGACACAGAGGAAATTGCCATATGCCAGGGACGTAAGTCCTCCCTAGAGAGCATGTCAGAATGCTGGAGAAGATCTAGTTGCCAATACAAGAGACCCTTAAGCCTAGCAATATGCCGCTGAAAATTATAGGCGGAATCAAAAAGAAAAGCATTCCGAATGGTCCAGTTATGCCAACAGCCCCAATATCGAAGAAAGTGAAACAGGAGCTTCATATGTGGCTGTGCCGGAGTGAGGTATTTGGGCTGCACAAAAACCTAATCAAAGGGGCGTAGCGAGAAACCAACCACCGCTCGCCAAACAGCTGACAAGATTGACCAGATTTTCTTAGCGATGGGGCAAGAAACAAATCAGTGACGGGCGGATTCCACACTAGTGGTGCAAAAGAAACAGTTGTCGTTGGAGATTCGTCGCTTGGAAAGAGCTGAAGCAAGCGGAAGACCACCAATCATCACCCTCCAAAGAAAGACCTTATATTTAAAGGGTGTCTTGTTCAACCAGCCCTCCATCACAGTTGCCCTCCACCATGACCGGGATTTACGCAATCCCCATAGAGTATTCGCTTTTGTAACCAACCATTGATGATCTTTAATCAGAAGATGATAGACTTGGTTAGCGGAAGCTTTGCCTAAATTCAGCCGGCCTTCAAAGTCCCAATCCTGCCAGGGATGATCCGAAGCAAGGGCAGGAAAGGGTTGTCTACTCTGAAGCACCATCAGAAATTGTTTCCATAAATGCCTATATCCACGAGGGATCCTGAAAAGCCTCCTAGCTGTACGAAATGATATTAGCACATTGCGACTGGCGAGGGTGGCATCCACGACTGAAGTTAAGCCCAAACGTGCCATCCGGTCGAATTGTGGTCGAAGCTCGTGTTTACCTTCCCATGAAAGTAACCGCGAGACTGCCAACACTTCCAATTGAAACAAATTAGTAGCTAAGCGATCCTCCGCTAGATGCCACTGAGCCTTCTGGAGGACCAGTTTCCAAGAACATGCCAAATGGGTAAGCAGCGATGAAGAAAAACTGGAGAACCAGAACATGCCACCAAGAACTCCGGATTTGGGTATTGCCATGCAGAAGCCCATGATCCTCAAGGAAATAACGGGCTATAACGACCCACGGATGATGATCTGAGCACATGGCGCGGAAAAGAGACCAACGGAGTGCCAGAATGTGAGTTTGGGCATCTAAAATAGCCCCTCCACCCATGCGTTTGGGGGTGCAAGCATGCGACCAAGAAATCCACGAAATACCTGCATGCAAGGAATCCTTTTTCCATAGCATGAAACGAATAGACTGAGTAAGAGCATTCAGAGTCCTAGTAGTCCAGGGCAGCAATGGCAAGAAATATGTGAGCATTGGCAACATAATTGTCTGGGCCACTTTGAGGCGAACATGGAAGGGCCAGGATTGAGACTTCCAATACAGAAACTTAGCCGCCAGTTTCTGAGAAATCCACTGCAGAAGCTGCTTTGGGGGAACATCAACACCCAAAGGATACCCAAGATGTCTGACAATGGAGCCAGGAGGAACAACCATACCCTACCAGTCTAATGACTACAAATCCGACTCCGTGCAGCTGAGAATGGCTGATTTCAACGCATTGATGCGAAGGGCGGACGCCTGACCAAAGAGGGCCCAAACATCCAATGCTTTGCGAAGGTTATCCTTGTCCGCGTGTGAACACACCCTTTACTTGTACCCTAACATATAAATACATTTTTATTCTTTGTGTACCGTGCAACACACTAGTACACTCGAACACAATTCTCTAAGCTCTTTGCTCTATCTCTACTCACTCCGAGCTCGCATTCTGGTCAGCACTCAAGAGCAACACATTCTTGTCTGTGGGTTACCTGGGCTAGTGTGAGGTCATCCTCTAGATAGACTTTTTTCCCTTTAAGAGCCTTCCTTTTGGAGAACAAGACTTGTCATGACTCCAAATCAGAAAATTTGAGGATGAGGGGTCTGTTGTCCTTAGTTGAGTCTTTACCTACCTACCATGCATGTTCCACCATGGAGGGGTCCTCTACTCCCATTTTCCCACATATGCCTTTGGCATCTTCTAGAGGACTATCTCCCTCTTTCCATCCAATAACCCGAACATGTAGAGCTTTAGCCTTCCTTCTCCTCTTCAACGGTTGCATTCACAAACTCTTCCTTCTTCATTGGGGTCCTCTTGGCTGCTTGGATCCATTTGGAGTTCTTCACCGTTTCAGCTTGTGCTGGTTTTACCATATTTGCCCATGTACTAAGCTCCTACATCATATTTTCAGCTCATTAATTTCAATTTGTACTTTCTCAAGCATGGTCTCCATGATCTTCCCTTCCTCCTTTTTAAGGAGGTCCAACTCTCCAAACATCAAAGAGAGAGAGAGAGAGATCCTGCCCTTTAGCTAGGAAAATCTAAACCCTCCTATCTAATATTTGGAGAGCTGTGATTGCCCAGTCGTTGTGTCCTTCTGGTTGGGTTTTTGTTAAGGCAAAATATCCCACTCCAGTGCTTTTACATATGAAGATCTTGTTTCACTTTCTAAGATTTTTGGGATATTGGCATACGAATGCATTTGTTTTCAACTACACCGTTGGTGTTGAAAGACATATTGCTAGGCTGAAAGGTATTTACTCTACATTGGCAGTTAGATCTCATTCAGCAAGTTGATATTCTCCCTAGGGAGGATTTGGCTCCTTGGCATACAACAATTTCTTCTGTTTCTTTGCAATGACTTTTTATACTCATTTTGTATTTTGACATGATATAATATAATTGCTGGGGGGGAAGAGAGAGAGAGAGATCTGCAGACACGACAACCTGTAGACTGAAGTGATTAATACAACTACTCATACACTTGTATCAAAGTGTACCATGCAAAGTGTAAAATGTGACATTTAGTGCAAAGTGTGCAAAGTGATGTACAATACAATGCCAATGTAGGGATAACAAGGGTGGATGAATGCAGCACTAAATGATGGGCTATGTGACTGGATGATGGGTTACTATACATGCCAAGGATACAACATGTGGGGCAATCCTACCTAAGTCAATCCAATCAAGATTCATGTGTATATTCTATCATACATCCCTAATGAGATGGTTTACCAATAGTATCTAGACTCGTATCTCACTGGTATTTGGTGATGCTCATATTGTTAATGGATCTCCATCAATTTTTTTCTAGAGCATGAAGTAGATAGGCTATACAACTCATGCAATGACTTTTGTGCCCATGGAAGGTGGCAAAAAATATGAAATCATGCTAATCATGATTATTTGGGCCACTTTCAATCACACATGCAAAGGCCAACCTTCAAATGTCCAATACATAAGCTCATCATGTATGCGGAAAGACATCCAATCGAGCAAGGATCAAGGATCCAAATCTACCCCTATGGGATAACCCAAGTGGCGAGCAATCTCACTTCGAAGAACCACACCCCTTGCCACCCAAGTTATTCAAGCCCCTCTCTGTACAATTGATCAAAGTAGATTTTTGTGCATTGATATATGGGCCCAAAGCAAGATCAAAAAGCCTCCAAGTCTCCATGGCCCTTTCAAGGTTGGATCTTTCAACCTTGAGGAACATACAAGAATCAATCGCAAGAGATTGACCCAAACTTTTATCTCCACTGGGAAGTGTCAATCCAACCACTTATCCAATAAAGAGAGTAAAAAAAGCAGTGGATCCATGAATGTGTCACCAAAGCAAACTGTAAGGGACTAAGACGGCATCCCTAGCAAAGCGAGCGAGGAAGCCCAATCTCCTCAACCACTCCCTCATTATTACCTGAGACATGCTAGACACGGTCGATTTAATGCAAAAATCCCTGATTCCTTTGGGTAGGGGCAGCCCATAAACATTTTTTTCCACTTCTTGCCCATGAAAGGGTACAGGACGATAAGAAATGATAGGCAACAATGCATCCCAAAACTTCTTATTATATTGCTCCAAATTCTTACATTCCTTAGCATCCAGTGTTCATGATGTCCACCTCAAAGGTACTTGTCAACCAATTCGATGCAAACATTTGCTTGAATTGTACCCATGTTGACGGTGCTCTACCATGCATCAAAAGAGTGGACCACCATTGCAATGCATTCCCCTTCAAGAAAGTGGCTGCCTTTTGAATCTTCGAGGATTCAATGAAGTTTCCTCGTGAATAGGTTGCATCAAACTTCACTGCTTTTTCACCCTCATCATAGTCTTTTGCTACCCCTTTGGGTGTCAAGTTGTCATATACTTGCTATTGCAAAAAGGGTACATTCGCTGAATTTACATCAAAACCAATACCAAACAAAGCATTTACATGACCAACATTCATTTCTTGAGCCCTATAAGTATTTGGGGGTGCAGATGCATTACCAACCATACTATTTTGTGCCCCAGGCATCAAGCCAATGCTGCCATACATAGGATTTTGCATATTTTCAGCCATATCCGAATACATTGGGCCTTGCACACCATGCATTGCTGTTGCACACCATTTACGCCATACATTTCCATACGTGGTCCCTATCCCAACCATAGCATAAAAAATCATGCTATCGCCAAAGTATCCCGGTTGCCCCAACATAGCGTACATGCCTGGCTGTCCAAAATCCATTGGGCACCTCCATGATGGCCTTGCATTTGCATTCCTTGGAAGCTTCAAATGAAGGTTCTGGCATTTCCTTCAATGCACCTTGCTGTCCCAAAAGTATAGAAGATGACTTCTTCTTACCCTTGCTATCCTTCAAAGCATTCAAAAATTGCATGAACTAAGGATCCTTTGCCAATTCAGCAAAGAGATTCGCTAATGTCCTCATCTGATTCTTGAATTGGTCATCAAAGTCCTTTTCACTTTGCTGATCTTCAATCTCATTATGCCTTGAAGGCCCTACCTCTTACCCAACAACAACATTTTCAGCTTGCTATCCACGGTCTCAGCCTTGTCCAAGATTAAGCACTACATTTCCTTCTTCCCCATGTGAGTGTCCAAGGTAAAGACTAGGGACAGCATGTTATCCAAGACAAGCGCGCTGAGGTAAAATTATTATAACTTTTGATAGGCTGCTCCAAATGGGACGTGCTGCATGTCAAAACGGAGTTTATGATGTGTACTTTAAGCCCATGTAGGAAGCACATTGCTGAGATTTGGGCAAGTATAAAATTGTTCTAAAATAGTGTGCAACCTGCAAGCACGGTATGGTCAAAAGGGGACATAACTGGCTAGTTCGTTGGGCATCTTGGAGGTGAGAAAATACATTGACAATAGTGGCTAGGTGCCAAGAGACTTCTTCCAAGAATAGACCTTGCCATTTGATGATATACTCCTTGATGGATCGAGATCTTAAGTGCTTATCTCGTTGCCCGATGATTACCTCAAGGATATATTGAATGATACCTTCTTCGTCTATGGGTGGAAGTTCTTCCACATAGTCTACTAAGGTGCCAATGAAGGGCTTCAGCTAGCTAACATAAAACACATTGTAAATCTTGGTGGTAGAGGAAAGCTCTAATAACTCTCCAAAGAATCCAATAGGGGCCATAGAAACTGTGGGCCAACTTATTATCGTTGCCGCCTTTGAGAGTGGAGTAATGAGACTTATGCACTTTCAAGAGGACCAGCTCCCCTTCTTGGAATTCCAAATGCCTTCTTTTCTCATCAGCATAGAGTTTCTTGTGAGTTTGTGCCTTTTGAAGATTCACTTTGCATTGCTGAAGTAGGGCCTGTATGCGATCTAACTCGGCTTTGCTCTAAGGGTTGATCTTATCATTGAATCAGATGGTAGGGAGGAGAACCTTATACCCATACAATGCCTCAAAAGGGGAAAACTGAATGCAAGACATATTGCTGTAATTTCTTAGCTGAGAGCAAAAATCAGCACTAGGACAAAGCTTTGGCTTGCAATCAAGTGCCTCGAGCCCACCAAATCAAGGGATTGAGTGAAATTCTTGGCAATGGAACCATGAAACCAGCCTTCCTCCTCGGATAGGTGGTAAAACCTGATCAAGCACTTAATTACAACAATTAATAACTGAGAATAAAATAAAACACACACATTATCCTAACAATCTTGGACAATAGACACCCGATTGGCTCCAAAGCTGACATCCTTTTCGGTATTTCTTCATCTTTAATTGCTAATGGACATTGTATAAGTTGAGATTCCACAATCTCCTTTACTAATCCAAAAGCCCCTTGCTATACATACAATTAACAAGAAAGTTCAGCCAATTACCCCTTAATTTTCACCCAAGAATCACACAAATGGAACCACTAACCAGCCAAATGCTGCCCCAATTTACATTGAATGACATGGCATTTGAAATACCTGTCGATTCCATGAATTTCATGTGTTGATTTCAATGTACAATGCCTATTCCTGTTGACAGGGGTCCCATGGTGGCTGTCAAACCTAAATTTTTGCAGAATTTAGGGTTTACAATAGAAATCCTCATATTGTCCACCAAGTTTGGCTAAGATCTGCTGAGAAATGGCTGAGAAATGTTGAGTTCTTTTGAGAAATTACTGCAAAAGGTGAGAGAAATCCAAGATGAGAGAGAAATCTGATTTTCTTCGCAAGAAAACCCTAAAATATACCTACTCTAGCTTGCATTTAATGCAGTAACCTACTAGCAAGCCGCCTCCAAACTGTTGTCACTTGATCAGCAATGCTATTGTCAGCCCTTGGAAGGTGTCTCCCTACTATCCCTTGCCTACTAAGCCCCTAGATGGTTGGTTTCTGCGACAAATTGTTGTTCTCTAATCAATAAATGGACCAGCAACTCCCACTCTCTCTCTCTCCCAGGCTGTAAACTAATTGAACAGCTGAAAACCAACCCCCAAAAACGTTTGATCAATATGCATGGGCAATTTTGCCAAGTGGCAGTCTTCTAAACCCATTTTTCAGCATTATCCAACCATTTAATTAATTTCCAGAATTAAATCATCCTGAAAATGAATGTCAACCCTTCTAACCCTGCCCAAAATTAAATGTGCCCGTCCATGATTAAATTGGCTAGGCCATTTGCAACTTGGAGTGATCTCCAACCTCTGTCGACCCTTAGATTGGCATTAATTAATTAATTGATTAATGCTAGTCTCTAGTGTCACCATTGATACTTATTGGCCAACAACTGTGCTAGGGTCAAAACTAACACCAATTGACCCCCAAAGCCTAGTTGGCATAACTTATCACAACTTTTGCCTTTGACACCCACTGGACCCTCAGGGTCCTTGGCATGTTACCAAAAATAACTGCTATGTGTATCACATGTGCTAAACAACCTTGCACATTTGATTAGTCACTTAATCAAATGTTATCGGCAAGATTAAAGCATCTTAAAATTTCACATACCTGTGACATCAACCCTTAATGGACTGCAAAAATCAGCCCAACGTAAAGGCTATGGACATGTTTGACACTTTGTTGCCTTTATTTCAGCAAAGTGCAGCTGATTTTGGTCAATTTCAACAATCCATTGAGGATTTACAGCAACAAAATCAACATGAAACACATGTTGAGTAGCAACCTGATTTTCAGCCCATTGTTCAACGCATTGCTGGTCATGAAGTGGCCGATGAGAGGGCTGCTATTTGGAAAGCTAAAACAGTCCTTAGATGGCTGTTAGATACATTGTGGGAAAACAAGCAACCCATTCCTCTTCCCGGTAGAACTAGAGCAGGCACTCACCATGCACAAGGTAACTTGGTTGCACAAACACTTGTAGCTACTGCACGCAATAAAGAACCTATTTCTTTGCAAGATGCTTTACAAAACAAACATTGGATGGCAGCTAACTATTAAGGTTAACCTCTATTGATAAAAATGGCACATGGCAATTATGTGACTTGCTTTTGTTGGCAAGTGTGCTATAGGCACTAAGTGGGTTTACAAATTAAAACGCAAATCTGATGGTAGCATTAATTGCTACAAGGCACATCTTATTGCCAAAGGGTAAGCCCAACAGCTTGAGATTGACTATGATAAGATGTTTGCACCCACTTCACATATGATCACCATTCATAGTGACATTGTTTTGGTTGGTCATTATGATTGGCATGTGCATCAGTTGGATGTAAAGACTACTTTTCTGAATCGTGATCTTCATGAGGAGATTTATGTCACTCAACCAACTGGCTTTGTTCAAAAAGGGTCAGAAAGCAAAGTGTGCCATTTGCATAAGGCTCTCTATGGTTTAAAGCAAGCACTTGGGGCATGGTATGAGAAGATACATGCATACTTGATTGCTCTTGGCTTCAGTAATTCAAGCACTGAAAGGACACTTTAATCCACAAAGATAGGAAGAGCCTCTTGGTTTTCATTCTTTATGTGGATGACATGTTGACTAGACCTCATGAGACACATATTTCAGCCTTAAAAGCTGAATTGCAGCATGCATTTGATCTAACCATGTGGAGAGCAACCACTTTGATACATGGATGAGGCCAATCGGTCATGATGTATGAGGTGGGAAGAAACTATTCCTTTGATTGACATGGAAAGTTGATTGATGGAGACAATTTGTGTCATGCGTTGTGTGTGTGGTCCATATGAGACGATTGATTATGTGACTATCAGCAAGTGGTTTGATGCATGAAGGTGGCCAAATGGTATTGCCAAAATGGTTGAGTGGTACTTAGCAATGATTGAGTGGTCAAGTACTATTGGTAGAATAGTCAGATCACTATGACCTGCATTGCTGTCCATGTTGATCTCCTAGCATGTCATCCACCATGCCTGTCCCATTGCCTACCCAACAAAAATGAATGTGTATATGGGTGGTGCCTAGGTGCATTACATTCTCCCCTACTAAAATTGTGTCTGTCTATAGTTGCATAGCCTCCTGGCATATCTGAAGAAACATAAAGAGTCATCACCAAACTCAAACTCAACCATACTACTTCATGCATGGTTTGACCCTTAAACTTAAGCACATACTAAAGCTCCTTCCTCCATGTCCCTTCTTGCACCAACAACACTTGTTCTAGCACCAACAACTCTAACAACCGTCCACATCCACATAGGAAAATTCCTTCCTGGCATGAAGGTAAAAAGTGCCTGTGTGTAAGAGACTGTTCACAGCAGAAACTCCAATAGGGACACAGTATGATTTTCCAAACATCTTTGATAGCATGTAAAGCAAGTTCAACAGCTAAATATTGTTAAGAGAAACAAACCAGAATTTTTTTCATAAGAAAAAACTACAGACAACATTATTCAAAACATTGCCTTAACTTAGCACCCGACCAAGTTCCACAACAATTGAGGAAGCTCAAAGCAAGCAAATCAATGTAATCTACTCTTTGATTTTTTTTTTGTTTAGCTAAATTCCCAGCCTCCCCAAACCAAATACTTAAGCCTTGTTTGGAGCAGGGTAGGAAGGGAGAGGTCAAAATATAAAAGCTAGCCATGTTGTTCCACATATGGTTTAAAAGCCCTGCTAAACCAAAACAGAAAACAGGCATGAATGCATAGACACAGACGTAACTAGTCATGCGGGCATGCTGGACATTTGAGATTATATGAATGTATAGTTACCAGGCCCTTGACCAGGTAGTCCTTTGTATGAGAAGTGATTCCAGGCACATTGTACACTTTTGATGCAAAGTTAAGCATAGCAGTAGACAGTATGAATAAAGACCGTTGTTTGGATGGTGATAAACTACCTGCAGAAAATGACAACTAGAACCAAGTCATTCATTTAATGAAAGCATGGTATAGGGCTAATACAGTTCTAAATTGCAGTCATTGGCGCTTATCGGTACATCACTATAAAGCTGTAGATGTTCCAGACCAAAACATTGGAGACACACATGTACACACACGCGCATGCACATATGCACGCACACATCCACCCATGCAAAGCACACCCCCTTTGTTAAAAGGCACTGTTCACCCACTATTTATTAATTAATGCAATGCATTAGTGTGGCCCACAATGCTGAGTCAGCATCTCAAGTATGTGAAAATATTGAATTGACAACTGTAAATTTGTTGTAGTTCCTATCTAGGCAGATGGTCCAAAGGGCTAGAAATATAAAACATGCAAGAAATGGTGAGTAGTCTGTCAGAGCAGACTGCATTTTCCATAATCCAGAGTGGCTTGGAGAAGCCACAGAAAGGTAAGTGTGGTTCTAAACACCTACACACACCAACTGCACCCACATCCAGGAACCCCAGCCACATAAATAGTTGTTGTTGAGATTCAGCAATCACACTCACTAAACAGCCACTTTGTATGGAGCTTCAGGGCGAAGGACATGCAGGCTAACTTATCCCATATGCACAATGGTGCCTACTGCAGTTTCCTACTTTCCTATAAAGCATTGTACTTGCTTCCTTTCTTAATGCAATGATAGTACTCTTTTCTTATCAGTGAAGTGTCAATGTCATTGTCCACATACACAAGATTGTGTTTATGAGTCCAAGTCTCAATCTTGGAACCTAATTCACTTGTGTAACAAACAGTGTCTTTGTCTTCTCCATCATGAGTCCACACTTCTCATTTCATCCTCCATAGCTTCCGGTTTTGCCATGCTCTAAATCCCGCATTTGTCACATGGTATCAGAGCCCAGTTGGGCATGGCATTGCTTCTCTAGCCTCTCTTGATTCCTTTCAACCTCAGTCTAGCTCAATGTCAGCTCATGACTTCATCTCCCAACTCTACTCTCACTGAAGCTTCCATGGCAGCCATAGCCAGCAGCACCCTGTCAGATTGAGCTGCTTATATCTCACTCCACAGGTCAAATCTCTTGGAGTTTCCTTCTGGAAAAGTATTCCCCAACTCACAAAGCTTCCCTGTATCACATCAATCCAGGACATTGGACCATCTGGAGCTCAGCATTGTGAAAATCCTCAATCTCTACTCTGTGTCTGCCATAGCCAGACAGGACCTACCTTACTTGGAGCTTCCATAACTCTTCAACCAGGCCATTTCAGCCCACGATTTCTTCTAGGGAGTTATTCCTCTGCTCAAGGCGCTTCATCCTGGCACGAGAATGGACGACATTACTGCGCCCTGACCCCAGCATTGCGGAAATCACGCAAACCTGTCCTGAACTGCGCCGAATCTGTTCGACGTGTCTGCGTGCTTCATACAAGCCACAATCTTGACGATTATGATAGGGCTTTGATAGCCCATGAAGTCAGCTTCCTAGGCATGTAAAAATTTTTGAAAATGATCAAGTGTAGCTCCTGCAATCTGAGAAAAACCAGGCCCCTGTCTCAGAAACCCTAATTCCACCATAGCCAAAACTTCAAAATTCTGACATTTTTCACTGTTTCTCTCACTGAAGTTATCAACAGTGATTTTAATCACTAAGCAATACTCTCTGAAGTTCATTAAAGTACTGTCACTCAGATTTGAAGGTATCAGCATCAAATCAAGAAGGGGAAGATTAGACTTGAATTTAAAAAGAGTAAAGGACCTTGCAGATTGGGTGTTCATTGACACTCAGTTAGTTCTTTTTAGCACTTGTGTCTCTCAACCAATTCTGTTGCTCAAATCTAATAAGTCTGAAGTTGATTTGCTACTGTTCCCGTAAGTCTAACATGGGCAAAGACTCTCCAAATGCTCAATTCAAAGGAGTCGGGTTCCACACTTGGCAAACCCGCATCAAGCTCATCCTGATGAAGAAGGGTCTCTGGGCCATCACAAATGGCAAAGAGAAGAAACCTCGGGACGCGGACCTTGCAACTACTTGGCAAAAGAATGATAACAGAGCACAGGCCATTATCAAACTAGAGCTAGACGACAGTTATATCCATCATGTGGATAACTGTGAGACCTCACAGGATACATGGAAAAGACTTGACACCCTGTTCGGTGCACAATCTAAATCATCAAAGTATGGTCTCCTGATTGAGTTCTTCACGCTTGAAATGAAGTCCAGCACATCACTTGCCACACATCTTAATTACATGGAAGGACTCCTAACCCAACTTGCAGAAATCAACATTAAAATGGATGAAGATGTTTGCATCGGTGTTCTACTTAAGAGTTTGCCTCCTGAATATAATAATGTATCAACAACTTTAATCAACATGCCAAATCCTGAACTTGTTGATATCCAGGCATCACTGTTAGAAGAGGAAAAAAAGCTAAAAACTAAGGAAGAACCAAGTACCTCTAGAGATGAGCATGCACTATATGTTGGCAACAGGTACAAAGGCAAGAAGGATCAGCTCTTCTGTGACTTCTGCAAAAGGACTGGACACACCGAGAAGTTCTGCCACGCAAGAAAGAGATCCCAAAAGGCCTATCTAGTCGCAGTCAAAGAAGAAGAAGAAAATGGAGCAAAGGAAGAAGAAGATGAAGATGAAGACCACCAGGATCGGAAGGACAAGACTCATCAGTCCTTGTACTCTCATAATTCTGATAGACTGTTTTAAAAGCCTTGTATTTCCTTGCCCTAATGCTTCCTGCCATAAGCTTTGTAAACTCCTTATGTAACTTGGCATTACAGTCCCTGTACACTTTGTGAGGCCCCTGTTACAGCCTCTGGATGTCCACCATGTTTATGGTACCCACACTTAGCCTTTTCTGCGATAGCCTCTGGTGTTTTGCCATGTTTGTGGTATGCCCACACTTCGCAGGTGGTTCTCATTACAGCCTCTACACACTTTGTGCCTTTCTAGTTGTGATTGAGGAGGGGTGTTGAGATTCAGCAATCACACTCACTAAACAGCCACTTTGTATGGAGCTTCAGAGCGAAGGACATGCAGGCTAACTTATCCCATATGCACAATGGTGCCTACTGCAGTTTCCTACTTTCCTATAAAGCATTGTACTTGCTTCCTTTCTTAATGCAATGATAGTACTCTTTTCTTATCAGTGAAGTGTCAATGTCATTGTCCACATACACAAGATTGTGTTTATGAGTCCAAGTCTCAATCTTGGAACCTAATTCACTTGTGTAACAAACAGTGTCTTTGTCTTCTCCATCATGAGTCCACACTTCTCATTTCATCCTCCATAGCTTCCGGTTTTGCCATGCTCTAGATCCCGCATTTGTCACAGTTGTCTCATTTGCAAACTCGATGTCAAGCAGCTCATTAAACCCTGGGTGTGCAGCCTAATCCCTCTAGTACATGTAGATTTGTTTGTCAAGAAGACGTCCATAGCCTTTGCTACAAATAAAAAGGAAAGGGGCAAGTGGACAACCCTGTCTCACTGATCTCTGGATGCTAAACCTCTCTCCTCTAGCCCCACTAACAAGGACATGTCTATGTGTTAATGAATAAAGATATGCAACTCCTCTGACCCACTACTGTGAAAGTCCCATCCTCACAATACTACCTTCTAAGAGCTCCCAATCTACTCAATCATATGCCTTCTCAATGTTGAGAAGAAGCACAATGAGGTCATGGCTCCTGAAATGGACAAGCATAGTGCACTCCCAAAAGGTGAAGATGTTATTTAGGATAGTGCGATCCACAACAAATGCTGTCTAAGGGTGGTGGATAATGTCTGACATCAAAGGAGACAATGAGTATGATTCCCACTATAAGGATCCTATAAGCAATTCCAAGCAAAGAGATCAGTGTGTGATCTCCAATCCATCCCTGGTACTCTTAGGAACAAGGTGGATCAATCCCTAAGATAGCCTCTCTAACATGTCCAATGCTACAATCTCCTGAAGCTGTGCTAATGCATGTATTTATAGCATTTTAACAGCATAATGCTTGTATTTATACATCCTCCCTTGAGCATTTGCCTTAAGGCAAGGCCACTAGTAACTTCGTGAGATCCTTTGTCAAAATAACCATTAGACTAGCAGCTCCACTATCAACCAGCCAAGGCCTCGCAGAAGATGAGGCAACCACAGAAGAAGGCTCCTCAAAAATATGAAGGAACACTAATTCATGGGTAACCGCTGGAGTAGAGGTAGAGGGCTCGAATACATTAGCTCCATCCTTCACTCCCAGACGAATGTGAGGGTACTTCTTCCAATTTTTCTCCTCTGGATGTGTCCCCTTCCTACAATATGGGCACTTAGGCTTCTCCAAGTTGGAGTCAGAGCCTAAACAACTCTCCTATCTTTTAGCCACCACTGATTTCCCTTTCTTCTTCTTCCCCCCTCCCAAACCTGCAACAAAAGCTTTGGTGGAGGTAGATCCACTCGCCACCTCTTTGGCACGCTCTTCATGCTCCAAAACAAGCGGGGCGCTGCTCCCATAGAAGCTTCTCACGGGTGGTCCTTGATGTAAGAAGGCTGGTGTAGAAGACATCAAACCAGGGAGATGGCAGTTGAGTCAAAAAACTCATAGCCATATCCTATGAAGAGATCATCCTACCAAGGGACGCAAGCCCATCCCTCATGTCCTCCAACCTGTTGATATGATCCTTCATGGAAGAAGGATCATCAACAGCGAGTGTCCGTAATTTCTTCTCGAGAGTAATCCGATAAGGTTAATGTCTTCTAATGGTACAAAGAAGCAAGTTTTGTCCACACTTCCGCTGCTTTCCGCAACCTGTGCACATACCCTAGGATAGAATCATGTAAGCTCATAAAGAGGAAAGATCGAGCTCTAGAGTTGAGCGGATCCCATAAGCCCACATGATCCATCAATCAGCTGACAGTGGAATCCTCCACTAGACAAGAATAGAGGGTGCCACGAATGGCATATGAAGGCTAGCAAAACGGGCCTTTTGTGAAACATGGAGAGAATGGGGCGGAGGGACCCTGTACAAATGGGTTAGGTGACCTCCGATTGCCGCATGAACTAGCACGAAAATCTCTCCGTCTCTCAAAGGAAGGAACAAAAACCTCATCCTCAAAGTTAGCAAAGAACTGGTGATAAGACATCTTCGATAGCTTGCAAGACATCCATAAGAAATCTATAGAAACAAGTGGAAACAGCTACATGATCACAAGGAAGTCGATATAGAGGGTCTGCCTAGGGGACATAGACTATCCCCTGCAAAAGGACTATGTGCGCTTGCTAAGGAGAGCTGTCACCTAGCCAAGGAACACTGCATTTGCAGTAGAAGATTGTTGCCTGACTAAGGAAGCCTATTGCCTCCAACAAGAGAGTAAGTGGGCAACAAAATGGGACCTGGCACAAGAAAAGCAGACGCCTCCAAGCAAACAGCTGTATTTTCAGCAAAACGTTGATGTGGCAAGCTGCTTGGCAGTCTGGGGTGGTCCCCTCCGCAAGAAGTCAGCTCTATGTCTCTCTTAGACAATGATAACATGCTCTGATACCTAGTGAGAGTGCGCAACAGAAGAAGGAACTCAAACACAAAGGAAGAGAGAGAGACAATCTGCAAGAGAAGAAGAAAATAACCCTGCACTGAACAAGGAACAAATGCTGAATACAAAAGGAGGACTGATCAGTCCCTGCGTGCAGCCCACAGCATCAATGAGGGCACTAGATCAGGCTGATGATGACAGCAGCACCAAAGATGGAGGAAGACGATGGAGTTGAAGCGTGCACCTACCAAGGAAGGAGGGAAGATGATAATTTATCTGACTCCCAAGTGGGAAATGGCTATAAATAGCCAAAAATCCCAAAAACTGGCCAACCTAAAATTTGGGGCCAAAAATACATGACTGACCAGCATTTAATGCTATTAAAAAATGCCATAAATGCTTACAAAAATAGCGGAAAAAGGTGGACAATGTCTAGCAGGTGAGGCAAGCTAAAGAATGCAAAAAAACTACCTTGGAAATGCATCCAAGGCACATAAATTCCCAATTGGAGGAGAAAAAGCACTAAAATGCAATAAATTGAGTGCCCTAAAATGGACTACCTCCTCCGTCAAAACAAGTGCTAGATAGGTCAGAGCTCCTAAAGTCCTCGTCTAACTTAGATTGAGGCTCACAGGAAAGAGATGACAAGGCATGACAAACATGACTGCTAACAGAAACCTCCCTAATAGAAGCTTCTTCCAAGGCTCCTTGCTAGGAAGATAATCCTTGACAATGAGCTTAGTTACTAAGGCTTTGCGGTTACAATTTGGGTCTATGATCCCCAAGCCTCCTCTAGATATGGCTTGTGTAATGATGTCCCAAGCTCCCTTTGCTCTAGCGCCCTCCCATCTCCTTTTGACCAAATAAACTTCATGATTCCTTGGCGGCTTAATGCCCGTGCTCCACCTCCTATCGCGCAGAGCCTGTGGCAGTGAGGTGGCTCAAGGATGTGATACGATCTTGTTACACCCTCATAGGACCAAGACGAAAAATTCGAAAAATCGAAAGTGAAAGGCTATCCCAAGGCAGGAGGAAGAGGAGAAGAAAGGCCCACTCAGAAAAATCTAAAGACAAGAACTGCAGGAAAAAGTCTCAAATGTAAAAGGAAGCACATAATAATAAGTGCACATTAACATGCTAGCAAGAAAAACGCCAGGCGCATTGCAATTCATTTTGTAAAACAGTGTCGGGCTCTCTCCTATGCAAGTTGTAAAGAATGAGAAGTGCGGGTTAAGGCCTATGTTAATAGAAAGGAAAAGAAAAGAGAGTAGAGGAATGGGACCAAAAATGGGATGGCCGCCCAAGGAAGGGATAAGGGCATGTATAAAAATCAAGAAATCGATGAAGAAGCTCATTCTTGTGTGTGGCCAAACTTGTTCTCTTCTTGCTTCATGCTCTAGCTTGCTTCTTGTGCATAAGAGAGGGAGAGAGGGAGTGTAAGAGAGGGACAGAGTGTGTGTGAAAGAGTGAGGGACCCTGGAGAAGCTCTTCTTCTCCTCTCTTCATCTTCTTCTTCTTCTCTTCCCCCTTCTTGCGCACATGTCTATGGAGGTCAAAGCTTAGAGCTTGGAGATGGAGCTTGCATGAGGGCGCATCTTGAATCATGAATCTATTGGCAGATTCGTGAGAGGAGGTACTCGATCGGATTCGAAGGTAAGCTCACTACATTGGTGTGTGGAAGAGTATGCATGGCTATGTGAGAGAACGCCATAGCTCTCGGCTTGAAACACTTGAAGCAATAAGCGGTCTGTGGATCTTGGTGCTTTGCTTGCGAGAGGGACGACATTTTGGTTCCGTTGCCAAGACCTATGGATTCAAGCCTGAGTGCTTGCACGCCCCAAATCGAGTAATGAAGTAAGAGTTCATCTCTGTAATAGCACTTGGATTTAGGTAGGATGCAAGGGAGTTGGACGCCATTCGATCTCTCTTGCAGATTAGTTTAGGTTTAGGAAGCTTTCTATGTATCGGTTAGCATAGGAGAAGTGTATTTTGATCAAATTTAAGGCATTAAGGTTTGGGAAATAAGGAAAAAAAAAGGAAAAGATATCTCTCTATATAACCAGGAAACAGGGGAACACGGAAAGAAAGAAAAAAGATTTTTCATGTCTAGGAATGAAAACAGAGTGTGAGGGGAGAAAGAGTGAACACTAAAGGTCAAAAAGGAGAAGAGAGAGCTCATTTGCGTACTGTGAGATTAAGAGAGAGCTATTGAGAGAGAGACAGGGAGTGACACGTCCACAAGCAGTAGCATCTGCAATCTTTTCCATTGACACATTCAGGCCTTCCAAGTATGCTCTAAGTCCTTATTGCTGATTGTTGCATTGCTCTAGAACCCTGGGTGCATTGGATAGTGATTATGAAGTCATTAAAGTACATATTTGTGCCATTCGGCGTATTTCCATGCGCCGCCCATGGACAGCAACCGCAGGTCTTGGATAACCGAGAATCCTAACCGAACTCCGACGTCTGACTCGGTCTGACCACTCAGATTCATACCAAATTTGAGCCTCATACGGCTGAATCTTAGGCCTCGCATGGCCACTCAGACGCTCGAACACGCACCCCTCGTTCAAGTCCAAGTCTAGGACTTGGATAATCATTTACCTTTAGGATCCCACTCAGAGGGCTGAGTCTGGGACTCGGACAAGTTGTCCAAATCCCTATTCTTGACTATTTTCTACCACTTTGAGACCTGTTAGGGCCTAGTGCCATCAGTTGTCTAGCAATCGGGTTGGAATCCGGACTCATAGGTGAGACCATAGAGCTATTTACACTATAAAACCTTGACCTAGCAGTCCGAGAGTGACTCAAAGAACTGACCATCGGCCACTACCTTGGATAGAGACCTAAGGTGACTCACTCAGTTGAACACCCATCAAACCACCTGTCACAACGCGTGAAGGATCCAAAGTCAACTGTTAGGAGTGATCAAAACCCACTTGAAAAAGCAACAATGGCATGAAATTGATTGGATGCAATTAACTTCATCAACGGTTACACTCTGCATTGTAGACATTTAAGCACATGTGAAAGCTCAAAAGCCTAGTTTCGCACAGCTCATTTCGAGTCGCACTGTTAGCGTATAAGTGTTGTACATTCGCAGCTATTGGATTAACAAGGAACATACAAAAGGGAATTAAGCTAAAAATGAACCCACCAGTAGGAGTGCAGCCCGGGAATCAGACGAGTGACCCAAGAGACCAGATAAAGACCTAGAGAAGACAAAACCATCAGACCGCTATGGAAAGGAAAGACTAGCCAAGATTAGGGGTATATAATTAGCCGGCCTAGTTGACCTCATAGAAGCAATGGTAGGTCAGGAGACAACCGCCATGGCAAGCACCAGCTCGAATGAGAACAATCTTGACCTTGACCTTGACCTTAACGTGGCAGAGTACTCAGACATCATCCGGTGACTTGTTACATAGTACGACCGGCAAACAAGGATACTGCAACATGAAAGACCAACAACCGATATCATAGCCAACCTTGAGGAGAAGAGGAGATTGGCAAGGAAAACATTGCAGCACATTGTGAGCTATAGCCGAGAGCAAAGAGCTCAGAGGTTGAGCCAGGAGAGAGAGCTCTGCGAGGTTTACAAGATCCTAGCCATCTCAAGTAGGAACAAAACAGAAGGCAATGCTAATAGGAAGAGAGCCTTAAAGGCTTACCTTTTAGTGAGCGAGCTACTCACGAAAAGATTGCTAGACAATACCAACGTTGAGCAAGGTGGGGCAACCTTAGTGGCATCACTGCTAACCGAGCTAGGAGTCACCCCAAATACTAGGAGCCAAATGAAAATACCCATAGTTGCAAAGCAACTCGATAAATACCAAGTAGGCAATGACCCCCAGAGCTTCGTCAAGCAATTTGAGCAAGTGTGCAAGACTAACAACCTCATGGATCCCCCTCAACGAGCACAAGCATTTGGTCTTTGCTTGGGAGACGAAGGACGGTCTTGGTTTACCAGTCTAGACAATGTCGAACGCAATACCTTCACTCAGTTGAAGGATCTCTTTATCAAGAGATTCTCGAAGGTAGGAACTCCGATAACCTCATTATTAAGATGATGAATGTCAACCAAAAGACAAATACAAGAAGATACTTGCAGTTGAGCGATCCAACAAGAGAGCAGTCTCTACCGTATTCATTAACGGGATCCACAAGGAAGAACTCTATAAGGCCCTAGTGAGCAACTCGAGCCTGCAAAGGGATGTGCTTGCAAAAGTCTTTGAGGAAGCCATATGGGTGGATGACTTGCTCAGGGAGAGCAGCTCTTGGGCTACGCAACAGGGGAGCAACACATTTAGAAAAGCCGGAAGAACTGCAGCAACTAGCGAACAAGCAACCCCCAACAAACAAGAAAAAAGAAAGAGTGTCAACCAGACCCAAGCTATAGCTGATCTAAAATCAAAGTTGTCCAGACTACAGGAGTCAATGCGAAGGCCAATACAACCTCATGTGCAGTGTGTGCACTGTGAAGGAAACCACTTGCCATTTGAATGTCCGATCCTAAATTACAGCCTTGTGCCAACTATGGAAGATTCGGACACAACGACATGCACAACCGATTGCCAAGACGGTTGCCTTACCAACAACCTTACACTCATCCATGCTATTCAGGAATTAGGCAGCCATACTTCAAAAGGAGAGCCCCTTTGGCTCTACCCACACCTAACAATTCAAAGCCAGCAACCCCAAGGATAGAAATCAACCCAACAAGAATCCCTGGACTGCCAAGAGCTATCATGACCCATCCATCAAGCGATGCTTCAATGCACTTTGTGGAGGAACCACTGAAGGAAGATTCATATGTAAACCCTATGTCTATTATGATGAAGAGAATAATCCCATATTGATGGTCTATAGACCTAGGTCGATAATGGCCTCAAGCAGAGGGAGAGGTAGAGACCTAGGAGGAGCTCCGAACCATGAGCCCATAGCATGTTAGACATGTGGCTATCCAGGGCATATCTCATCTCGTCGCCTTGAAAAGAAGCAAGTAAATAGAATGAAGACCGACTTAAGATGTCCCGAATGCGGAGTCACACACCTATTCGCTAATTCCCTAGGCGGAAACCCTCCACTAGCTCGGCAATCATGCCATCTGCACCACTCGGACTCTTTTGTGTCGAGTCACCTAACAACGATGCCACACCTATCCCCACAAATGTCATGATACAAGCTCAATCAAAGCATGCCGGTATCTCATTACCTAGACCTAGCAACCTCGATGCATCCTCTATAAGAAAGAAGAGTCGGTGAAGAAGAAAAAAGAGGACCAAGGCAAAATAACACTCAAGACAGAGAGTGAGACCACGTTAACAAAAGAAAATAGGTTGCTGATGCAAAAGCACAAACATCTACTCCTAAGACGAGAGAGAAGGGAAGCGCAAAGGTTGGAGAATACCCTGACACCAACCAGCACTTTACGGCTATGGATAAGGTCAAGGAATGGATAAAGGAACCACAAGCTCACTTGCAAGATGTTGAACATATCATTGAGAATGGGATCAATGAACTCTCAACCATGAGCCCACTAGTCTCTTCCACATACCTAAGAGCAGGAGAGGCACAACATGAACACTTGCATAGACAAAATGAGGATGCCACAAATAGGCAAACATCTCAAGAACATTAGCAGGGAGCCCATGAAGCCAAGGAGGGAAAGAGATAGCAATTTGCAAGCCACACTAATGCCAACTCAGGTGACATTGTCATTGGGAGAATTACTTAGGCAAAACCCCGCACTATGGCAAGAATTGAAGCGATGGGTAGAACAAAGTAATGAACATAAACCGCATGACTTCCCGGATCACGACCCATGACATATACCAAGCCTAAAGCTGAATCCAATGTCTAAGTTCCCACAAGTGAATGCCTTTTCGGAAGGCACTGAGATACATGCAATCTTATCTATTATTGCCCTAGGAGATGCTACACGAAAGGGAATAGTAGACACACGAGCAAGGGTTAGTGTACTTAGCCACGAAGTCCTGCAAGCTTGGGAAATCCACTAGTGGAAACGGCACGATTCAATGTCACTCTAGCTAATGGGATGAAGGTTAGACCTTTCGAAGTCCTAAAGGATTGGCCTCTAAAGATAGAGGGAATCCAATTCTCCATGAACTTCATAGTCATGAAGGAAGTGGATTATGATATCCTGCTAGGCAAACTTTGGATGACGAATGCAAGAGTGATAGAGGATTGGGGTAATAGCCCAATATTCTTAGGCAACAGATTAGAAGCAATCCAAGTAGAGATGGATACTTGGAAAACCTCACCAATGGACCTAGATGCCATCTCTGCCATGCTAAAGGCTGACTCAAGGACTAGAAGCAATTATGAACCTATAATAAGGTATATTCCTTGTCCTGAGGATGAGCATGACTAGATGCACGTGTTGGCAACTATTGATCTCCCATTCTCGGACGATGAGGATGAATATAGGCAAGCTCTAGACTCAGCTTAGCAAATCTAACAACCCCATCACTTCTAACCTACCCACAATGCCCTTGTGCATGATGGCCGAGAGCCCCACCATCCAACCAATGCCAATCACCTATCGCATCCCAGCTAACAAATTAGAACTCCACAAAATCCTCGAGTGCCTATCAAGTGAGGAAGCTTGTAACCCAGCTAACAATTTAAAGCCCCTCAAGGAACTTACGGAGAGAGCAAAGAGTGGCAGCAAAGAGTGGCAATGGACTAAGGTGCGTGACTTGAACTTGTCATATAACTGGACTCTCATGACAAGCGGAACAAAGCTTGAGAATAGGAACCCTATAAGCAATGCACAGTCCGAGTATGAGGATTCTGACGATGAGTACGACGATTGCTTTTCCATCAGTGAGGAAAGTGAAGAGGAAGTGAAGACCATAGAATATGACACAGATGAAAGGGTGATTGAACACATTAGAGCAGATACTAAACCCCAAGAGGTCAACAAGTTTAAAGTGAGCAAAGGATTTACCGAGGTAGATTGCGATTGAGCTTGGCTAGAATGCCCAAAGATGGTAGATTATAAGTGAACGAGTTTAGTACAGTCTTGCACCACACCATTATTTCAAGTGGAGTTAGCTTCAGAGCTGTGACTACCAGCAGAGACAGCCTCTTCTAGTGAGCATGACAAGTATAACTCCTAGTCAAAGATGAGCTTTGATAGTGACCCCAAAATACCTCGATCACCTTGGATCAAATGCACCAAGAGGGACCTTCCAATCCACCTAAGGCGCAAGAGACTAAAAGAGGAGAGAAAAAAACAATCAAGGTCTTCAAAAGTTGAACGACAGAAGAAACCCTAGGACCTACCCAAGCACTTCATGAAGTTCAAGAAGGGTGATTGAATAGTGGTGCTAGTAGGAGCCAAACAAAATGGGCAAGCAAGTGAACCCATCAAAGGACCAGCCAAAGTTAAGGAGGTCAACTTGGCAAGAGAGCAGGACAAGCCTAGAACCGTGTACATAGCAGATGACCTACCCAAGGAGGAGAAGAATGATCTCATAAATCTCTCAAGGAATTTGCCGATGTGTTTGCATGGTCCTTAGACGAACTAAAGGGAATAGATCTGCGTATTGTGACTCATAATATTCCCATGATCCCCAAAGCAGTATCAATCAAGCAACAACCATATGCAACGAATCCTAAGCATGCACACGTAGTATAGGAAGAGATTGATAAGCTATTAAAGGCAGTATTCATTTACGAGATAGAGCACACAGACTGGGTATCACCCATAGTTATCGTCATGGAGAAGAATGGGAAGATTCAAGTGTGTGTAAACTATAAGAAGATCAATGCACCTACAAAGAGAGACAACTATCCGTTACCATATGCTAAGCACATGCTAGAGAGAGTGGCAAGAAAGGAAGCCTATAGTTTTCGGGATGGCTTCTTAGGCTATAACCAAGTGCAGGTCCATCCGGACAACAGACACAAGATGGCATTCACCACCGAATGGGAGATGTTTACCTACATAGTCATGACATTTGGACTAACCAATGCTCCTGCTATCTTCCAATGCCTCATGTGTACCATCTTTAAGGACATGCTCAAAAAATGGTTGGAAGTCTTCATCGACACCCTATACGTCCACACCAATTGGAAAAAACACTTGGAAAAGCTATGAATAGTCTTCGAACGGTGTCGATAATACGGTCTCTCACTAAACCCCTTAAAGTGCTAGTTTTGGGTGAAGCACGATTGTATTTTAGGGCACATTGTGTCGAGGAATGGGATAGCCATAGACTTCTTGAAAATCAAGATGATTATAGACCTTCCCCCTCTGACCAACTTCAAGGGAGTTCAATGTTTCTTAGGCCACACAGGATACTTGCTGAACTCCAACGATTAATCAAGTTTGAGTCCAATTTACTTTGCGCATTTCATAGGCTCGAGGGGTACCAAATCATGACCAAAATGCGGAGCAATGACGTGCCATCAAGACTTCCGAGTATGACCAGACCTATGTGGCCCCAACCTCATTTAGAGTATTAGCCATGACAAGGAATCAGCCCTTAGAAAATAGCATCATGCTCCACCCACACTTGGATAGGATCCTAACGGAGGAGAAACTCCACATTGCAAGCCGTATCAACTCCAGTAACCTCTTGCCTAATATATTAACTTATATCACACAAGTGGGTATTCATCCACACGAGAGAGACTGTTATGCGACCCTAGAGTATAACCCCAAGTTTTACGACTGACTCTTGAAAAAGTAAGGCACAGCATGGACACACTGAGCGCCCATCCATCTTGCTTTCCACAATTCTCGTAAGGATTTTCATCCTTTCCAAGGAGGAGGGGATAAAGCGGAAAATGGATGAAAAATCAAAGCAAGAATTGAATTTTAAAGGAAAGAATGATTGTGCAAAAATGTATGGATTGATTGATATGAGAGTTCTCATTTTGTGGTGTCGTTTTAACTTTCGTGCAACAGAGGTCCTTAAAAGAGAACTAATTGTAGGCTATTGTGTGGCGACAAGAATCCAAATGGCAGATCGACAAGATAAAGCCAGCAAGCTCCCCTTCTCGTCGGAGGAGCATAGAAGATATGTCTTAGCCATGGAGATACGCACGTTCAATCAATTAAAATACCGCAGCATCCACAATCTGGAAGGAGTGGTGACATCTGAAGAGGCCCTTAGGCAGATGATAGAATGATGTAATCTTGCCAAGTACCTAGAGAAGGTGGGGCAGGACATCAACCACAGCAAATGCATAGAGTTCCTTAGGACCTTTGATGCCCAAGAATAGCAGCATGGTAACCATCAAGCAAGGAGATACCCCTAGAAGGGTGGACATCGCACTTAGTCCAAAAATTGTGGACAAGGCCTTGGGATTAGTAGATAAGCCGGAGAATAGGCCAAAGAGGGATATCTACGAGATGCTAGGGATGGACAAAAAGAAAGTCTACACAAACAATGGAATCAGCTTGGCTCACACTCTCGACCCCACCATCCGATTACAAGCAAAAATGGTCCATACCCTCTTCTCAAGCCAGAGATACAATGCTCTCAGGAATAGAATAGGAGTGCCATTGTTGGAGAGCCTTGCAGCAAACACACTAGACGAGGTAAATTGGAACGCCTACATCCAGAAAACAATCCAAGCGTCAATAAAGGTACTAGCAATAGCACCAAGGGTAGCAAGGGAGAAGTCTCCGACTACCACATCAAAGTCAAAGAGGAAGAAACTTGCTTCCATAGGGTTTGGAGGAGTACTAACGACCATAATCCAAGAGACCTTACGGGAGGTGAAAAGGGAAGTAGTGGAGGAAACCCCATAACCATCGCTGACCCAAGAGGAGCATTGCTCCCCCACCCCAACGAGCTTGCCTATTTCACTCTCAGCAGAAGAACAAGGGGAGGACGAATTCAACAAGGATTCGTAGGACAAAACAAAAAGAGCTACTAATGAAAGGGAGGCTGACTAACCCACTCAGTAGCAAGGAACTTCAAGTGAAAGGATAGTCAGCGAGCAGCAAGGCTCAGAGCTATCAAAAAGCCAAGGTGGGAGAAGAAAGATCCCTCTTAAAATCCCCATCAGAAGAACCCGAACCACCTCTGAAGAAAACAAAGAACTGCAAAGGGTGGAAGAGGAATCGAAAAGGCATGAAGAGAAGGGCAGGAAGAAACAAGAGGAGGAAGAGCGACTGAGGCAATAGGAGGAACACGTGGCCTTGGCCATTCGGAGATCAGTGGAGCAACCCTCCCGATCTCAAGAATTGGCCATGATAAGCCTAGTACAAGATGACATGCCAAGCACAAGTGCAACAACAGAAGAGGTAGGACCAAGACCTGTAGTGGAAGGCAAGGGTAGCTGCTCCAGCTCCCCAAACCCTACCAAGTCGAGTTCTTGTGAGGTTTAAGCTAGCTGAGACTAGATGGGCTCATTGCTCCTCTACTCCCAAGCTAGTGCTAGGCTTGGGTGCCTTGGCATGGAGTCCATGTTGTAGTGCTCTCCTTGCCAATTCTAATTTTCTTTTTACTTCCTCTAGCATTTCATCTTCTCTCGATTGCGTGACATTCAACACTATGCTTAAGAAAGGTTGTTATTGCTCCAACATTCTTATCTCCATTGCCGCGGCTTTACTCTCCGCCAGGAGACGTTCGCTCTCGGAATGGGCAAGCTGGTAAGCCAATTTTTTGACTCTATCCTTATTTTTGGTTGCCTATTCCTTTGCTTTCTCTTTTATTTGCTCTAGTCCTTGATTTTGGTAGTGGGCTTGAGTGGTGATTACTTGCTTCTGTTCCTGCTACAATACCCGCATTTGTTGTTACTCGTGGTTTCTATGCTCTACTGGCTCCCTTAGTATAGTTTGTTCGTGGAGAGTTGCTTAAAGTTGGTTGTGCGACTCTACTAGCTTCTTCGTGGTCTCATCATCTCTTTGAGTCTTTTGCCACATGCAGCTCTTTCCTTGCGTGCTCTTTTTGCATCTTCAACCCCTCATTTTCTAGCTCTAGGAGTCTATTTTCCTTGGAGTTGAAGGCACACATGTTTTCTAGGGCTATACAGTTGTCTCTTTATTCATCGTACAACTCCTTTAAGCTCTCTTCTCCTTGCCTTTCTTTAAGGTCTCTTTTAGTGCAATCATCTCCCTGTTTAAGATGGTCATTATCCCTGTTCTTTCTACCCTATAGGCTGTAAAGGCGATCTTCCCTTCTTCCAGATCTGCAAGTGCGGCGTTTTTCTCCTCAGTTATCTTGTCAAGTTGGCTTTGAAGCTCTTTTACCAACTCGTCGTGATCTTCAGTGTTGTGCATGGTTGAAGGCACCGAAGTAGTTGGCACTTTCAAACGGGGTATCTTTAGCCCTTGGTGTGATCTTGCATCGGATGCTAGGTGCAATTTCTTGCATTTTTCTCACTAAATATTGTATTGAAGCCATGATCTTGCTTTCATTGACCGCCCCTTCAGTAGTTCCTTGTGTTGGGGTGATTGTCAGGGTGGTCATGATTGGTGGGATTGCGTGTACACCTCCACAAGAGCTAACAAAGCCAATCCAAGACACAAGGCCCAATTTTGAACAGAACCAAGAAGAGAAAGAACAAGTGCATGAACCGAGCCCCCCTCTGCAACCCCAAGCACAACCAAAAGAGCAAGGGGAGAAAGCTATAATACCTGAAAGAATGGTGGAGATGAGGCACAAATGCAGAGAAAAGGAGGAGCTATCCTGTAGGAAGCTTCAAGCCAAGACATTGCTGATGTCTCTCTCCAAGAGAACTGTGGTCCTTTCAATGTGACCCCCAAATAAACATACTGCCTAACCATCTCCACTGGCTCTCCGTCAAAAGTAAACTAGTGCTCAGCTCTTGTCACCCAAGCAGCTGAAGTGTTAAATACCATAACTTTAGTTTTCCCAAGGTTCACCTTAAGATCTCTATCTCTGCAAAAAGCTGATAATGCATCCAAGTGTCTATTTAGTCCCTCAGGTGAGTCAGATATAAGTACAATATCATCGGCATAAAGCAGTAATGGTATCAGCACTCCAGCTAGGCTGGCTCCGGCCCCACCAGTCCTATCCACATATTCTGAAATTTCATCTATATACAGCCCAAAAAGTGTCGGTGAAAGTGGACAGCCTTGTTTCACCCCAATGGTGCTATTGACTGTATTTGAGATGCCCTCAGGTGTTCGTACTCTGCCTGTCACTGTCTCATACAGGGCATAGATACTCCACTGTATCTCTACGGGCACATCAATGTTTTGCATTCTTCCCATGAGTCTAGCACGTGGCACTGTGTCAAAGGCCTTGCGAAAGTCCACAAAACAGCAATAGATCTTTTTCTTGAATGCCTTGCCTTCTTCGATGATTGCCCTCAACGTAAAGATATGGTCTAGAGTTGTATATCCCTTCCTGAAGCCAGCTTAGCCTTTTGACCTCAGGCCATACATCTCGGCCCATTCTCTCAATGCTTGTTCCACGATAGAGCCATATATCTTGGCCACCATGTGTCCAATCATGATAGTTCGGTAGTTACTAGGTAGCGCAGGGTCTCCACTCTCAAAGAGCGGCACAATAATATGGTTTGACCAACAGGTTGGAAATCCCTCACAAACTGCCCTATTAAAGATGTGAGCCAGCGTTGGTGCCAGAATATCACAGGCATGCGTGAAGTGTTCAGCCACTAAACCCTCATGGTCTTGGGCTCTTCCATTTTTCACTTTCCATATGGCATTCCTCACTTTTTTTTCTGTGAAAAATCTGCAATTTGCTGGTCTTGAGGTTGAGGGGAGTGGCATAGGCTCTTGGCCAAGAATATCATAGAGTGTGCAAGCATATCCATGCCAATCATCCGGTCTAGTAATTTGTAGGGGTGGCTGGTTCTCATGCATCTTTTTCCATGCTCTCTTGCTGTCCTGCCCCAAGAACATGGAATACATTTCTATTTCTAGTCTGCTTAGGTATTCCCGCTTCTTTTTGCGTACCAACCGTCTGAAGAGTGTTCGAGCATGCTTATGTGTACATATGCCAAGTGCCATCTCTCGCTGAAAACGTGCTCGTGTCTCTCTGCACTCATCATCATACCAGCCATTCTGTGGAGCATTACCTCGTGGAGGTTTATCTGATGGTGTAGTGTGTGGGAAAGCATATGCTGCTGAAGTGTGTATTATCTCGGCCAACTGTCCTATAAACTCATCCAGAGAGGCCTGTGTGTCTAGCTCCCTCAATGCATCTCGCACAGTAATGCTGTATATGTGTGAGGTCGCTTCCACAAAATCATAGCGTGGTAATTTTGGTATGTGTGACTGTGCTTCGTGTATATGCCCATATTGCATTGTGAAAGCTAGAATAGCATGGTCTGCTACTAATCCAATTGGTCTGTCTGAGATTTCAAAACTTTTTATGTCAGGTAGCAAGTTGGGTGATCCAATCAAATAGTCCACTATGCTTGACCCTTTCTTGTTATTCCAACATGTGAAACCATTAGATCTTGGCCACTGTGGTAGCCCGTTAAGGATGGCCAAACCATGTGCACTTCCCAGTGCCAGTAGGTGTGTTCCATATTCTGTTATCTCTCTATCTTGGGCTGATCTAGCTAGTCCCACTTCATCTGATGCAATATCTCTGAACATCTCATCACTAGTGTCAAAGAAAGCAGATTGGTTGTTTCCTGTGCGTGCATTAAAGTCTCCTGCTAGTAGAACATCCCCAATTCTCATGTATCCCATTATGTCCTCATATAGTGGTGCATACGGGGATGTCTCTTTAGGGGCAAACTTAGAGTATGCAGGGGGAAAGTAGCATATGGCAATATACATGTCTCGAGTTCTGCTTGTACATAACCTAATCCACATGTATCTTGCCTCTACATCTCTATGTACCACTTGGACTGTATCTCGGAGCTCTTCTCTAAATAGAATTGCCACGCCTCCTGATCCCCTCGTCCCTCCAGGCCGTCTAGGCTGAGGGCGATATACACTTTTCCATCTATATCCATGTACATCAGGTAAACGGTTGTCTTTACATTGATGTGTCTCAGTATACATAGCAATGTCTATACCTTTGAAAGTATCCTCAAAATAACCTGCATCTGTCTTAAGGGAGCCATTGCAATTCCACAGTGTGAACTTCAGGGTCTCATAGGCCGCGCACCGTCATGCCGTCCTTTTCTCTGTGATGATGACTCTTCCATCTCTGTATACAGCCCATTTACCTGCTTTCCGTGCCTCTAGAACACGTGGCATATTTTCTCTCCTGTGGGCTAACTGGGCTGGGGTGAGGTCTTCATCTAGGTAGATCTTTTCTCCTTTGAGAGCGATCCTCTTGGAGAGGAAGGCTCTCTTCTTTTCCAGGTCTCCAAACTTCAAGATGAGGACTTTTGTTTTTGTGTCAGCCTTCCCGACTCGCCAAGCCCCACTGATGGGTACATTTGTAGCTCCGATTTTGGTGGCAAGAGCTGTAGCATCTTCAATTGGGGAGCTTTTCTCGTCTAGTCCAACCACTCTTACATGGAGTGCGCGTGCCCGTCTTTTTGCCTCTTCTTCCAAGGTGGCATTCATGACTTCCACTTTGTTGCCATGCATTCCTTTGTTCTTTTTTTTTGCCACATCTATCCATTCTGCATTTTCTTTGACGATATTCTCAACATTCTCCATTTTCTTTTGGGTGCCTTCCACCACACTTGCATAGGTGTGCATGTCCTATTTTAAAACATCCATTTCTTTTTGTAGTTCCGGTGTGGTTTGTGGTTCCTTTTGTGCGTCAGTTTCTTTTTGCATTCCTCTAGTTCTTCTTGTAGATTAGAGATCAATGAGTCTTTCTCTGCCATGCGTGCATCCAATGTTTGTTGCATCTCCTTTTTTAGTTCTTCCATCATTTCAGCTCGAACCCGTTCTTGTATGTCCTTTTCCATTTCCTTCCTCATGGTACGTATTTCAGCACGGAGTATGGTCAACATCTCCTCATATAGTGTTTCATTAATTTTGCGGGATGTCTTCCCATATCTACTCAACCCTGGAGAGACATTCCAATCTCGGGTTTTACGCCCATAGGTTTTGTATCTCGTGTTCTTTGGCGGTGTATGAAACATTGTCTCCATGGTTGGTTTTGTGATTCCTTCATTGTCAGTTTCTTCCATCGTAATTATAGTGTGCGCTATAGCATAAAACTGTTTACAGTCTGAGTAGAGTAGTAAACCAGTGACATAAACTATCACTCTAGCATGAACTAGAGACAGTATATCATAGACTGTCAATGTGACTGCATCATAAGATATGACTGTAGCATGAAATGTTAATGTGCGTCAGTCTGAAATCACGCAGGTTTCCAGTCCACACAGCATGCAAGGTTCACATCAGTCTGAGTACATCTGCAATCTCAGTGTATTCACAGTGTCTGCATTCATGTCAATCTGAGAGAGTGTCTGCAATCTGAGAGAGTGTATGCATACGTCACTGCTGCCACAATACATTCACAGTGTCTGCATTCATGTCAGTTTGCATTCATGTCAGTCTGAGAGAGTATCTGCAATCTGAGAGAGACTGCTGCCACAGTACATTCACAGTGCCTGCATTTATGTCAGTCTGAGAGAGTAAGTGCAATCTGGGAGAGTGTCTACATTCGTCACTGCTGCCACAGTACATCCATCACTGCTGCCACAGCATTCATTCGTCGCTGCTGCCACAGTCCGTTCGTCACAGTGCATTCGTCAACCTACATTCGCCAGACTTCATTCGTCAGAGTACACTGCTCTGCCAGATACGTGTGCTGGTGTCACATCTATCTTGTCTGCATCCGGCTCGTCACACTTGTTGTGTCAGCGTTCGTCCGTCACATCAGTGTCATGCCCGCCACACCAGCGCAACGCCCGTCACACACGCCAGCGTCACGCCCGCCACATCACGCCCGTCGTGCCAATTCCCCGTCGCGTCAGCTCCCCGTCACTCCAGGCACCAGCTCCCCGTCGCGTCAGCTCCCCATCAGCGACCCGTCAGGCGTCAGAGCATACCCGTCAGCGACCCTGGAGCATACCCGTCAGGTGTCAGAGCATACCCGTCAGGCGTCAGAGCATACCTGTCAGAGCATACCCGTTAGAGAAAGGATTAAAATTTGTGATTGAACATTTGGAATTGATCCGTCCCCGTTAGAAAGAGAGAGAGAGAGAGAGAGAGAGAGAGAAGGAAGAGCAAAAGCAAAAGAAGGAAAAAGAAAAGAAAAGAAAAAGGAAAAAAACAATAAGAGAAAGAAGTGGAAAGAAAAAAAAACACAACAATGAAATCAGTCTATTTGTACTCTATGAGCGTCACAAGCATTGCATCTAGGGACCGCCCTAGCCCACCTCCCATATCACAACTTAGGGCACATCAAGGGTAGGACATGATTGATAGACCTTTCTCCCTAAGTCACTCACAGCACCTCCATTTACACAAAATGGGTCGTCAAGTATGGAACAACACCTTAGGTGTGCCTTTGGTTCGACCCAACTCCCAATTCCACAAGCACCTGCACAGTGCGCTACATGGTAAGGTAGACACAACCCCCTAGGAAGTGCACTCTTTTTCATTTTCAGGAACATTGTACGACGGCGCGGCAAACCAACACCTACGGATGCCTTCTTTGACCACTCATCTATCTTCACCATCGGCAACCTCCCAAACTTCCTTCATAGTCCAACATGACCCACCTCCCCAACAACCCCAAGACCCATTTCTCATCAACCCTCTACAAATTCAGCCCATACTTTGAGGCGCCATGGGATTGGTACCCAACACCCTCGGAGGACCAAAACGGAAAAGTCGAAAAATCGGAAATGAAAGACAGTCCCAAGGCAAGAGGAAGATGAAGGAGAAAGGTGCACTCAGAAAAATCTGAAGACACGAAGTGAAAGAAAAAGTCTCAAATGTAAAAGAAAGCACACAAAAGTGCACCTTAACATGCTAGTAAGAAAAGTATCGGGTGCATTGCAATCATTTTGTAAAAGAATGTCGGGCTCTCTCCCATGCAAGTTGCAAAGAATGAGAGGCACGGGTTAAGGCCTACGCTAATAGTAAGTAGAAGAAAAGAGATTAGAGGAATGGACAAAAGTGGACCAAAAATGGGATGGCTGTTAGGATATAAAGACCCGGTAACCTCTGTGTATAGTGCACGCACATTGTACATGTGAGCGCACCCTTTACATGCCTTAAGTATAAATACATTTTATTCTTTGTGTACCAACAAAATGATTTTATTCTTTGTGTACCAACACATTTTGTTGGTACACTCTTATCGTCTCGTACTTTCACTCTGCTCACACTCTTCAAGTCATCACACTCACTTGTTCACTCCTGCTCGAGCTACGTCTCTATCGCTTCCAACAACTGGTATCAGAGCTTAAGGTTCTGTGTACGCTTCCCAACTCGAACACGACCTTCAGCAGGCAAATGACAGGCAAGCGACCTTCAGCAGCCAAGCGACAAGCAGAGTCAATTGGTAGCAAACGTGCAGACAGGTCGTCAGGAACGTGGACCAACCAGGCAGCAGCTACTCTCACGTGTACCAACAATGCGGCACTGGGCAGCCGGCATGGACCAAGCGCTTGTTACTATGGGTAGTAAAGACGTGAGGCGACTGACATGTTTGGCAAGGAGACGTCGTGTCGTGCCGGAGGGGACCATCGTGGAGAACTGTCCCAGGGCATGAGACATGCGCGTGGAACGGACGCCATCCGGCTGTCAGTAACATGACGGTCAACGGACCCCCCGTCTTTTTTTTTTTAATCAAAAATTTTTCCTTCAATCTTTTCAATTACCACTTTGCTTGGCAGGAGTTCACACACCAGAGGCACAGTTTCAAAATCTGTGCAAATCTAGCCAGAGAATTCGGGGCTTTTTCTAGATTTGATCCCAGCTAGGCCTGACAGTAAATTCCGAGTCGGAAATTGCAGACATTGTGAGAGGTGACCCAAATTAATTTGGGGATTTTACCAAATTTGTTGGACTTTCGCTCTTCTAGGCAAAATTTCCTGACATTGGATCCCAAAAATTTGGGGCTTTTCATGTATTGGCAAAGCTTTACTCAGCTGGGTCAGATTGACTGACATTCATGCAATTTTGGACTTGAAATTTTGGGGATTTGCGTAAAGGGCTAACTTGCACATTACTTTGGTCCTACCTGGGCTAGAGACGTAGGGATACGCACCGTTCCTTTCATGGTTTCATCATCCTAGGAGTGTTTGCTCTTCTTCCAGCATGGCGGTTTTCCCTCCCGAGGCGGATCGTGTAGCATCTCTCTCGATACTATCATGGCGGTGACTTCTATCTTGCTCTTCTAGCGGGGTGCTTCATCCACTTCATTAACTTCATCTTCTTTCATTCCTTATGGTTCTCGACACCATATGAAGACCAACATCAGGCTCTTACTTCTTCGGCATCTACATCCAGGTTGAGAGGGGATTCCTACCCTTCTTGGTATTCTACAGGCTTCAATACTTTGTCTTCGACATTAGCTTCTTCCCCCTGTTGTACCTTACCCTTTGCATTGCATGATTACATCATCCTTGTCCTAAGGCGCTTGGGCAAGTGAACAATTTCCCCACGAGGGACACTGTCCAAGTGGCACCTATTGCATGAGCATTCTTCGGCATGTAGCATACTTTGCATCTCATTGTGCAAAGCACCACTTACGCGGATCCTAAGCTGTTTTCACCGGCGGCTATTATTGCCACACCACCATCCTTCTTCATCACATGGATACCTCATCACCTATTTTTCCTCATCATCGACACTCTGAGTGGATGGGTTATCTTATACTGTTTTGTGATGTGTTGGATGTACCCTCTCTACTCCCGTCTTCTAGGTCACTTTTCCTCAATCGGCCGCATCCCATCAAATTTACTTTACTTATTCAAAAAAAAAAAAAAAAATCCATGTAGTTCCATCCGCCTTTGTAGGGCTTGGTAGGCCACTGGGCAACCTACGTGCACCCTTTGTCTAATGCCCTGTCCTCTCTCGGGTGCCAACTACATATGCAAAAGAAACCTTGATAATTTTAGCCTTTTCTCATCGAAACTTGGGGCTATCCTCTTGGCTAAGTTTCAACAAATATAGGGGCAATGGAATACTGATAGACTTTTTTCTCTCCATATTGAAATACACATACTAAGAATATGATGAGAATTTCCCAAGTCCTTCATATCAAAGGTTTCATACAATTTTTTCTTCAAAGCATCCACATTTGACAAATATCTCAGTTGTAATATTCCCGCCATAACACTTCATATCAAGAAACAAATTCGGGCTTGAAATGTTTTGAAAATTACTCATAAAGTTATCACATAAGTGACCGCACTTAATTTTTTTAATATCGAGTCTTGCATTAAATCAATTCCGCAATCCGACACGAGAAGATGCCTCGATGTTCCCAGCCAACAAGAAGCAAAGACGCCTCGCAAATAATATTACGACGACTTGATCATAATTTTTCTCGCATTATATTTGATTTAGCATCCCTAATTTTATTTAATGCATCAAAGATCACATTGATTTCATAACCGCAAGACAGATCGCAAAAGCCTTAATTGATAGACAAAGAACGTGCAAGAATGAGCATGATATTGAGTAAGTTAAGTATCAAAGAGTATGGCATGACTTTATAAACTAGATAAGTCATAAGGTAACTTGCCCAAAAACCACAAGATGAAGTCATTTTGAAGAAAAAAAGACGTTTTTGAAAAAATAGGTAAAAAGTTATGACCTTTTTTACGTCTGGAGGAAGAGAAAGCATTTTAAAATCATCCCCATGCCACAATCCAATAGGTAGGAAATCAAAATGCATTTTTTTTAGAAAGCTTACTTAGCTCTTGACAAGTAACCAAAAGAATGAGTCAACTGCATGCTCCCCCTCATAGCTATAAATACACCCTCTCTCCTTCACAAAGAAAGCAAGAAGGAAGACCTCCTGATGATGGAAAATTTTCTCTACTTCTCTTTTCCGTTGTAGCTTTGAGCTTGAAGAAGGAAAATACCCCTCTTCTACCTCATTTCCATTTTCTCTACCCCTTGTTACGCCTTCCTTATATATAGCAATATTGCTAAGCAAAAATGCATCAATAACCCCAATCTCTCATATGATGGGGTGAGGGGTTCTAGCTTGAATGAAGAAATTAGACGTATGTCTAGTGGAGAAGGCAGCAACTCAACTTATAATGTAAGAGGCAGGGCTGAAAAGAAAAATGCAAATACACGACATAGAAACGGGAGCAAGAGCAAAGGAAAGGATAAGAGTGATATTACTTGCTATCACTATGGTCGGAAGGGCCACAAGAAACCTGATTACAGGTATTGCAAGAAGGAACAAGAGAGAAAGAAAAATGCAGGAGAAAAAAAAAGAAGGAAGAAAAAACAGATGCATCGGAGACGGCCAAAGGCAAAGAGAAGGCCAATGTGGCCTCTAACGTGGTCATAGAAGAGCTTTCAGATATAGAGGCTGATGTATTATGTGCAATTGATCATGATGCCCTTGTATGTCACATACAGGATATGCAAATTACCAAGGCTGATATGATTGATGCACTCTTGTCAGTTGATGATGGTGTCACTCAGACTTGGATTGTAGACTCTGGTGCCTCTTTCCATGTAACTCCTTACTTGGAGTGTTTTGCTATGTTCAATGCAAGCAGTTATGGAAAGGTGTATCTTGAAAATAACCATGCTTGCAGCATTGATGGCATTGGCACTGTACACTTGTCTTTAGACAATGGTCAAGAGCTTGTGTTGAAAGATGTCAGATATGGGTCTGGCATTAAAAAGAGTTTACTGTCTCTTGGTTAACTTGACTTGTATGGCTACACCACACTGTTTGGTGGTGGTTTGTGGAAAGTGAAAAAGGGTTCCATGCTGATTGCAAAAGGAACCAAGAAGGCCACATTATATTGTTTGCACTCTAAAGCCTTGAATGGCAAGTTTCTTGCAGTTGCTGAAATTTGCAGCCATTTCGAGTTATGGCATAAGAGATTAGGCCATATGAGCCCAAAAGGACTTGATGTCCTTACCTCTCTGAAGAGGGTTGATAAAAAAGGCTCTAAACTTGATTTTTGTAATGAGTGTTAGTTTGAAAAGCTAATAAAAACTTCTTTTTACTCTAGTGTCTCACGTAAGTCCAATGTCTTGGACTTAGTGTATTCTAATGTATGAAGTATGCCCGTGAAATCGTTGGGTGGTGCTGCATATTTTGTCTCCTTTATTGATGACTGTTCCAAGAAGATATGGGTGTATTTCTTGAAAAAAAAAAGTGAAGTGTTTGTTGTTTTTAAAACTTTTCGTGCATTTGTGACCACTCAGACAGGTAGAAAGCTAAAATGCTTGAGAACTGATAATGGGGGTGAGTTCACATCGACTGAATTCAAGTCCTTTTGAGACTTGCATGGTATTAAGAGGGAGCTTACAGCCCCTTACAGCCCTTCTTCAAATGGGGTGGCTGAAAGATATAACAGGACTTTATGTGAAAGAGTGCGGTGCATGCTATCCACTGCTAATCTCCCTCATGCATTTTGGGGAGAGGCACTCAAAACCGCAGTTCACATTTGCAACCGCTCTCCAAACAGGTCCTTAAATAATGGCATCCCTGAGGAGATTTGGTCTGGCAAATCGGCCTCATATGACCATTTACACATATTTGGTTGTGATACTTTTGTGCATGTTAGGGATGAGCTAAGGAATAAACTTGACCCAAAATCCACTAAAGGAATTTCCATGGGCTATGGTGATGAGGGTGAATTTGGCTACAGAGTGTAGTTACCTCAGTCCAAGAAAATTATTCGCAGCCGTAATGTTGTGTTTAATTAGGCAAAATTGCTGAAAGGCTCTTTAGCCACTAATGAAGATCTGAAAAATGTGAAATTTCAAAGTTTGCAGCCACCCATTACTTCAGAAAATGAGCCTCAAGGTGCTATACCACAAGCTGAAACTGATGATCAGCCGGTTATTTTTTAGCCAGATGATGATGGACAGCAAATAGAAGCACAAGGAGGTCATGGACAGCAAGATAGGCTTGCTGATTACGAAAATGCAGGTGCTGGAAATGAAAATGAAGGTGCTGTACAGCATGAACAGCATGCTCAAAATGGTTTACAGCAGCAAATGAATGCTGAAAATAATATACCTCCTGATGTAGACCCAATTCCCGAAAATAATATACCTCCTGATGTAGACCCCTCCTTTGCATCATGTGATGCTTACAGATAAGGGTGAGCCTCTTACATACAAAGAGGCCAAGTCATGTGAGTTCAGCAGTAAGTGGGAGCTAGCTATGCAGGAAGAGATTAAATCTCTATATGCAAATGATACTTGGGATCTTGTGTCATTGCCAAAAGGAAGGAAGCCACTTCCAAACAAATGGGTGCACAAAGTCAAGACCGTTGATGGGAAACCCAAGTACAAGGCAAGGCTAGTTGCCAAAGGTTATGCACAAAAAGAAGGGATTGATGTCCAAGAGGTCTTCTCAACTGTTGTGAAGATGACCACTTTACGTGTGCTTTTTGCTCTTATTGCTGTTTTGGATTTAGAGCTGTATCAAATGGATGTAAAAACAGCTTTCTTGCATGGTGACATTGATGAGGGAATCTACATGAAATAGTCTGAGGGCTTTGTAGTTCCTAGAAAAGAGTAAATGGTGTGTAAGCTAAAACGCAACCTATATGGGCTGAAACAAGCACCACGGCAGTGGTACAAAAAGTTTGTCACTTTTATGCTATCTCATGAGTTTACACGCAACCATGCATATCATTGCTTGTACACGAAAAAGGATACAGATGGCAGCCCCATCATACTTGTTTTGTATGTGGATGATATGTCACTAGCTGGGAAAAGAAAGACTAGCTTGGATGCTTTCAAAAATCAGCTGAAATCAGCTTTCTCCATGAAAGATTTGGGGAATGCATAGCATATTTTGGGCATGAGGATTCGTAGAGATAGAATGCAGAAATTATTGTTTTTATCTCAAGAAAAGTACATTGGAAATGTACTGGACAGATTTAACATGGCTGAAGCTAAGCCTTTTGGAGTACCCTTACCTCCTTATCTCAAGCTTAGCAAAGCCAACAGCCCAAAAGATGACGTGGAAGCAAATGCTATGAAGGGAGTTCCTTATGCATCAGCTTGTGGCTCTCTTATGTATGCTATGGTTACTACTCGTCCAGACATTGCTCATGCAGTGGGAGTTGTTAGCGTGTTTATGTCAAATATTGGCAAAGCACATTGGGAGGGTGTTAAGTGTATTCTTCGATACCTTAAGGGTACACGAAGAAAAAGTATTTGCTATGGGCAGGGTGCACTTAGTTTGCAGGGTTATTGTGATGCAGACATGGCAGGCGACTTAGACACTCGTAGATCCACCAACGGGTATGTCTTTACAGTTGTTGGTGGGGCTGTTTCTTGGTGTTCCAGGTTGCAGAATATTGTTGCACTAAGTACCCTTGAAGCTAAATACATATCAGCTACTGAAGCTTCTAAGGAAACTATATGGTTGAGCAGACTTGCATATGATCTCGGCATGTCTATGGGTACTGCAGTTTTGGGATGTGATAGCCAGAGTGCTGCGTATCTGGCTAAGAATGCCATGTATCATTCACGCACAAAGCATATAGATGTGCGATATTACTTCATCAGATAGATTCCAAAAGATGATCAAATCACATTGACCAAAATTAAAACACAAGATAATCATGCAGATGTTCTCACTAAAAGTCTAAGCTCAGCACGAGCATTGCATTCGACTAGTGGGAGTTGGTTAGCTAGAGGTTCATATCGGACCTTTAAGTGGGAGGCTGTTGGGATATAAAGGCCCGATAACCTCCATGTATAGTACACGCACATTGTACATGTGAATGCATCCTTTACGTGTCCCAAGTATAAATACATTTTATTCTTTGTGTACCAACACATTTTGTTGGTACACTCTTATCGTCTCGCACTTCCACTCTGCTCACACTCTCTCAAGTCGTTACACTCACTCGTTCACTCCTGCTCGAGCTGCGTCCCTATCGCTTCCAACAGTGGCTGCCCAAGGAAGGGATAAGGACATGTATAGAAGTCAAGAAATGAATGAAGAAGCTCATTCTTATGTGCAGCCAAACTTGTTCACTTCATGCTTCTTGCTCTCGCTTCCTTCTTGTGCATGAGAGAGGGAGAGAGGGAGTATGAGAGAGAGAGAGAGAGAGTATGTGTGTAAGAGAGGGACCATGGAGAAGCCCTTCTTCTCCTCTCTTCATCTTCTTCTTCTTCTTCTCTTCCCCCTTCTTGCGCACATGCCTATGGAGGACAAAGCTTGGAGCTTGAAGATAAAGCTTGCTTGAGGACACATCTTGAATCGTGGAGCTATCGGCAAATTCGTGAAACGAGGTACTAGATCAGATTCAAAGATAAGCTCACTACATTGGTGTGTGAAAGAGTGTGCACGCCTATGTGAGAGGTAGCCATACCTCTCAACTTGAAATGCTTGAAGCAATAAGCAGTCTGTGGGTCTCGATAGTTTGCTCACGAGAGCAATGACAGATCTCATGTGGCCAGCAATATCAATGGTCACAAACAATCGAGTAGCTCTGATACCAAATGTTGTAGCCGGCTATGGAGGAGAGGGAAATCAAAGATGGTAGACAATGACAATGAGAACAAAAGAGAGTATGCTTAGTACTATTTTTACAATTGAAATAAAAGTACAACTAGTGTCTAAAGTTGACCTAACCAACCTTCCACACACTACCTAGAATTAATTTAACTAACTCTAGGGCCTAGTATCACCACATTAAAGTCCTAAGATACAAGGTGTCCACACCAAACTTTGATACTAAAATAAGCGTCCATATACCACAGGAAATACATTAGGCACTACCTAGAATTGGCAAATTCTAACACTTGACCTATCAATGTAGAGAACAGTCGGAGTTGTATGAAGCACATGGAAATCTACAAGTAGCTTGCAGACCCACCGTCCGAAGTAGTGGAATGCTACTTTGTACTCAACCCTATAAGTAGAAGTAGCAACAAGAGATGTGCCCAAGATGAAGCACTTGCCATTCCGCAAAAGACAGATAGATAAACATCCAACCCAACTATCCAAGTATCCATGTGAGATGAGTGAAAAATCAACTGTATAAAAAAGGCCTAAATCATGGGTGCCTTTGAGACATTGGTAGAAGTGCTTCACTGCCTCCCAATAAAAAACCAGTTCAATTGGAAGACTACCAATTGATCTAGTCTAGTATGACAAAAATAAATCAAACATCCAACAAGGCACTAATATAAAGAATCAGTTCAACTGGAAGACTAAGAATTGAAGATCTAGTCTAGTATGCATTAATAAAGATTCCATTCAACTAGAAGAGTACGAATTGAAGATCTAGTCTAGTATGACATAAATAAATCAAACATCCAACAACGCACTAATATAAAGTAATATCAAAAGATCCATTATCATCATCAGAGGAGAATCTATATCCAAGCTTCAAAGTAATAGACAAAGTCTTAGAGTCTCAAAAATGAAAGCTTTGAAAAAGTTGTCCGATATATATGGATTGTGTCACAATGATGTCCCCCAAAATGGTGGCAAATCAAATGCCCAAATCATAATGAAATATCCAAAAATACATAATAGCAAATGTCCACTGCAAATTAGTTTTAAATGCTGCAATTTGACATGTGTTGGTCTTAGATGATGAACATATCATCAACATAAAGAATAGGTATAATAAAAGCAGATCCCTCGTGTCAAATATAAAGAGTAGCTTTTATAGGACTATTTTGGAAACCAAAATGCAAAAGATGTGAATGAATGCAAGTATACCAAGCCTATGGAGCTCATACACCTCATTGGTTCAATAACTATGGAGAAATGTCGTCTTGATGTCCAACAACCGATGTAGCTCCCAATGAAAGTAGGCAGCAAAGGCTATTAATACTCATCATAGTAGTGATAAGTTAATGCCTTGCTATTGGGCATATGCCTTGGCAGCTAGGCGGGCTTTGTAACTCTTAGTACAATCAAATTAATTTTGACCTTGAAAACCCATATACTTCCAATTGCATGCTTGCTAAGAGGCAAGTCACATAGCCCCCATGTATCATTCTCATGAATAAAATCAAGCTCTACCTTCATAGCATCCACCCATCTCTTTAAGTAGATGCAATCTAGGAGAGCACCAATATGTGCACCATTAGGAAAAGAAATATGTTGGCTGGCATGTAGACTCTAAGAAGACCTTTGACCATATCCTTTCATTGTACCTTCAAGAATGTACAATGGCTGATATGGCCAAGCCTCTAGTGCCATAAATGAGTAGCTTTGCAATGAATCCTTCGCCAATAAGGCATATAATTGATTTTCAAAATTAATATTCTGAAAATAATTTAATAAGCTATATAATACTGAAAAATGGGATTAGAAGGCTGCCACTCAGCAAAACTTGCCCATCTGAGTGAAAAAAACGTTTTTGAGACTAGAGAGAGAGAAAGAGGGTCATTCTAGCCTTGTGCAAAGCTTTTTGTTTTTTTTTTAAGGAGAGAAATGAAATGAAATGATATATTAACGTCTACAAAACGCCAAAATGACCTATGAGACCATGAGTTACAATCATGTGTATGATGGTACAACTGTCTGGGCAAAATATGTATGTAGCACAAAGCAAAATAAGAAAGGAAACTAACTATAGCTATGTGTAAAACATAGAGCTCTATCTAGTAACAATGAGCTCCAAATGGTACAGTCTCATGTGGGTATGGAGGACCTAGCTCTAGCCCGAGCAATAATCCCCTATATCCGCCTATGAAGGTGTCGTCGGTGCCTGTGCTGAGGCCTAGGACATCTGGATCGGCTAAGCTGAGCGGCTCGATCAATCAATACTCCTTGTCTGTGTGTGGACTGTGGCGGTGAGAGAGGCTCTTGTGTGGACTGTGGCTGTAAGAGAGAGAGAGAGAGGCTCCCATTTACGGAAAAAAAAAACAGAGGCTCCCATTGTTGCTGCAACAGTTGACATGCCGTTTCCAACTAGTAGAAGACCCTCCAAAAGCTAGTGGCATGCCCAAAAGGAGCCATAGCAATAGGTGACAGCAAATTGAGGGTTCAAACAAGCAACATCATATTCGGGTTGTTTTCAGCTGTCATGAATTGGGCTCTCACCTGCAGTCAACATTATAGAGCACAATATCATGGACCCCTTCAAATACACTTTCTAGAGACACCTATGGGATAGACAACGACTGAGAGATGCCGCATACTTTTGTGGCCAGTGGCTCATGGAGATATACGAGTACATAGCTCATTAACTCAAAAGCAACAAGACAAGGTTTGCCTCTGTTGCGTGCAATAGGTCCTAGAGACTCCAAAGCGGTTATGTAAGGTAGCACAACTAATGTAGAGAAGAGTCTACAAGATCATTAAGTAAAAACCAGCTTGTGTATATTAGCCAAAAGGTTTATAGTGACAGTCAGCCAGGGATGCTACTTACCTCTATAAGGTAGAAAATTATGATACAATCTTCATCATTGCAGCTAGTTCATGCATAATGGTGGGTCTAGAAACACTGCCCAATAGATACTAGAGTCCAGATGTCACATAAAACATCTACGAGCTTATCAAGAGCCTCCCAAGGTGGCACTTTAGGAAGGGTCATCTCAGGCAGAGAAGTTCATTGAAACATCCAGCACTATTGAGAAACATGGATCTAGAGCTAGTTAGCTATGGTGGACGCAAGTCACAAACACACGATACATTATCAAAAAGAGAGATTGTAACTCAAGAGAGATAGATTCCAAGATAGATTAGCTTGGACTCATAAAGAAAATCTTGAGTGAATCAAAGTGATAGTACCACTGCTGATAGGCTCCTGAAGTTGTTTCAGTTAGAGGAAGAGCGGATTATAGCTCAGTACCTTCAAGGGGTGGTGCAGTCAAGAAGACAGGCATGGGTTAATAGGCATATTAAAAAGAAGATAATCAAAGAAGGGGATTTGGTTATGGTGTATAATTCACGGCTTGGTCTTTCAACAAAGAGACCTTTCACTATTTGCCATTCTGGCAAACATGTAGTCATCCATCATCCACTCCCTTTGAGGCTTGCCAAGATAAAGCTAGATAGTAGAACAGTAGGCAGCAGACTGGAAAAGTGTCGGAATATGTGAGAGACAGCAGCTGAATGAAAACACAGCACATCTGATGACATGGTAGGCCGTACAGCAAGCTGGACAGTAAACACAGATGTTGATCATGATGTCAACACTCAGCGACAGCTGCAAAATGTACAATGCAAGCTCAGCTCGAGGGTGGATGTGTGGGCATTCAGGATTCAGGCCTGAATAGGTGGTGGCAGCTTGTGAGGGGAGGGAGCTGTATGGTCACTCACAACGTCTATATGTTGCATATCTAATCTCTGATGTTGAGAGGTTGATAATAACCAAGTTAAATATTCTTCAACATATGCAAGGCGTTAGACACTTGCCACTAACTTTAAGGATAAAATATGTTATTAAGATAGATCATGGAAAGCACAAAGCTTCCATGAATGACTTTAGAAAACAATTCCAAGGCCATATAAGAGTTGAAACTTGAAACTAGAGTTAGGTAAATTGTAACATCTTCGATTGAGTGAGAGAAAAAGATAAAATGGCATTTGCGATAGCACATGCTATAGCCTATCACCAATGCTCATAAAAAGACTCTAAATGATAAAATACAAAACGGTTCATCACTAATGACGACTCAACATCAAGCCCACATACATCGGAAGGCAAAGAGTTGCCCTCATTAGAAGAGGCCTTAGACACCTCACTAAAGTCCCCATCACTGAAGATGCTCCTGTCATCATCATACTCAAGCTCTCTAACCGGAGCATCCTCTACAACAACTACATGTGCAATAGAGAATTTCCCCGAACGAAGCCTCAGGTAGATCATGATGGCTGGTGTAGCGGTGGTCCTTGTGCTCGCAACTCAAGCAACAACTCGATGCCCTTGACGGGTGCATGAGACTCGACGATCAATCTCCTCAAGCTCCATGCAGAGATCCCTAAAGATAGCCTCCTACTCCTCGTTTCACTCTTTGTTGACGCTCTTCAAGGTGGACTTGCTCAACTTCAACTCATCAATGTTCACCTAAACCCACCTATGTAAAGTCTAAGAGCAATTTTTGGACATTGGGTACTTGATATCCAAAATATTCCAACCAAAATAAAGGCTTAACCAAGCAAGCCTCTTCCATCATAGAGCACTCGCAAAAACAATTCCTCTTTGGTCACTATAATTGATGATTTCTTGTAGGAATGTTACCTGCTGATCCTCATCCAATACCTTCAGAAGGTAGGCATCTCTATTAGCTGTCAACTCCTAACCCATGAAAAGAGATGGAGATTTATAGACAAGATGCAAGAGGGCAACAAGTCCATGCAGAATCATCTCATCCACTTCCGTCTTTTCTCAACCAAGTAAAGGATGTCATCATGCCTTGGCATGGCATCCAATATATCAATACTACGTTTTTTTTTAAATTACATTTAGCCTTTCAAATCTAAAACTTAAAGCAATTCATCAACTTATAAAGAACTTAAAGCAGTTACCTCAAGTCCTCAACATCAAGTGTTGTACACGCCTTGATCTCCTCAATGGCCTCTCTCATAAAGTATATGAGAAGCCCCAAGGTGGCACTATCCATGTCAGCCATACGTAACTACTAACACCCTATACAAGGGGGTGATCACTATGACCAATACACATACATTGTGCCAAATGCCTCTTCTAAGGAAAGCCTCTGATGGCTTTTCCCTCTTCTGCACTCAAAAGTAACTCCTCCTGCAACCATACCTTGAATTTCTCTGAGATCATGGCTTGCTAAATTTTATTTTGCATATCATATAGTCACTTTAAAAGCAACCATATGATGGCAATATGAAACTTGAAAGGCTTTTTTAGCTCCAGACAACTATAGGCGCAAAAAAGATAGCCAAGACGTTTACTTTCTTTGTGATGAAATATAAAATGCAACAAGCATCTATAACAATGTTTTTCACCCAATCAAGTGACCCAATGTCTTCCATGAGGAGGTCAATCTTGATGCCAGGAGGCATATTCAACGGTGGATTCCGTGAGTTTTTTATTCCACAGTGGATTCTGTGAGGTTTTGCGGTGGATTCCATAAAACTATATTTATTTGTCGGGGCTCGTATACAAGGTGGATACCTTGTGCGAGAAGTTGACGGAGACGCCTATCCTTTTTGGGCGTCATGTTAATTTAATGTGCACGTGGGTGGCTCCACAGCGGGTAATTCCGCAAAATACATATTTAAATTAATTGACATTTATGAGTTTAGAGTGCACTCATATTAAATTAAGATTAAGACAGAGTTCCAATCTATTTATTTATTTTGTAGCTGAAGATTGCTAGGTATTCACTATTTTTTGTTTATTCTATTTATAAACAATTGTAAATGCTTCAGTTGATGTGTAGAGCAAGCAACGATGGCTTTGGGTAGCAGTGGGTATTAGCGTAAGTCCAAGCGTAAATTTCATTATTAAAATTATTACTCTATTTGTAAGTTATAAGTTTAAACTTCTTTAGTAATAATTAGATCATTGTCCTTAGTACTATTAATTTATTTATTTTTTAATATAGATTATTTTAGAATATAAGATTTAAGATATGATTTTATTGAAATAAGCTTTCTTTATAAAATACTTGTTATTTTCTTAATGTGGTTAAGTTTAGAAGGATTTTCTAGCTTTCTTTATAAAAGCAACAGGATCGCGCGCAAAACAAGGAGAACACGGTGAAAACTTAGTTTTTTCGTTTCTCCCTCATCCGGAATCGGAATTCAGAGCTTCAAGAGTCGTTTTGGGGGTTTCAGCACGCTCCGGATGCGATGGTGATATCAAAATGTCAAGATTCAAAGCACAAAATTTTCTGCGGCAACTGCAGCATGTTACAGGATACCTCTTGACTCTTAAAACTCTATATTTCAATTGATATTTGTACTTTCTTTGTAATTATATGTAAGATATGTATGAAAATATCCATATAAAACTATAATATATAATTAAGGATGGCAAACCATGGCTTTTGCCATGGGAGACGTTAGGCCCAATCGTGCGTTTTTCTCTTGTCTTTCTCAATCTATAGAGTTATTCAAATCCTCTTATGTCTTATAATGTTGTTTGTATTTAATAGTTGAGATATTTAATTTATTAGATTTTTCTACTAAATTCTCTGTTTATGATTGAGATTTGATTTGCTAGATTTGCCAGTGTTCCGCTTCGCAGCAAATCTAGTGGGTGGCACATGGGATACAAACAATACATGGGAACTCCGCATCAAGTAAGAGTCGCATCCTCTAATAGAGGCATTGCCAACAACCACTTCTACCACATTGACCACACCAACCTACATGGTACAAGAGAAAGAGAAGGTAGGTGAGAATCGAGATTAAGGATATGGATGAAATGGAAAAGGTATTGGGATACATGAAGAGGTATTGGGATAGATAGTGAGATAAGACTCAAAGAGATGGAAATTAGATTTAGGGGAGATAGAAGAATGATTCATGAGTCATGACTCAAATGATGAGCTATAAACTAAAAATTTTATCTTTATTTTTAAGATTATCTCAATAATAGATTGTCAAATATATGCATATATAAAAGCTCTCATTATTCTTTGTCCTCTTTGCCCCACATCCATGGCCCTCAAGAAAAATATGCCAAGAGGTGAAGAAAGAAGGATGTTGATGATATCTCGTTTCTTCCTATCACTACATCCATTGAAAAGTATAGTGCAACTATACTTTGCTCATTCGGCACACACGATCTTGAGAGATTTATTGATTATCTCCCTCTCAAGGTAGTCGAGTACGATCCGTCCAATCTGTCCAGTCCGTGGACTTAGTATAATACCAAATGTACATAAAAAAATCTTGCATAAAATTTGGTGTTTCATACGGAGATTAAAAAATACATAGAAAATTAAGGGTTAGGCTAGTAAATATTACTTGTTTTAACATGAGAGTGACTATCCATGAGATAGAGTATCACAATTATTATCCATCCAATACTAATACAGCTTACAAACCATACATGTCTTTGCTTCAATTTTCAACAAGGACTCATGAACATGACAAGAGGTTGAGACAAAAAAATAAATCCAAGGCTCTAGTCACAAGTAATTTCCAAGATTCAATTTTATTTATAAGATTGAAGACATGTACAATGGATTTTTAGAAAAGCTACCTGCAATGATGGATCATGGTTCATGGATCACAGTATAGCAAGTCAGAATTGCCAAGTGGCAAGTACAAAAAGTAGTAGATAGTAGATACAAAAAGAAATTTAAGGCTAAGACTTAAGGTGAGTTGTGTATAATGGAAAGGCTTCATGAAGAGACTTAGGCATTGTAAGAGGAGTAAAGAATATAGAGATATAGGTGGAGGCAAGAAAAGGAAAAAAAGAGGAGAGAAAGGAAGAGGAAATAGAAATAGAGCTATAGGGGATGAGATACAAAGGGAAGAGGATATAAAGGTAAAGTCTAGAGAGAATGTGGATGGAGGAGAGAGAAAAGTAGAGGACCTTGTAAGAGAGAGGTAGAAGAAGTAGTGGTAAGTGAGGTATAGGTAAAGGTTAATGAGGAGAAAGAGGAAAAGAGTAGAGTAAAAAAAAACTTTTCTCTGAACACCAACTCAAAAAAAAGGGGATGAAGATTAGATGCATCGTACACGTCCGATCGGACTAGACAGATCGTACTATATGGATCTGTCCACAGATGGAATGCAATTAGGCTCCCTCTCCTCGTCAAGATTCTTGGTTTGCACATCATTACACATAACGCCATACCACCCCTCCCATGGACCAACCATGGCAATGGCTTTGACCATTGTTTTCCACCTATCCACTTAAAGCAAATGGAATGGGAGATTGCACTCAATGATAGTCCATGCAATCTCTATCTCCACATTCCTTTGCCTCTCTTATAGCAACAAAAACTATTGGGCAATGTTAACCATGATGATGATGGTGAATAATGACTCATGAGGGCTCAAGATTTTTTATGAGAGACTTACTTTTGTTTTGTCTAGTTATTGGACTCTATCAATCTAGTATTTATTCTTGTCTTGAGAGTTGATTATTATACGACTTAAGTCTCATTTATAAATTATTTAAGATATATTTTGATCCATTTTGGATTTTGGCATTTTGTTAGTTTGTTTTGAAATGAGAATCATGATGTTGCGACTTGACTCGGGTCCATATTATACATGGGCTATTTACATGTTTATTTCAATTTTCTGTAAATGATACATATGAATCGTAATGTTTGACTTCTAAACTATAGTGTAGCTTGTGTCCAAAAACTAACTTTAATATAAGTAACAAGCCAATAATGGATCATGGATATGTAACATTTTATTCTCAATTGACTCTCATGTATTATCACTCAAGCTCCATTGGCCTTTCTATGTTTAAGAGAGAGTTCCATAGAGGTTTAGAACATTTTTTCTTATATAAAACTAGAAAAAATACCTATATAAAAAAACCTGTGTTTCTTACTTTAGTCCTTGAAAGAAACTTACGAAACATGTTTCTAACGTTTCTAGCTACCATGAGCTAAGATACACTTTCCAGCTATTTAGCATCTTTAAACAGCCCCAAAACACGCTTAATTAATTAAAAATGCAAAATTGGTACGGGTTCGAGAGAGCTTTAGTGGTCCCCAAAAACCTTAATTTTTTGGGGTACCCTTCAATATCTATAAATAGACAAGCTACCCACCAATCAACCTTTTTTTCTTTGGTGTAGATTTGAGCCATCAGCCTTCACCCATGTGGCAGTCTACCCTTCACAACTACTGCCACTCCTTCCACAACTCCTCCAATGCCTAGCATATTCATCCACTGCTGCCACCCGCTATCTGGCACCCTCCCTCATGCTGTGTTTGGTTCCTTCTGCCATCACCAATTAACAAAATGCCTCCTATTGCTTGTGTTTGACACTACATCACACAGGCGACAATTGATAGTGATCTTCCACAACTTCAAACAACATCCTACTACTTACGTTTGGTTTTCTCCTGTGCAGGCAGCAACTAGCATGCTTCTCCATCCTCTTGACAGCTCTCTTACTACTGCATTTACAGCTTTCCAGTGCCGCACACCTCATCTAATACCTCTTGCTGCAGTCACCTCAGTCTCTCTTCCATCGCATGGATCATGAATGGTACCGTATGGTATGACCATACAAAACGGTGCCATACAGAATGTACCGTTCGCTCATGCAATGCAACCCTGATTTTAATTATTGCCCAAAATTTTGGGACAGCGCTTCATATGAATCCACATCCCGGCTTTTGAAAACCAACATTGGGTGTCGATGATGCATTGATGGATTAATTATGTGGCTGCATTTTATGGGAAGAACTAGAGTTCTTTTTCCAGGAATGTATCCCCCGACAAGATAAAGGACCATACTTTTCCAGTCCAAAAAGTATCCTCACCACATACTATTCTTTTTTATTACTGTGGGGGAAACCAAAATAAAAATGGAGACAGTTTTCAAATTATGGGAATAGAAATCAGCCTCATGTAGTGTGTTTGCAAGAATGTGATACCCATGCTTTTTCCAGAAGAGAGGGTTTCTTTGCCAGATATCATATATTTAGGCTGGTTATGTTTACTTTGCAAGTCAGGAGTCACTATGTTGATTAGACATGAGCTTCACGTTGCCTTGGGATATTGAGGCTAAATGGATGATTGCACAGCACAAAAACAGGGTGATCTATCAGCTTTCTAGTGTTTAGGGTGATTAATCTTCTACGCAAAGAGCTTCTTTATCACAGTCTTTACGTTAATCTCCACGGTTGACAAATGCTTTCTGTTTGGACATTTTAATTATTGTCCAAAATTTCAAGACAGCACTTCATATGAATCCCACACACTGGCTTTTGAAAACCAACACTGGATGTCAACAATGGACGAACTTTAATGTTGCAATTTATGGAAAGATCTAGATTTCCCCACACAAGACAAAGGACCATATTTTTCCAATCCCAAAAGTCCCCTCACCACATATAAATTACAATGCTGCGATATTATAGTGGGAGACACCAAAAATCCACCATGAAGTACAAAGATAGAGGTTAATCACTTCAAAGACCAAGGACAACATGTGAAATGGGAACTGTGAGGTGCACTGGTGCAGTCACACCATTGATCTACAGGACATCTCTACTGCACGGAATCTCTCTAGGATATAGACAGAGATTATCCACACACTATAGGGAGATGGGAAAGATTGTAGGGCAACTTTGAGCATATGAACAGAGAGACTTTTATTTGTGCATGGGACGTAGGCACTTTCCACTTTGTCAAAATATGTGCATGAGGTAAAATAGTAGGACTATTGATGGGGACAGGTTAGCATACCCATCATCACTAGATTGGACACACACCTGTCGCTCAGTTGCTTCTCAAGGAATTTAGGCCCAAAAAGGTGGGGTGCAACTCCACAATGATATTGTACATATTATACACCCCTAAACTGTGCAATTAGAAAAAACAAGATGTGTATGTTTCACACACTCCACACAGAGTGCTCCCTTTTTCTGCCCCTTGCTTCCTTGACAGTAATGCACTTGTGTCTCTAATAAACGAGCTGTACATTCAGTGCCTCACGCTTTTCTATTATCAACTCTTGACCTATCATTTCAAACCTCCGTTATTTTAAATACAGATAGACTAGCATGCTGCCAACATCAGAATCAGATTGCAGGCTCATAACTAAACAATGATATAATTATATGATAGCCACCTTTATGGAGGTTTTGAACAGAAAAAAATTTCAAAGATCCTAAAGAATTCAGCTCCCCTTCTCTTGCATTACAGTCATATAAAAGAATATGGTCGAACTATGGGAGCTTACCATTTGCACTCAGTGCTAGACTCCTTACAGATAACGCCAATTGAAAACCTCGAACAAAGATGTTATGGGTTGAATTCTGCATGTAAGAAGGCCACACTTCTCAAATATTAGGTCAAATTACTAGAGCTATCCTGCAATTCCAATCAAATGCTGTCAAATCAACAGACAATAATGTTTGATTCTTCAATAACCAGTCAAAATAAGCTCAAAGAAACAATATGTGACTGAAGAACAAGTTCTGAACAAGCTAAGATCCTTAAAACCTTGAATAAGGCTAGGTTAGTAACCTTTCTGCAAAACTCTCAACTCTGTATCCTCCACTTAGCTTTCATTGGGTAACTTTTATTCCTTATAATACTGATGACCTTATGATAATTTACAGAACTGCAGTCTAGTCACCTCACATTCCCAAGCAACTTGGCACATTACCACATCTCATTACAGTTTTTTGGGTTTGGTCTTTTTTTCCCCTATTCATTTTTCTTTTTTGCAGCTGACTTAGGTGACTCTGGATCAAGGTGACTAAAAGATTTAAGTCACTTGACATATTTTCATGCTAACAGTTTGGTTTTGACATCAATTTGGCCCACAACCAACCTGTCCAAGTTTTTTTCAGAGAAGAGAAAAATTTACATTAATAAGACTCCTCAGAACAAAATATCCCAAGGCAAAATGCAAAATAAAAAGCATGCCTTGTAGGGCACTTCCATATCGGAAAATATGTAACAAGGGGGAAATAGCTTGAATAAATAACCAGTTGGGAGGTCTACAATGCTAGACCATGTGGGTCTAGAAAAGGAAAAAGGTACCAAAATCCCATGTCCTAAGAAAAGCATATCGCCTCCACCTCATAGTCCCAAAGTCCAAAATACCCTATATCCTCTCCCATCTCCTACAAAGCAAATCCACAATCTCTATCCAAATCTTGGAGAGAGTCTTTGCAGTAGATATGTCCAAAAAATCAATAGTTGGGCAATATCTAACCATCCATGAAAGGGAAGCAATGGTCAGATACAAGATAGAAGCTATGGAGTGCAAAAGGGCAGAGAGAAAGAAGAACACGACAGTTTAGTGGGTACAACAAGTGGTACCCATTTTCTTTGTTATCTTCACATATGAATATACATTGTGTACTTATCGAAGGGGTGCCGGCCCCCACTATTGGAAATTGGCCTTGATCCCAACAACCTCCTACTTAAAGGCCAATGCACCATCATAGGAGTATGAGAAGAAAGTGAAAATACTATCCAATGCCCATCAACACTTTGTAGTGTACAAAGTAAACACTTCATGAGAATATCTACATGGTTATCATTCAGATGGATCTATCTCAATATGCTTTGTCTTTGCATGAAAGACAAGGTCCCATACCAATTGAATGGTACTCTTAACTATTACACTACAATGTAGAGATCTCTCCTGCAATGCCTGAGTCTTCCGCTAGACGAGTAAGTCATATAGCTTCCTTGCATGCTCAATGGCTACAACATACTCAACCTCAACAGTAGATACACCTATACATGGGTGCAATTGAGAGACTTAAGAAACTATACCACCTATCAAAGTCAACACAAAACCTATAGTAGACCTCCTAGAGTCTACACTCCTTGCAAAATCAACATCTGCATATCCAAGAATAAATACATCCTTCCTCTGAGGCATATGCACATAGCTCTAATGCCGATCAAGTATCTCATATTCTCATGATACTCTCCACTATCTCGGAACCTCCTAATGGTTCTTGCCAAGGTTTTGATGCATATAAGCTTGGCCATTTCTACTCATTTGACTTGGGACTATCCTCTTGGCTAAGTTTCAAATACAGAGGCAATGAAACATAGATAGCCTTCCCTCTCTCCATTTTGGAATGCTCCAAGACCTTCCGAATGTATTTCTTTTGAGACAAATAGAGTATCCTTTTGTCCTCTATCCCACATAATATGCATGCCACCCAACATTCCCCAAGTCCATATCAAAGGTTTCATGCAACATTTTCTTTAGTGTATCCACATCCATGACTCACTTCCCAACAATCAACAAGTCATTCACATAGAGAATCATAATCATAAGGCTACCATCCCTAGTGTATAGACAATAATCAACCTCACTTCTAATATACCCCTGAGACCACATGAAGACATTGTAACTTATGACACCATTCCCTGGGAGCATCTTTCAAACCATATGAGCTCTTATCTAGCTTACACACTAGCTATTCCTTGCCTTTCACAACAAGCCCTTCAAGTTGCTACATATAAATGTTCTCATGAAAATATCCATAAACAAAAGCTTTCTCTATATCCATCTGAACCTACTCCATTGGCAACCAATGCAAGTAACACACAAAGGGTGGTTATCTTGACTATTCCTAAGAAGATCTCATCAAAGTCAATTGCCTTGTGTTGCTTGAAGCCCTTGGCCATTAATCTTGCCTTATACTTAAGCAATGCATCAGATGGAGATACCTTCAACTTATAGATCCACTTGCATGGCAAATATAATTTTCCTTAAGCAAAGGAACTAACTCCCAACCAACATTTTTTACCAAAGAATCCATCTATAATTGCATAACCTTCTACCACTTATGTTTGTCATCACTAGTCATAGTGTCAACATAACAAGAAGACTCACTGCAATCCATAAACATGATATAGTCTAGAGACGAAGTGTATTTATTAGCACCAAGAAACCCTTAAAGACCGTCGTAAAATAGGATCAATAGGAACTCGTGACCGTCGTAAAATAGGATCAATAGGAACTCGTGGCTGTCCCACCTATCCATTCTATAAAACATGAGGCTGTCCACCTACTTGTGGCACTCCCACCTCAACATTAGCTGGCTGTCCAAGCCCTGCATCATGTGGAATAGGCTATACATATTGCTCATGTAATGGTTGTCGATTATCCTGGAACACTACCTTGCATATCTCAATTGTTTTAAAGGGTCATCCATCATCCATTAGTGAGACTAGCATTTAAGAGCATACAACAAAACCTTTCGTAAATGGTCCTATTCATCTTCTCAACCATGCCATTTTGAGTAGGATTCTCAAGAGCTTTCAAGTCTCAACTCTCTTTTGTTACCACGGCTAGCAAAAAAGTTTGTAATTCCAAGAACTTGTGAAATGCATCTAGCACATCGCTCTTCTTACAAAGAGGGTAAGACAACAACCTTCCTAGAGGCATCATCTATAAAAGTAACAAGACATGAAGCTCCATCAAATAAGACCATGGCCATAGGCTCACACAAGCCATTATGAACCAAATCTAAGCACTCTAATCTTCTAGTACCATCCAGTGTCACATCTCTTATGCAACGATTTAGTTTCTTTACCAAAAGACAAAACTCACAAAAAACCAAAATCACAGAAGTTCAAACACAACAGGCATAGAGTTACTAATGGTTGTCATGAAAGTGTCCCAACTCTCAAGCAAGGTGACCAATAAGAATACAACCTTAGCCAAATCACAAAAGGTGATCTTCTAAGATGCCAACTAGCTAGAAATAGTATTGAAATCATTGAGATGGTTGGACATAGAAGCCCCGTCCTCCATGCCAAAATCAATAGTTTTTTCAACCAATAAACTTGTAAAACTCAACTTTCTTTCTTATACAAGTCACCAAGCTTTTTCTATGCACCAAATGCACCACCTTCCATAACACATCCATGCCCTCAAGCCTCACATCCCTGCATTTAATTGACCTACACCAATTTTTAAATATTAAATAATATATTTTGTAAGCTAAATAGCTGCAACATGTACTACACACCAAAATGCCTAAAATATGTCCAATTGTAAGTCAAAAGAAACCAACTAACTACAATTCGATTGCCCCACATGTTGGGTTTGACTCACGTCTACACTCACAGAGGAGTGTCAATGATCTTCAGTAGGACACTAGGGCCTTTTTACTCTCCGTACGAGGGGTTTTTTCCGTCAAATTTATTCCTTTTATTTTATGTGTCTATGTTACACATTTTTAGGCACTTATCGTGTTTAAGACACTTCGGGTGTGAACACCCTCTTACAACCCCAATGTTTAAAGGTCGTACTTTGTACTTGCACCTTACACTTCAAATTACTGCATTGGATGTCGTGCTCCCACACTCTACACTGTCTACTCCACTCTCAGCTGAGCTTCGATGTCTTCCTGCTCTTACATTTGGTATGAGAGCTGAGCCTCAGCTTAGCTGACCTCAAGGCCATCATCTCCAACTCCTCCCAGCCACTCAACAACTACCCGTTCCGATCTACAGCCCTACCAATCATTGCTGCCCCTATCTTGAGATCCTCAATCAGCAACCCTCCAACGGCCACCAGTCTTCAGGGGCGCCTGTCTCGCCCCACCAGCAATTGCGTCCGCCCCCGGCCTAATCGCCCGCCTGCTCCAAACCTACCGCCTACCTCACGTTGTCTGGCCCCACCTAAGTAGCACTGCCCCCTGCACCTGGATGCCGCCTCGACCTACTACAAAACCACCAACTGCACCCGCCCCCTTACGCCTGGGCGCCACATGCTGCAACTCAGACAAGTTGCACTGCCTGCTACTCCAACTCCCATTGCCCACCAGCCTAGATCTGCTCCAACATGCAAGTCCGCCCGCCAATTTTACCAGCCACTGGTCTGTACTGCCTTCAGTCACCTCCACGGCCACCTTAATCCATATCAAAGATAACAAACAAGAAGAATTTATCAATTTTTTATTCCCTTTAATTCTTTGGAAGGGGCTTTTGCCCGGGCAAGAATTCTCAGTTTCAGTATGTGTCTGGGACACAATTACAGCAGAGATTTCATGCATTTGGACCAGACACTTGGGGCTTTTGCAATTAGCTCAATGATTGACACATGTACATCTGTGATAGTCTGAAATAGACTGATTTTGTACATTTTGGGACAAGAAATTTTGGGGCTTTTGCATTTTCAATGCTGCTGAACATTAATTGCACCTTGGACAGCGTGCATTTCAAACAGTTTTCAAAGTGTGCTTCAATTTGCTAATTACAACAAAGCACTTGCTATAATTTCTGAAAATTGTAAGATTTCCACGTTGGTCCAAATGGAGACATTGCTCTTTTGCTCTCCGATCAGCATTATTTATCATGGCAAATCAGGGAGATGATGTATTTACTTACGTATCCAAGGAGGATAGGTTGGATAGTAACAACTATTCACTCTAGTCCTTCATGATGAAGAATGTGTTGATTGCGAAGAATCTTTGGGATTATGTCAACGGTGAAGAAGTTAGGCCCGGAGTTGTGGCTCCTGCTACTACTGCTCCAGGAGGACGTGGACAACGGGCAACTCAGACTGTTCAGCCTGCTCCAGCTCAACCACTTCCCCAAAGATCAACAGCACAAAAAGCATGGGATACACAGGATGCACAAGCTTTGTCGTTGATTGCATTGGCAATTCAACGACCTATTATCCCTCACATTCGATCTGCAGCTTCTCACGAGAAGTGTGGTTGACCTTGGAGCAGATGTTTACTGGAAAGAATGAGACACGCATCTCTTTCTTGAAGAAAGAGCTTGAGATAGTGAAGATGGATGAGGGTGATCCTATGCAAGATCATCTAAAATAAAATTCAGGACTTGCATGAGCAGCTTATGAATGCGGATGAGTATTACTCAGATGCACAGATGATATCTACTACCTTGAATGCATTGCCGCCCTCATACTTGGCTTTTCATATGGCCTTGAACCTCACCATGAGGGTTGCCCCACAGCCACTTACTTTCCTTCACCTGGTCATTTTGCTCTGAGAGGAAGAGCAGACACGAAAAAACAGTGGTGTGGATGTTATAGCCTCTGATCAGCTTTTATGGCAAGGCAGAAGGGCAAGGGCAGCCAAGCAAAAAATGCTTCGTAGAGCTCTGGAACCTCAAGCACTTCACAGGGCAATAAGAAACTGGGGACACGTAAGCCAAGAAGGGCAAGTACCACTATTGCAAGAAGCCAAGCCACTATATCACTAAGTTTAGAAAACGCATATCACTAAGTTTAGAAAGCGCATAGCCAAGGAGGAGGCAAGGATGTTTATTTCTGATGCACCTTGTACTGCTACTGAGTCAGCATCCTTTGTTGCAAACAAGGACTATTGTTTTTACACGTGCAGTTATGACTCTTTTTGGGTTGATAGAGCATTTAGCTCTACTAAGGATGCAAGCACATGGTGCTCCTAGACACATCACATCTCATAGAGATTTGTTTGCTTGGCATGCTCACATGGGGCATGTAAACTATGGTAGCTTGATGCTTTTGCACCGTACACAGATCATTGATGGTTTACCTCTCTTGGAGAGGCCTCCTAAGCACTTATGTGAGGGATGTATTCTGGGAAAAATGTATCGTTTTTCGTTTGCCCATGATGTTGCTTTTAGAGCCACTACCAAGTTACAAATTATGCACTCAAATGTATGTGGTCCTATGCAGACAAAGTCATTGGGTGGTTGTTACTATTTTGTCACTTTTATTGATGACTTTACTCGCTTCTATTGGGCTTACTCTTTGGTGAAAAAGTCAAAAGTATATGATGCATTTTTGGCTTTTGTAGCACTTATTGAAAATCAATGAGGCTGCACGGTGAAGACTCTCCGTTCGGACTAAGGGGGGAATGCATGACCTCTATGCTAAATTCCTTTTTGAAGCAGAAGGGCATTGTTCATCAATACACTACTACTTATACTCCACAACAGAATGGGGTTGCAAAGAGAAAGAATTGGACACTCATGGAGATGGCTAGATGTATGCTAACAGCAAAGAGCTTGCCACACAGTTTTTGGATGGAAGTACGTGTGCTTGCCATGTCTTGAATAGGTGCTCCACCAAGGCATTAAAGAATATCACGCCTTTTTTAGGCTTGGAACAGCCGAAAACTTTCTATTGGGCATTTTCATATGTTTGGGTGTCTTGCATATACACACATTTCCAAGGTACTCAAGAAGAAGTCGGATAACAAGGCTATCAAATGCATTTTTGTGTCAGTAGGGATGTGGTTTTTGATGAAAAATCAGAATTATCCCTTGTTGGTTTTAACACATATCAAGCTGCTAGTGATATATTTGAAGGGTTGCTGCCCATTTCTTTGGGTGATACAGCTGAAGCTTCAGCAAGTGGACTTAATGTTCAGCCAGCTGCTCCATTGAGTAATGCAGAAAATTAACCCATGGCTAATCTGAATATTCAACAAGGTGCTGAATCTGAAATTCAGCAAGAGCTTGTACACAGTCAAGAGGCTAGACAAATGCCTAGATGGTATTTGCAAACTATGAAAGATAGTCATTTGGATGCTCCTATTGCTGGTCGTACTAGAAGATAAGCTCGTATACATGATGGTGCACATACCATGGAGTTTGTTATGTCAGCAGATACATTTGATAATGAGAAGCCTAAATGTTTTGACACTGCACAACATAGTGTGCATTGGATAGCAGCAATGCAAGCTGAGTTTGATTCCATCATAAAGAATCAAACATGGGATTTAGTGTCTTTGCCAATTGGGAAGAAAGCCATTGGTACAAAATGGGTCTATAAGCTGAAAAGGAATGCAAATGGATCCATTGACAAATATAAGGCTAGTCTTGTGGCCAAGGGCTACACATCCTGGGCCTCTACACAGACACGGATGACACCTTTATAGGTAGATACAGGGGATTATTGCTCGGGCTAGAGCTAGGCCCTCCATACCCACATGAGCTTGTACCATTTGGAGCTCATTGTTACTAGATAGAGCTCTATGTTTTACACATAGCCATAATTAGTTTCCGTTCTTATTTTGCTTTGTGCTACCTCTCTCTCTCTCTCTCTCTCTCTCTCTCTCTCTCTCTCTCTCTCTCTCTTTTTCGTAAAAGGTAATTGTATTAATTACGAAAAAGTGCAAGTTTACATCTCTCTCTCTCTCTCTCTCTCTCTCTCTCTCTCTCTCTCTCTCTCTCTAGACTCTTCCTCTCTCTTAAGTTTCCATTACTTGCAAGGTACTAGGACTCTTGGATTACTTTATGCCAAGGGGGACCACTGCACTTACTTGCTTACAATGATTATGATTGGGCTAGTAATTATGATTCTCGTCACTCCACTAGTGGCAATTGTTTCTTTCTTGGCTCATCTTGCATCTCTTGGTTTATCAAGAAACAATCCATTGTTGCCACATCATCATGTGAAGCTAAATACAAGGCAGCTTTCACTACCACAATTCAATGTGTATGGCTTAGACACTTGTTAGCTGATTTGGATGTATCTGCCACGGAGCCTACTTCTTTGTTCACTGATAGTCAAAGTGCCATTGTAGTGGCACGGAACCCAATATTTTATACACGCACGAAACACATTGAGATCCATTATCACTTTGTCAAAGAGAGGCTACATGCAAGTGATATACGCATTGTCTACTGTCCTTCCACCAGTAATGTGGCAGACATCTTCACCAAAGCTCTTCCTCGTGACAAATTCGAAGCATTTCGCAATTTTTTTAATTTGATCTCCTTTGGTGGATGACCCTTGTATCTTAATCACTCTTCACTCCAAGGGGGTTTGCTGGGTTTGACTCACGCCTACGCTCACAAAGGACTGTTGGTGATCTTCAATAGAACATTGGGGTATTTTTTACTCTCCGTACAAGAGGTTTTTCCCCCTAGATTTATTCCTTTTATTGTATATACCTATGTTACACAATTTTAGATACTTATCGTGTTTCACACACTTTGGGTATGAACATCCTCTTACAACCCTAAGGCTTAAGGGTTGTACTTTGTAATTGCATCTTACACATTGGGTGTCGTGCTCTCACACTCTACACTATCTACTCCGCTCTCAGCTGAGCTTTGATCTCTTCCTACTTTTACACCACATAGTCAAACAATAGGTGAAGCAATGTCAAGCCAATAAAACTTATGCCAATCTGATGTTGTAGCATTCACAAAGGCATACGAATTTTCTAAAAATATTTTCACCTTTTTCAGCTATTTTCCAAGCTCTAGTATCAAATAGCCACCCAACCCCAAATACATGTAAACCACTTTTGTAAATCCAATGCAACCAAGATGACCATTACAATGTGGGCATCATATACCAAAACATACCTTCAAAATGAGGGATTTGTCAATGTCAATGTCAACACAATGTAGGAGAGTAGTTCGGGAGTCACTCAGTGTGAACACAGGGCTTAGTTGGGATAAGGTTAAACCTTAGAGAGGATTAATATTTGGAAGGGGATAGCTTGGGCAACCAACAAGAGCCTTTTTTCCACACATGCCCGAAATATGTCAACGTTTTGATTGATTCTATCACAAACATCCTTCTATAGCAAACGATTAATTTGGTACCCCCCAACCTCCATCAAACGAGCTATGGTTGAAGACAAATCAATCTCTCTCCCTTCTCTATTCTCTATAGACAATGGCAAACACCTTGCTTGAGAGGCCTGCTTGAAAGGCCTTGCTTGAGACCTTTGCTTAAACCCCTAGCTTATAGCAAGCAAGCCCCCTACTACCAGATAAATCCTTCTATAGCAAACGATTGATTTGGCACCCCCCAAGCTCCATCAAACGAGCTATGGTTGAAGACAAATCAATCTCTCTCCCTTCTCTATTCTCTATAGACAATGGCAAACACCTTGCTTGAGGGGCCTACTTGAAAGGCCTTGCTTGAGCCCTTTGCTTAAACCCCTAGATTATAGCAAGCAAGCCCCCTGCTACAAGATAACAAGCTGCTCCTTGCTTAAGTAAGCCCTATGCTTGTATATATCAAAACCATGAAGCAAAATCTCTTTCTAAGCATCCAAAGCAAAGCTATTTGACTTGATTTCCAACCACTAATGGTTGCCCAAATGCAACCAAATCAAGCAATGAAAGCCTCCAAATTAAGCCTCAATGCCTCTTCAAGCTACAGCACTTGTTTGACTTAGATCTAGAGCTCAATAATGAGAATAGTACATCTATCAAGTTGCAAACAACAACCACATGTCATAGCAAAAACTTGAATCCTCCATCTTCACGAAAAGCTTCACCCTTCACACTTCTCACTTCAAGCACGAGCTCCCATAAATGTTGCTCTGATATCTAATATCACTTGAGAGAGAAGCAATGGTGGGATGCAAGGTAAAAGCTATGGAGTGCAAGAGAGTAGAGAGAGAGAAGCACACAAGAGAGTTTAGTAGTTGGTTATAATGAGTAGTACCCTTATCCTTTGTTATCTTCAATTATATATGATTATACATTGTGTACTTATATAAGGGGTATCTGCTTGGCTATTGGCCATTGGTCTTTACCCCAATAGTCCGTGCGTGCCAAGCAATAACGCTAGCTATCGACTCCCATCTATGATGATACCCTTGAGTCCACACAATCTGTGAAAATTCTAGGATTCTAAGCCTACTAACAAGCTATCCCAAAACAAGATAGCTGTGATAGGCATGTACATCCTCATATCGACACATTCATCCTCTGTTTGTGACCCAAGCAATCATCCCCCACATAGCAATCATAAAGTCTTCTATGCCGTGAATTACCATCCTAACAACTCTCCTCCAAACCTCTTGAGCCCTTGGGCAATCCCATATACGATGTCTTTGTCTCTCTTCATGCTCCCCATATCTTGCACAAGGGACAAGCTCTCTATCATAGCCAAGTCATGTACGAAATGCAAAACTCGTGTGCTAGTAACCAAAGAGTGAAATCTTTATTGGCCTAGAGTTATCCTCTAATCTTCTCCACAAGTCTACAAGGAAAGGCTATGATATATCCTCAGTAGTCCAATACTGAGCAACTATTAACATTGCTCTAATCCTGCTCATCTCTATCCTCCTCCCCAGACTAGTGGTGTACCCAAATAAGGCTACATCTCAAGGCATTTCTGCAAATGGGTCTCTCAATACCCACTCCCCAAGGTCCCATTGAAGTCTCTATAGCAACCGCCTTCTCTATGCCCAATGTCTCCATCCATCTAGCATGCAAGTCTAACGCTCTAGGTCTAAGCACCAAGTCATATAACAATAAGCCGCAATGTGAAGAAATACTCTAAACATAGAAAACACAAAAGCAATTGTACAACAAAGCACAAGTTGATAAACACAAAACACTTAGGGTTAGGATAACTTAGAGACAATGAACACAATGAATAATGAAGTGAATAACTATTGAATATACATTGCTCATGCAACAAATACACTATGCAATGAATATTGACATCGAACTCTTGTATCTCTAAGATCAAGGCAAATGTTATGAGTTGGAGAGTGTATTGTACAATATAGACAGGCAATAGCAAAGAGAATATACAGCAAACACAAATCTCTAGAGGAGAGAGAGAACCTAGTGACAACTGTAGGAGGCAAACACAAATAGTCTCATGAGGGCGACAAGGTACAGAGAGTAGGCAACAGTAAGAATGAGCCCGCGAAGGAGACAGAAGATCAAACGGAATCTGGTCAAGGCAATAGCACTTGGATAACAGTGACAGCTCCCAAAGGCCTTGGTGACAGTAAACGCAGCCTGAATGATGATGCCAACCAGCTCAAAATGAATGCCTAGCTGCAAATGCAAATATGGCAATGATCAATCAATAAGCAACAGTTAGATGTGAGTGGAGATTGAAATCAGATGTCAAATGCTAGCATACAACAATAGGAAGCTCTGACTGTGATGTCCTCCGCGGACGCAGTGTGGGCAGTAGAGATATAGCTCCTAAAACCTTTAAAAATGATATTTAGGGAGAGTAATGGATTGCATGCCTGTTTATAAAAAATTTGAGGCACCTAAATTAGGGTTTTGTATGTGGGACATAGTAACTCTCTAGGATCACATTTCTTTTTAAAATAATAAGCTTTCATCATTAATTAAGCGTGTTTTGGAGCTCTTTAAGTCAGCTAATGCATTTTCAGCTCAACAATCCCTCTCAAGCCCAAAACTGAACCATGGAAATAAGCCCTTTTTTTTATTTTCTTTTTAACCCAAGGCATTCCACCCCAAAGCAGTCAAGGCATCGGGCAAAGGGTGCACGTCAACTGCCCAATGATCTACCAAGACTATAGAGACAATGGTTATCTTATCAAGAGAGCCCAAGTAATCACCCTAGAGAGACCAAGGCATTGGACCAAGAATGCTCGTCCACTGCCTGAGACCCTACCAAGTCCTGCAAAGGTGGATGGAACTAACAATGGACTTTCTTTTTCTTAGGGCTTTGGTTTAGTTTGTCACAAGATTCAGGATTAAGTGAGGGTTTCAAATCAACATTCATCCTATTGAGTCACTATGCCCCGAAGTAACGCGAAATAAGGATAGATAGCTTGACTACCTTCATAAAACAAGCAAAACAATCCCACATACTACTAGAATAAGTGTCCACGGATTACCTAAAGGGATGTGTATGTGCCAATCATATGAAGAATATGTGGAGAGACAAGCACGACGGACATGGGAGAAAATAAAACAAGCAAAGCCACCATACAAGCATAGGGAAAATTTGCCTTAGGAGACTGTCATATGCAATGCCACAAGTATAGTGGATTCGAAGCTAACTACTCCAAGGGTGACCGGAAATGAAAAAATACATACAGATACATGTTTACATGAACAAAATGCCAATGTATGGGGTAATGCAAAGAGAGATGCAAGTTTTCATACTCATGCAGAATGCGATGCAACAGTGCCACTTGGATAGTGCCCTTACAAGATAATTGTTCACTTGTAAAAGTGGATTCGAAGCTAACTACTCCAAGGGTGACCGGAAATGAAGAAATACATACAGATGCATGTTTACATGAACAAAATGCCAATGCATGGGGTAATGCAAAGAGAGATGCAAGTTTTCATACTCATGCAGAATGCGATGCAACAGTGCCACTTGGACAGTGCCCTTGCAAGATAATTGTTCACTTGCCCAAACGCCTTTTACAATCATGTCATTCTAATAGTGTGGATGAACTTACAAATGTCCATAATGTACAATACCAAATTGATAAATGTTTGAGAGCAAAAATTTGTAAACATCTTCACTGTCACTATCAAGAGAAGCAAACCACCCCCTCTCAAACTAGAAGGAGAAGTAACACGGATGCACCTTCTTCTCGTCAATCCAAAAAAGTAGAGGAGAGTATACCCAAGTCAATCCGTAGTAGAATGTACTGTAGAACCGACGTGTTGATCGCCTTGGTTAAAATATCTGTAAAATTATCGCTGGAAGGCACAAACTCTAGGCGAATGGTGTCTAGCTCAACCTGCTCTCTGGTGAAGTGAAAGTCTGCCACATACCGTGTTCAAGATCTGATGATCGAATTGTCCACAAGAGCAGGCACCTTGGTTGTCGCAACAGACAATTGTAGGCATCTCACAAGAAAACTGAAGTACAGCGAGTAAGTTCCTAAGATAGATAGTCTTTGTGGCGCCATCAAAGAGAGCCCGATACTCTGCCTCAGCTATGGAAGCCGCCACCGTCTCTTGCTTACGGCTAGCCCAAGAGATGGGTATCCTACCCAACGTATAGAGATAGCCGCCATGGAAACCCAAGTGTCAAGATCTCCCAACCAATAAGAATTAGTATATCCCTATAAGCATAAACCATGACTATAAGCTTATCTATAATTATAGGTATACCTTAAATATCTTAATACATAAAGACAAGCAATCCAATGAGACATTCTAAGTCCATTAAAATACTGACTAAGCAGATTAACTGAGAAAGTAAGATCTGGCCTAGTATGAATCAAGCAAAGTAGTTTTCCTACAACAAAACGATAGGTGTAAGCATTAAAAATCAGATCCGAGGTATCCTTGTGCAGATGGACAATGGAATCAAGAGGCGTGGCCACTGGCCGTGTCTGGTCAGAGGAGTATTGTTCCACCAAATGTAGAGCATACTTCTATTGTTATAGAAAGATACTTCCCTCAGATCAAACAATCTCTATCCCAAGGAATAAGTCATCTTGAATGTAGCGCAAAGCTTTCCCCTTGATTTCTACTATGGCCGCAAAAACTAAGCCAATGAGAAATATATCATCAATGTACAACAAGATGTAGCCAATGCCCGCGCTAGTGGTGCGCACATACAGATTTGGATCATAGGGGATAGAATGGTATCCATGAGTCCATAACAACTCGTCCAACCCCTAGTACCAAGACTCAACACTTGCTTCAGCCCATAAAGAGCTTTTTGCAAGCAAAAGAACTTGTCATTCTGGTCAGCAGAAGCAAAGCTGGGAGGTTGCTCTACACAGACTTCTTCCTCTAAATAATTGTTCAAAAAGGCACTTTTGGCATCCATCTAATAGATCAACCAACTATGGTGAGCGGCAAACTCAACCATCAAACCAAATGATGTCAACATTGCCGTAGATGCAAAGGTTTCATCATAGTCAATGCAATGCTTTTGCTTGAAACCTTGCACTACAAAGCGAGCCTTATATTTGTCTAAAGTACCATCAGTCTTTAGCTTTGATCCTAAAAATACACTTCATCCCAATGACTGTAATGAGAACAAACCACCAAGGTCCAAGTCCCATTTCGATTGATGCTATCCAGTTCCTTCTCCATGGCCTCACACCACAGAGGGTTCTCGAGAGCCTCTTGCCAATTGTTCCTAGCTTGAAATGTGCAATGTAATCAATTGTAAATAGCAATGTATAGAAAGCCTAAGAGGCAACCATCTCGGGCTCTCTAAAGTGAAATCCGGTGAAAGGATCCCCAAATCCCACATGGTTTGCTGGTACCAGCAAGGTAACACGCCTCGCAGAGTGGGCCTAGTAGTTGAAGGGTCTACAAGAAGATCAGGAGTAAGCAGTAGACCCAGCTCAAAAGGCACAATCTCAAATGATGTAAGCGAAGGTGAGGATGCAGAGTTCGGTACAAAAGACTACGCTATGTCTCTCTCATCAAATACAACATCCCTCCTAGCGATTATCTTGTTTGTCTAAGAATTGAACAAACGATAGGCTTTCGCTTTGGAAGAATAGCCCACAAAGATCAAGAGATTAGCTGGAGGAGTAAGCTTTCCTATCAAACCACAGGCTGAGGGCCAAAAAATGCCTCATACAAAGTCTTTTTCAAGACTGCCACACTCATACATCGGTTAAGGATGTACACCGAAGTGTTAACAGCCTCAATCCAAAGGTGCTAAAGGAGCTCTGTTGTGAACAGCATAGTGTGTGTCATATTCATGACTGTCCGGTTCCTGCGCTCTATGACTCCATTCTGAGCAGGAGATTTGGTAGAGGTGAGCTGGCATGCAATGCCCTACTCCAACAGTAACCCAGAGAAGTCGTGGGAGATAAACTCACCAACAAAATCACTCCTCATAGTGCTCACACGACGACCAGTCTAGTTATGAACCAGCAGCACCCAATCATTGAAACAAGTGGAGACATTTGAGTCGTACTTAAGGAAATATATCCACATGTACCTAAAGAAATCATCCACTATCAAAAAGAAGTATAGCACATCATTCAAGGCAACAATGGATGTGGGACCACAAAGATCTACATGAATGAGTCTAAGGGGTTTCTCAGCACGGGTGGTAGACTCTTGAGGAAAGGGTGTACAATGCTACTCACCTAGCTGACATGCTTTATAGACCTCTCGAGATGGTTTTAGGCACAGAAGGCCCTCACAATCCCCTACCACGACAACTCATAAAGAGAGTTGTAGCCAAGTTGTCCTAAGCAAAAATGCCAAAGACGATCAAAGTCCCTGGGCTCCTGTGTGGTGGACATGGCGTAGAAGTGATGGCACTCCAAATCATCAGCAATCGGCTCCGTAAGAAAATGGATCATATGGTAAAGGCTATTAGGCTATGCCTTACCGCGAGCAATTACTAAACCAATCTAAGAGTCTAGAACCTCCAACTATGGTCGCTATAAAAAAATGTGCTCGTTCCAACTGGCAAAGCTGCTGAACGGACAACAAATTCACCCCAAGCTGGGAAAACAAACATCATCCAACGAAGCTAGATCCAGATCCTAGTCGGTAACTAATGTAACTATGGGTCTGAGTTTTAGCCGAGGAGTTGTTTCCTACGCAAGCTTTCCCAACTGCAAGGGCTCAAAAAATGAAAATGTCCTCTATAGGAGTCATGTGATGAGTAGCTTTACTGTCCACAAGCCAAACACGTGCTAATGTGCTCGGTTGGGATGAGTGGGCCTTTGCACTCAACTTGTTAGGAGGCAACTCGCAAATGGGAACGAGACTCACATCTAAGGGCTCTAAGGAGACCATGTGGATATTCATAAACCAATCAAATAAACCCTTTTAACTTGGGAAGTTCGCCAACTGTGATGGCTGACCAATGGTAGTGAGTCTAGCCTCCCCACTGCTGGGCACTGCCACCACCCTACTTCCCTTACTGGGGGTTACCCAAGTGGGATGCGAGGATCTGCTTCTTGGATTTCGGCTATGTGCCTCTTGCCTTACATTAACACTCATCGTCATGATGGCCAACCTTTTGACAATGTTAACAATGCCTATTCTTCTTAGGTATATTCTGTCATCCAAGTTTGAGAGAAGATTGAGTGGTTCCTTGGGATTCACTAGCCTTGTTGTGATTTGGATTTTGAGTTGGATTGTGTAGTTCCTTGGGATTCACTACCCTTGTTTCGATTTTGATTTTAACTTGAATTTTATGTTCCCACGCTCTGCTACCCCTTTTGAGAAGATGCAACGATAGCCCTCTCTATCGAGGACATATTATGAAATCGATTGAATAACCATGCATGACACAACAATTGACACTTAAAACTCATAAAATGTGGGCATCTGAGGCTGTGAAATCACCTGCTACACAAAATAGAAATATTTTCTTGGCTACTTTAAGTAACAAGGTAACCAGATCATCAAAGAACTTAGGAGCCCTAGTAGTCGACAACTTAACAAGAAGATGCCAATACTCAAACAACTCAACTTTCAAGTCATCTTGGTGATTTTAAAATTTTGGATCTCATGATCCAAATTGATGCGACTAATCCTACCCCGAGCCACATAGGGGTCAGTCAAGTATACCCAACGCTCGGAATGCTCAGTCGAAATACTGAAGCTAAAAGTGCAACTCAAGCAATAAGCCCTGCATAAATTTGACAATAGCGGAGGCATTATGAGCCTTCCCTGAGCGGACAACCTCATATGGAACAAGTGTGGGATTAGGTTGGCGTTCCAACCCTTGCACTAAATCTCATAGATTCTAAGTCTAAAACATGCCTCATCAAGTTTGACCTAGTGGTCTAGTTTAACCCATTGAAACAAGTCTTGTCCTTAAAAGAACGCTTGGTGGATGAGAAGCTAGAACCATGTGGTGTTTGTAAAGTGTAGTGAGGGAGAGACACAGAGATCAAGACAAACTGCCGCTATACATAGGAAGAAACAGAGAGTGCGTGAGAGCAGAGTAGAGAGTGACCACGTCTTCCGGTACAGTGACGAGAGTATACATTTTGGTTTTTAGATAGATATATATATGTAAGTACAAGTGCTAAGAGTGTGTTCACACCCGAGCACATTTAAAAGGCACAAGGCCTTTATTCCCAATAACCCCCCACCTAAAGGCAATGTACCTTAAGAGGAAAAAAAAATCAGCTAAGTCTAGGTATGTACAAAGCTGAAATACATATATCTATCCAACTCCCATCATTTGTCGGCAATGAGCAAACCGCTCTGCTGGAAGACCCTTCTCTTTCTTCCATTTGTAGCAGTCACGTTTAAAGTGACCCTTCTTGCCACAATGATGGCATTCAACATCTTTGCCACGTGATTTACTGTGTCCCTTGCCATTATATTTGCCCTTTTGCTGTGATCTGCCCCTAGTATGCAAAGCACTGGAAGACTTACTGGATGCATTGTTCTGCCGATTCATCTCTTCCATAAGTAGAGCACTCTCTATATCAGCATACAAAAGGATTACATTAGAATTGCTCATAGCAGTCCTAAACGTATCCCAAGTCTCTGGTGAGTGCAAAGCAAGAAAGTAGCCTTAAATTCCTCATCAATCATGAACTTCGAGGCAACTAGCTGGCAGAAAATGGAGTTAAACTCACTCAAATGAGTAGACATTGCTGTAACCTCTTTCATATGCAAATCCATAAGCTTTTTCAGCCAATACACTTTGCTTGCACAAAAGACTTGCTTACAGCACTCTTTTGTGCATACAGGTCTTCCAGTCTAGTCCATATAGCATATGCAGAATCCAAACCTTCAATGTTGAAGAGCAAGGCATCAGAAATCGATAGCTCTATGGTTGAGCGTGCAAGCTCATTTAACTCATCCCAATCATCCTGATCCATGTCCGCGGGCTGTGCCCCTTTGGTTTTGATCACCTTTGCCTGCTTCTTTTGTAACAAGATATTGGAGCACTGCTTTTGCCAAACTGCAAAGTTATGTGCACCTTCAAGCTTCTTTATGTGCATCAGATTACTGCTGTCATTGCTGCCAGCCATGATTTTCAGCCCAAATGTGACCAAAAAGCCAGCAAATGCAGATCCAAAACTGTCACCCAAGTGACCAAGGTACAAAGAAGTACCAATCAGCAATAAATGACCACACAAAAGCACAGATTTCAGATCTGTAATTAAATTTTCAGAAGCACCAAACCATGTGCTACAACATTATCCACCTGATTACCCAGCTGTTCCAAGGGCATATGCATCACATTACATGAGAAATCCCAAAATTTCAGCTACAATTTCTGTTGTACATGTACCCACGGGCATAAAATTTAACACAAATGCTCAAAAGCCCCAAAATTTTGTGCTCAAAGCATCAAACACACATCTGCATTTCCTCTGTTATGCATAGGACAGGCCAGTTTGACCAAAATAGAGCAATTTCAGTAAAAACCCCCAAATTTTACCAAGTGTTGATGTCCAAATTGCACGGAATTCAACCTGCATGTACATAAAATGACCAAATGCTACACAAATTTTGCCCAAACTTCAAAAGCCCCAAATTGCACGGGGTCCAATGTGCATCAATGTCGAGAAATTGGGTGAATTTCAGCCCAATTTGCGCTTGTACATGAAAAGCCCCAAATGTCGGAGGCAGAATGTTACAAATTCCTGCAATTTCTAAGACAATTTGTCTTGTTCTGCACCACAATCCTCAAATCTGGGAAAAGCCCCAAATTTTCGGGCCAAAATATACACAAATCTGAATTTTGTGCTTATGTGCGCAAACCTCCGTCGGGCCAAGGGAAAAATTCAATAATAATTTTGAAGAAAAAAAAACTGTGAACCCGTTGACTTGTGGGGCGGGTCGCGTGACCTGCCAGCGTCACATCGCCTGTCCTTCGGCCGGTCAGTCACACACAACTATCTCCCGCCACACACGCCACGCAGTCCTATTGCCCAAATCGTCGTGCAGCCCCATCACGTAGCAGCATCACATCGCCTACTCCGTGTGACGCATGGCTGCCGTCTCGTCAGCTGCCGTCTCGTCGGCAGCCTAAACCTGTCAGCTGCTGCCTAGTTCCCCCCACGTGCGCCTGCTGGGCCTGTCGCGAACAGCGCTGGTCGTCAGCCTCTTTGGTCCTGGTGGCTCCCTGCACGCAACCATTTTACCTGCCCGCCTAGCAACGCGTCAGCTACCTGACCCGTTTATCGACCTGTCCCGCGCCCTGCGACACCTACAACTCCTGCAACTCCTCCTGTTGAGCCTAGCTCACACTTGACGTCTTGAGAAGCGTGCAGAACCTGATGGCTCCGATACCATTTTGTAGTGAGGGAGAGGCCCGGAGATCGAGACAGACTGTTACTATGCGCAGGGAGAAACATAGAGAGTGCGTGAGAGCAGAGTAGAGAGTGAGCATGTTTTCAGGTACAATGACAAGAGTGTACCTTTAGGTTTTTAGATAGATATATATGTGTAAGTACAAGTGCTAAGGGTGTGTTCACAACCAAGCACATTTAAAAGGCACGAGGCCTTTATTCCCAACATAAAGATGGATAAGTGGAGTCGTGTGGAAGATAAGATAGTAGTGGTGGTGGTGGATAAGGAGAGGGTAATAGTGGATAGGAGAAAAAAGATTGTTGATGTCCAATGAGTGCGATTAATGTGGAGAGACCAAAACTGTCACAAGTCCATATGATACTATAGATCGAGGTGGAGGCACTGGGACATGATAGCCCTATCCAAATGTTGACTAGGGCACAACATAATAACCAAATGGTCCACTAGGTAATGCCATGAAGGAAAACTATGAAACCAAACAATCCACACTCAAGTATGTTTAAGATGCACTCCTAGAGAAATAACCTGAGAGTGTGTGTGAAAGGTTGGGCCTCCATCACTGAAACACCACCCGAAAATAGGTAGATAGAGGTCCTAAAGACTGTATCTAACTGTGTAGATGTGATGCGTGTTAGTAAATGTGCTACAGTTAATGGAAGTGAAAAGAAAGGTGCAGCGGAAGATGAGGGAAGGATGGATGGGAGCCCAAATGGATTAGTGATTATGGGAAACATGGTTAGTTCCTTTTGTTCATTAAATGCATTAGGCGAAGATGCACCTACTCCAAATTGACCATGAGAAATGAAATCATTTAAAGAAAAAGGAAGGAAAAAAATACTTACAAGTTTTTCTTTCAACTTCTTACCTAGTATTGAGTTCATAAAGAAATACCCATATTTCTCATTACTCACAAACCAAAGGTTATTTTAAAGAGTCTCTTCTTAATGAGCATCCCTTGATCCAACAAAAAATTCAAAATACAAAATGAGTTAGCATAGAATATGGCATAATGGGGTTCGTACTTAGCATTGGAGAAAAAAAGTATTATGAAAGTGGAGTATAATCCGAGCTAGGTTTCACTTGAGGATGTTCTGTCCATAGTATAGATTCCGAAGGTCTTACAAGATGATTACTTCTGTGCATCGAATCTAAAGGAGATAACTCTGGCTTCTCTTCAGCCTTTGCATAAGGATGAGATCATACTCAGATGCAAAAATCTGATATGGTCTATAGACTCCATGATAGTTCGAGAATTCTCCGTCCATGTCAGATCGGGCAATAGCAAGCTGAGGGACTCACTCCTGATCATTTCTGCCCATGTTTGGCTATGGAGACTAAAGTGGTGGTATGAATGCGTTCTAAGTAGTCTGATTCTTCTATTGATCCCACTTTTGCGAATGAGCTTTCCGATCAACGGCCAAGGCTTCTAAAAGAGTATCTAGCTCTGATACCATGTGAAGAAATGCTCTAAAAGTAGAAAACACAAAGCCAATCATACTGTTTAGATTTGCAATCACATCCATACTGCCTCTTGGTAAGAGCACATGGACTGAGGACATGCAAGCTGCAGGAATCCCATAGACATAGAGAGAAAGACTGGCACCTACCCATCTCTATATAACATTGTACTTGGTTGTCATGTCATATGAGATGAATACAATGGTATTATCACTTCGTTATTCAACATAGTGTACTTGTTGCTTGTCTTCTATACTTCAGTCAAGTCCCTTAGTCTTTATCATGTCAGTGTCAACATGGGTTTAGTCTATGTCTATGAGCCACTATAGCTGCTATGCTCTAGATCCCGTGTCTTCACATGGTATCAAAGCATAGCTGAGCATGGCTTACCATGTCTCAGGTCCTCTCTCTACCCTCTCAGCTCTCATCCATTGCCCACAGCTCAAGGCTAACTCATGACTTCATATTCAGTGCCATTCCCACTTCCAAATCCACTCAAACTTCTTGTCTGCCATAGCCAAACAGCACATAGCTCTGATAGAGCTTGGATCTTGCAATAGACGCATTATCTCTACACGCTTTCTTCTAAGGATCTGTCCCTGACTTCAAGGCGCTTCACCCTGTCATGGAAATTGTTCACATTAGGTAACCCATAGCCTGGCATTGCCGTTTTTTTAGCTCACTGTCTCATTCTGCGCCCGACTACATCCGTACACCGACGTGCTCCCTGCGTTGCGCAATTTAACATGCCACTATGGGGCTTTGGTAGCCTATCTACCAAGCTTTATTTCTATCAAAAAAGTTTTGAAAATGATCAAGTATCCACTGCACACAGAGTGAAAAACCAGGCTGCTCTCAAAAACCCTAATCCTTCCTCCATAGCCAAATATTCTTCAAGCTCAAAACCACTTCATTTTCTCTCTCCTACCACTCAAGCCAAGGCATTATCATTTAAATCCAATTACTCTCTGAAGATTCAAGCAAAGTTCACATATCCAATCATTGAGGAGGGGAGATCATGGTGACTTCTTGCAAGATTGAAGCATAGTATCATAGTGTCTCTTGACACTTATTCAGTGACTCTTGTCAATAGTATCAGCTTTGCCTCATATCACGTCTGAGATTTTTGGGGCTACTCCAGCATCAAATCAAGGAGGGGAATACAACATTGAAGATCCTAGAAGTTCTTCACGACCTATTGAATCCACAAGTATCTCTTGACACTCGTCGTTTAGTGCTTTTTGGGCACTTGTGCTTGTTAGCACACTCAAGATCATTTCTTCTGCTGCTAAAATATGAGAATTTTGGAGCTAATATGCTGTTGTTCCTGCAACTCTAACATGGGCAAGGACTCTCCGACAATTCGCTTTAAGGGGGTCGGGTTTCACACCAAGCAGACCCGCATCAAGCTTATCCTAATGAAAAAGGGTCTTTGGGCCATCACAAGTGGCAAAGAAAAGAAGCCTCCTGATGCGGACCTGGCAGTCACTTGGCAAAAGAATGATGATAGGGCTCAGGCCATTATCAAACTGGAGCTAGACGACAGCTATATCCACCATGTGGATAACTGTGATACTTCACATGATACATGGAAGAGACTTGACACTTTGTTTGGTGCAGAGTCTAAGTCATCAAAGTATGGTCTCTTGATTGAATTTTTCAAGCTTGACATGAAGTCCAACACATCACTTGCCACAAATCTAAATTACATTGAAGGACTTCTAACCCAGCTTACAAGAATCAACATTAAAATGGAAGAAGATGTTTGCATTGGCGTTCTACTTAAAAGTTTGCCTCTTGAATATAATAATGTATCAACAACCTTAATCAATATGCCAAACCCTAAGCTTGTTGATATCCAAGCATCACTGTTAGAGAAGGAAAAGAAGCTAAAAACTAAGGAAAAACCAAGCACCTCTAGAGATGAAAAAGTATTATATGTTGGCAATAGATACAAAGGCAAGAAGGATCAGCTTTTTTGTGATTTTTGCAGACTGGACACACCGAGAAGTTTTGCCACGCCAAAAAAAGATCCCAAAAGGCCTATCTTGCTGTAGTTAAAGAAGAAGAAGATCATGGAGCAAAGAAAGAAGAAGAAGAAGACCATCAGGAGTAGGACAAGCCTCATCAGTCATTCTACACCTACTCTGATAGATTGTTTTAGCCTTGTAATGTCTAAAGCCCAAATGCTTCTATCATAAGCTTGTAAACTCCTCATGTAGCCTTGTACTACAGCCTATGTACACTTTGTGAGGCCCCTGTTATAGCCTCTAGATATCCACCATGTTTGTGGTACCCACACTTAGCCTTTTCTATGACAGCCTCTAGTATTTTACCATGTTTATGGTGTGCCCACACTTTGCAAGTGTTGCTTTCACTAAAGCCTCTACACACTTTGTACTTTCTGGTTGTGATTAATGTATAAAAAACTACCTTCTCATAAAGAATGTAGTGCCTGAACTTTTTGGTCGCAAATACCATCACAAGGCACAACTTCTCCATATAGGTATAGTTAGTTTCCGATATGCCCAACTTCCAACTAGCAAAAGCTATTGGATGGTACCATTTTTCCACCTAAATTTGTGCCAAATAATAGCTAATACTATGCATTGTTGCTATTGAAAATATATAGAACATTTTGCCCCTTTTAGGTGCTTTTAAAACAAGTGCTTTGGCAAGCTCCTACTTCACATCATGAAAAGATACTTTGCAAGCATTAATTCATGCAAACTGACAGTTGAAGGACAATAGGTTTGTCAGTGGCAACATTATTTCTACCAAGGCATTGATAAACCTCTGATAATACAGAAATGTTGAGATTTGCAATCACATCCATGCTACCTCTTTGTAAAAGCAGATGGGCTAAGGACATGCAAGCTGCAAGAATCCCATAGGCATAGAGAGAAAGACTGGTATCTACCCATCTCTATATAACATTGTACTTGGTTGTCACTTTCATATGAGATGAATGCAATGGTATTGTCACTTTGTTATTCAACATAGTATACTTGTTGCTTGTCTTCTGTACTTCAGTCAAGTCCCTTAAGTCTTTAACATGTCAGTGCCTACATGAGTTTAGTCTATGTCTATGAGCCACCATAGCTGCCATGATCTAGATCTTGTGTCTTTATACATACGACAAAGCACAAACTAATAAACATAGAACATAGTAAGGGTTAGGGTAACTTAGAGATAGTGAACATAATAAATAATGAAGTGAATCACTACTGAATATACAATGCTCAGCAACAAACACACTATGCAGTAAATACTAAACTTCAAACTCTCGTATCTCCGAGATTAAGGCAGAGGTTATGAGCTGGAGAGTGTGCCGTACTCTGAACAGATTCCAAAATGCAGTAAAACAAACTCCGTGTATCAAATACCAGCAAATGCAGCCACAGAAAACTATATTTGATATAGACAGGCGGGGAACATGGTGTAGAGTGTAGGTGACAATGAGATGACCCCGCAGAGGAGAGACAATATCAAAAGCATGCAATCTAGTCAAGGCGACACCACTCGGATGATGGTGATAGCTCCAGAAGGCCCTGGTGGCAGGAAATGCAGTCTGAATGATGACGCCAACAATTGGAGATGGATAGCTAGCATCAAATGCAAATCTAGTGGTGACCAATCAGCAAGCAACAGCTCAATGTGGATGATGGAGACTAGAATCAGGCATCAAATGGTAGCAGACAACAATGGGAAGCTTTGATTGTGATGCCCTCCGCAAATGGGGTATGGGCAACAAAGATACAACTCTTGAAACTTGCAAAAATGAGATTGAGGAAGAGTGGTGGGTTGCATGCCTATTTATAGAAAGTTTGGGACACCCAAATTAGGGTTTTGCATGTGGGACACACTAAATCTCTAGGATCGCATTTCTTTTTAAAATAATAAGGTTTCTTCATCAATTATGCATGTTTTGGGAAAGTTTAAGTCAAGCTAATGCATTTTTCGCTCAACACACAACTCTAATCCTTTGTCAAGAGCATCCTATGAACTCAAAATTATCCAAATCCGCTTGTCCAAGCCTACCATGAATCTCTGCTAAGAAAGTAAACACACTCTCTCCACTAGTGCCTACCATTGCAAGAAGAATTTGTCCTCTAGAGAAGAGCCCCACACATGCCTACACATTCTCTATGTCAAACCAGCCTACCCAACTTGCGACAATTAGGCGTGCAGCAACCAGTTCATGGGTTTAGCAACTATTTTTGTGGTCCTCATTTTGAAAGCTCTACAGATTGAGCCCATGGTGCTTACTAAGGAGACATCTATTTCCCTTTAGAGACAGAAGATTGTGCTTACACAACATTTGCGGATATGTCTCTCTAGACTTGCACATGTTTTTGAGGCTTTGGTTTGTTGGTTTGGGACCCACTGTTCACAAGGTCATAGCAACATTATTTCTATCAGCACTTCAGATATAGATGTGTATATAGCTGCTAGTAATGATTCAGCTAAGAATCATTTTGATTCCTCTTCAGCTATTGTACAAATGTCCACAATCACTACCATCCCAATGTCACTATTACATTCAAGGAAGCCACTATTGTTTCATGTTCCTTGCTTGATTCTAGTTCTCTTCGTCACATTCCAGCAGAAGTTCCTACTCTCATAATCACATCTAAAAGGATGCTCTATAAGATTGTCTTAGCATCTGTTCTGGATGACTTACAGGATGTATCACTTAGTGCTAGGATTACAAGATTCATTTCAATGGAGTTTATTTTTACTTATCTTCCAGTTTCAAAGGAAGAGTATTCATAGGACTTGTAGCTTTTGCTCATTTTAACAAGGGCAAGACACGAGAGGACATTTTAGTCTCACAAGAAGAAATTCAAACTCCAAAGCGGGTCTTTCTTATCCCAAACAAGGACATTTAGGACCCCACAGGACCTACTTCCAAGTCCTTGAGGGAGAACATTCTACACCCAAGTGGGGCTATTTCATTTCTAGTTTAGCAAGGACAAGACATAGCTAGGGGGAGAAGAATGTTCAGCACTGCACCACAGATTGCGACAGCGGCAACAAGCAGTACAGGGGCTGGAGAAGCCAGTTGGAGCAGTTGCTAGGAGCAGGTGGAGACGGGGCAGTGAATGCAAATGTCAGGGGGGAGGCAGGCACCAGATATAGCACAAAGCAAGGTGGGGTGGGGTGGGTTGCTAGTCCAGACGACGTGCTACTGCAGCAGCAGTGCCAGGTGGGAGCAGAAGCAGCAAGCAGCAGCATGTGGTTGAAAACTGTTGGATGGTCCTCTTGGTGCTTTGAGTAGTTCTTGCTTGGACATCAGACATTTGTGAGCTACTACTTGTGGGGCATTGTTTCTTGATCCTATGCTTCATCCTTTAAGAGCCTTCTTTGTGCTATCTCCACCGAGGCATGTCCAATTTATCTGCAAAATTGGGGCATCCACAACTCCAGCACTTTGTTCACCTCTTTGTATCAGTGTATTCTCTTGCTACTCACCAAGAAGAGGTGTTACAACTATCTATGATACTCTATAAAGTGCTTTCAAGATTCCTCTAATGAGACGCTCATAGTGAGTCCTCTATGCTCTATCCATGCTGACTCCCTTGAGTCTCATACCACTTGCACAGTATTTAGCACCTCAAACACATGATGCTACAATCCTCAACTCCCTCTTGGTTGGTTCTTCACACTTGGCTCCAGCTTGTTGTGAATAGTTGATTGGTGGCTTGATATGGGTAACCAAAGTCTATGACTACTATATTTTTCTCATTACCACCTCGCCATTGTTGTTGTGTCAAATCATCACATGTGCAAAACAAATCTTGGAATCAGACACAGCATGAAAGGATCCTCTCTTGTCTAATCTTCATCACTATTGACTTGCTTTCCACTCGTCACCATTGCTCTTGTTTATGCTATGCAATGTATTGTTACTGACAAAATGCATCTGTATGCTCTTGTGATGTTGTAAAACGTTGTAAAAACACACTTTTTCCCTATCCTCTTGAGCCCACCACTCTACCAAAAACTTTTTCCTATGGCTTTACATGGAGGTCTAGCGGTTGGGAGTTGGCTAGCCCAGATGTAGCAGGATGGAGGGTGTAAACGCTGCCCACAACAACTTTTGGAAACTCCAAAGCACTACCTTTGGTCTTGCGAGGCGGCACAGCTCCTATGGAGAGGAGCCTGCCGCATTCTTCGTCATGTGGCACTCAGCCTTGGATGTATCTCGTGGGGAGCTTTCTACTGGCAGACGGTTAGCCAAGGCCATCACCTTTTGTATGGGGCCAGGATGCAGGACATGATTTTCATCATTAAGGCTAGGTCTTGCGCAGTGGTTTGCTTGGAGGCTTTACCCAGCCGCCAAGTACTGGAGCCTACAGCAAACTGCTCAGAGGTATGGGAGATCGTAGGGAGTCTTACCGGATGGCACATCTCGAAGGCACCTTGTCAAGAGGTTTTTGGCAGGGAGGGCCTTTCAGTAAAGGAGACTTTGGCAAAGCTTTGGACTTCCATCATCCACTCCCTCCGCGGCTGGTGGGACTAGGTGCAAGGCGCGTCTCAAGCTCGTCAGGAGCTCTGTTTTCACTTTCTGTGCACCTAGGGTGGCCAAGATCTGTTCTTCATGATGCAGGCAGGCAGCCCCAGATGGCGATACGCCCCCCCCTCCCCCCCCCCCTTCCATGGCTTCTTGCCCCCACCCCCCACCTCCCCCCCCCCGACCAACTTGAGAGGCTTGTATACATGATGTATTTGTGATTTGCATCAGCTCCAGCTAGTATGTTGAGCGAGAGCACTCCGTTGTAATCAGCCGTTTGAGTAATATAATTAGCCACATTTTACTTGCAAAAAAAGAAAAAAAATCTGCAATTTCCTTCATCATCTTTAGATTGCTTCATTGATTCCGTAATCTTGCATCAACCGTATCTTTGCATAAATATTTCCTTTGTTACATTACGCTTTTCAGAGAGGCTCATTAAAAACCAATACCTGAACCTAGTTGTTGCAGATGGTAAATATTCTATCTATGAACTCTCTTACTTCTGGCATTATAGGTCCAATCAAATTCTTAGCCAAAGTAAGTTTCACAACACAAGGTAATTTCAGCTTTTTGAGCACAAAACCTAATAGAAAGTGAATAGAAAGCTCCAGAAAGCAACCATAGCCACAACAACAATAATGACGACAGTGACGACAAGTGCAAGAAACAGCTGTGGCTCCATTCTGTTATTACATCTAAAACAACAAAGAGCATTTACAATTACATTAGCATGGAAGTGAAAGGGCTTCCAACCTTCACTGGTGAAAAGAGTAATGTCAAGTCAAATGTCATAGATATAGTTTCATAGTTGGTAGGCAAATTGTTATTCATGTTTACTTCATTCCATAAAGTTGATAACAGGAGAGCTGCTTGATCTCCACTAAGCCTGGCAGAACTCATCTCCTGTACAGGAAGAGGCACATCCAATAACAATCAGGCAAGTTACTACATATCTGTCAGTATAGTAAAATCTTTAACAAGAACTGTCACTGTAACTGCCAATAACATTCAAGTGTGTCAAGCATGACTGCTTTTATTCCTGCAATGCCTGGCAAGCTCTCCCTAAACTAAAATCACATTAAAATCCAGCATAGCAACCTTCTGAACGCCACCAGGGCATAACCACAAATCTCTTACAATGCAACCAAGATAAAGCTAATCATCCCCATGTTTCATTCATTTCTCCACCAAAATAACGTCTATTTGGCATTAACATGTCTGCAACTCTATCTAGAAAGTCCCACGTGACCTCAAGGTTGGAAAGACGAGTCATGTACAGAAAATGCAATAGACCATTCACTTGTTAATCAAAATAATGATGTACAGAACGTGATGTTACAACAATTCTTTGTACATACTTGGTCTTTGCTATCCAGGGTGTTTGTCCTGTCCAGCCTAGGTTCCATCTCCCTTGAATGCCCTGACCTGCTATTTTCATAATTGTCATGTTTTCCTCCGAATTCAGCAATCAAGTTCTGATCCATGGATGGCAACATGTTTCCATCAAAACTGGTTGAGCCTTTCTTCAGAGTTTCCAGGAGCAGTGTTGCTGAAGCAGAAGAAGCTGATGTATATGCAGGTGAACTCTGCTTCACATTATTAAGTGATATATCTGAGGCAAAAGACATAGGAGTACCCACACGTGGTATCGGCATTGGTATCAAAACAGTTTCAAAGAGGTGGTGAGCACCAATTCGAGTGTCTATGTCAGGATGAACCATAGCCAGAGAAAGTTGTTGAAGTAAAGCCTCTGGAAAGCTCTGCAAGAGCATCAGAAACTTACACCATGAATCACCTGTATCATCCAATGTGCATTTACCAAAACTAAGCAATCAGACAGAAAACAGTAAGTATTATCCCATTGCCTGCTGTGTTTGCATTTGGCCAGAAAGAGAAGCCATGACACGTGCCAAAATCAATAATGAGCTAATTGTGCTTCTGGCTACAGACACAACCACCGAAATTTTCTCCAGTGATACCGCCATCATCTCAAAGATAGGACTGGCATCGCCTACCTGTATAAAAGAAACTGTATCACGTACAAACTCTTACTTGAAACGATCCTTCTTGATAACATGTTTGGTGTTCAATGTTCTACACCTTTCAATATAAGCCCACATGTAAAAACATGCAATCCCTTTCTCATTAAAGTTATCATAGCTAAACCATGGTCGTACTTAGGCATCTGTGCAACTCAGGAGATGCCTGGTGTTACCAGGACACATTTAGCTAGACACCACCCTTATTCAAATGCCACCAGGCATGAAACCAATTTATGTTTATAGCCATGTGAAACAATTTTTCTGCACTTAAATGTGAAGATATAATGCAAGAAGCACCCTTAACCACCAAGTATGAAATCAATTTATGTCTATAACCACGTGAAATACTTTTGTCTGCACTGAATGTGAACATATAAGATCGGAGGGTATTATGGCCTAAGTTTTACAGTCCTTAAAGCAAATTAGGAATATGAAAGTGGCTTTCGGATTGGCCCCAACTTTCTACCAATAACCTGAGGATCGATCATTACTTGCACACCACAGGTACATGATATGCAATGAATTTGTTAGGTCAGATTAAAAATCATAGCTAGAAACATCATCCTCAACACAAACTGTCTCTGAAAATGATATTGAAAGAAACCTACCCATGCTCCACATGCATCAAGATGTGATTTATCATTCTCTACACATTGGCTACAATAATCTATTAGTGGGAGAATCTAGGTCCTTGGACATGGGAACTTTGGGCAACTGATGATCCTGTAATTTGATGTCCAATCTAGCAAACCTGTTCCCTTGGCCAAGTTATAAATCATCTGATAGAGATGCCTTAGGATTTATGTCTATGCAACAAATCACTAAAATTGCGATTCCCTTTCAGGTTCTTGATGAAGTCCAGTGTGCACATCACCTACTAACTGTCAGTTTGAGTGTGATAAACATGCCTATAAGCATAACAGTCCACTGCTTCTCTGAGCAAAGAAAGCAGGCAGCAGGTCACCTTTCCAGTAGTAATACATAATAAAAGTTAGCAGAAGGTGAATGAACAGTCATATCATGACCAATGCCGCCTCCACCCCGCCTCACGCTGCCTGTCACCGCCGTGCCAGCCTGGCCAGCCTTCCTGCCACTACAGACTGCTCCTCCCTGCCAGCACTGCTGCCACACAGGATGTCCCGCCCTCAGCTGCTGCACCATTCCCCCACTACTCCCCTGCCTTTTTCCCCCACACCATTTTTGGCATACCAGCCACTTTCCATCCCCCATTGTTTCCGAAAACGGTGTTTTGGCAGCCCCAAAAGTTAAAACTGAACGGTCGTTTCAGACCATTTCCATTTCTTGGAAACGTATTTCAGGCAGGTCACTTTATCGGTAGGAAAAAAACCATTTTTGGTAGCCATTTTAGTTTTGCCTTTCCCTTTCTCATTTCACCTCTGCTTTGTCTGCTGGATGTGTGTTTCTTGTGGTTGTTCTTCTAAACACCAACCTCAATCTTGTTTTCTCAGCTTGCAACTGACTTCTCACTACTATCCACATCCTGTATGTGGAGTGTGAAAATATGCTAGGGTTTGCACTAAGGAAACACAGCATCTACGACCAAGACCGAAACACAAAGATTCAAAAAGTGACAAGCAAAACTCAAACCCTAAGTGCAAAACACAAAATGCAAACACAAAACTCAAAACCCAAACACAAAGAAAAGAAACTATGCAGTGAGTGAATGCTGTAAATGAATGTAAGAGTGTACAAAATGCCCAAGGGCAAAGCAATGGAGTGTCAGAGTGTGACATCCACCGGAGACAGATCCCAATTGTTGTGACCACCAATCGGAGATGAGAGAGTGCTGAATAATGAATGGCAGCAGGCTAGTCACCAAAACACAGTAGTCCGAGGCTGAAATCTGGTAAACACAGCAGTGTACCAGCAAAGAAGGCTGAAAACTGGTCACCAGAGGCAAAGAACTCTCAGGTGACAACAGGAGAGGTGTGTGCTGATGTAGGTGGCTTGTTGGATAGCAAAAACGTAGGTACTGCTGCAATCGCCCAATGAGACAGATGGCAGCAACCTATCGCCTACCACCAAATGCTGAAAAACGCAAGCTAATTAGGTGCCATAATGACGCAAGCAAATAGACACCTCCAAACAGCACAGCCATGGTTGAAAACAAGCCACCTAGAGCTGGATAGTGATGGGCTACAGTCGATTATGACTGAACAGCAGACGATAGGTGGCTGATGGCTAAAATCTGCACAGTAGAGTGAAAAACCTGCACAAAAGGATGAGGCTGAATGGTGAGCACCTTGTCTATTTATAGGTGTTGAAGGGTGCCCCAAAAATTAGGGTTTTGGGGAACCACTGAAACTCTCTCGAACCGCATGTCAAATTTGTGTTTTTCATTAATTAAGCATGTTTTGGAGCTATGTAAAGATGCTTATCAACTGTAAAGCATGTTTTAGCTTAACACACCCTCACAGGCCCAAAACTGAGTCAAAAAGGAAAGGCCAACAATGTTTACCCCAAGGCGTCCCACCCCAAAGCAACTAGGGCATCGAACAAAGGGTGCACCTCAGCTGCCCAATGGCCTATCAGGACTATAGAGGCGATGGCTATCTTACCAAGGGAGTCCAAATAGTCACCCCAAAGAGGATAGGGCATCAGACAAAGAATACTCGTCGGTTGCCCGATGGCCTACCAAGCCCTACAAAGGTGGATGAAACCACATTGAACTTTTTTTTTGTTTTTTCTTTAGTTGAAAGCTAATTTTATGGGTGGCGGCCGATTAAGTAACATGGACCCAGAAGACTGGAGTAGAGATGGTACATCTAAGACATCACAAAACAGTACAACCTTACCCAACTACTCAAGAATGTCGATGACGAGGGAAATTTGATGAAGTATCATGTGAAGAAGAAGAGTGGTGTAATCCACCGATGGAAACAGCTTAGGATGGCCAGTGGTGCTCTACACAATGGAATGCATAGTATGCTACATGGTGAAGAATGCCATGTTATAGGTACCACTCGAACAGTGTCCCTCGTGGGAAAATTATTCACTTGTCCAAACACCCTTTACAAAGATGATAATATCATGCAATGAATAGAGGAAGGTACAATAGGGGGGAAAGACTAATATCAAAGACGAGTGCCGACACCTGTAGAATACTAAGAAGAGTAGGAACCTCCTCTCAACTTGGATATTGATGCCAAAGAAGGAAGAGGAGTCTCATGATATCGATCTCTACTACTTTGAATTCCTTGCCACCCTCGTATTTGGCCTTTCACACGGCATTGAATCTCACAATGAGAATTTCTCCATATCCACTTACCTTTCTTCAATTGGTTAGTTTGCCACTAGAAGAAGAGCAAACAAGGAGGAACAATGGGGTGGATGTCGTAGCCTCTAAACAAGCTTTTATGGCAAGACAGAAGCGCAAGGCCAATCATTCTAGGAATGCTCCGCAAAGTTGTAAAAGTTCAGGCACTTCACAAAAGAACAAAAGAACAAGAAGCAAAGGGGCACGCAAGCCAAGAAGGGTAAGTGTCATTATTGTAAAAACCTAGGTCGTTGCATCACAGAATGTAAGAAAGGCATTGCTAAGAAAAAGGAGTTCAGGATGTCTGTTTTTTATGCACCTTCTACTGCTGCTACTACAAAGTCAGTGTCGTTTGTCGTGGACTGTGACTACTATTTTTACACTTGCAGTTATGATTCTTCTTGGGTAGATAGAGCATGTATCTTTATAGAGGATACTAGCACTTGGTTCTTTGATAGCGGTGCTTCTAAGCACATTACATCCCGCAAGGATTTGTTACCTCTGTTGTTATAGCTCCTGTTGGCAAACATATGCAATGTACCGACAATACATCTTATATTGTTAGAGGTATTGGAGAGATTGTCTTGAAAGCCATGATAGCTCTACTCTCCATTTACAAGATGCATTATATGTGCTAGGGATAAAGAAGAATTTGTTGTCCATTTCTTCTTTAGCAAAGTGTGGAATGCAAGTCACATTTGATGATAACAAATGCATGGTCAGAGATAAGGAATTCTTGACTTTGGTATTGACTGACACATTATGTCACGGACTCTATGAGTTAGATACTCATTCGATTGATTAGTCACTCTATTCGGCATCTACTATTACTCCTGCTATGTCACAAGCAGAGTTATGGCATACTCGCATGGGGCATGTTAACTGTGGCAATTTGATGCTTGTCCAATGAACTTGGACATTAGATGGTTTACCTCTCTTGGAGAGACCTCCTAAGTATATTTGTGAGGGCCTCGTGATGTTGCTTTTAAGGCAATGACCAGGTTGCAGATTGTGCATTCGAATGTATGTGGACCTATACAAACAAAGTCATTGGCTGGATATTATTTTGTCACCTTCATTTATAACTTTACTCGCTTTTTTTGGATCTATTCATTGGTGAAAAAGTCAAAAGTGTATGACGCATTTTTGGCTTTTATTGCACTTGTCGAAAATCAATATGGTTGTCGAATTAAGACCCTCCCTTCAGACTAAGGAGGGAAATGCATATCTTCTTTGCTGAAAATTTTTTTGAAGGCAAAAGACATTGCACACCAATATACTACTGCATATACTCCACAGCAGAATGGGGTTGTAAAAAGAAAGAATCGGTCACTCGTGGAGATAGTCACATGTATGCTGAAAGCTAAAAATCCGCCACATGGTTTTTGGATGGAAGCAGTTATGTATGCTTGTTACGTTTTGAACTTGTGCCCTACCAAGGCATTGAAAAATGTCATGCCTTTTGAGACTTGGAATAGCCGTAAACCTTCAGTTAGTCACTTTCATACTTTTGGGTGCCTTGCATATGCTCATATTCCCAAAGTATTGACAAAGAAGTTGGACAATAAGGCTGTCAAGTGTATATTTGAGGGGTACAACAATGAGAGCAAAGGGTATAGATTGTATGATCTTGTTTCTAAGAAAGTCTTTGTCAGTAGGGATGTGATCTTTGATGAAAAATCAGAATTATCTATTGCTAGTTTTGACACATATCACGCTGCAAATGATGTGTTTGAAGGGATGTTACCTACTTCTTTTGGTAATACAGCTGGAGCTTCATTAAATGAACAAAATGTTCAACCAAATTCAGCCTATGGATGTTCTGAACATTTAGCAAGATGCTGAACTTGAGGTTAATCAAGAGTATGTACATAATCAAGAGGCTAGACAAATGCTTGGATGGTACTTGCGGACTTTAAAAGACAGTCATTTGGACGCTCCTCTTGCTGGTCATACTAGAAGACAAGCACGTTTGCATGATAATGCTAACAAAATGGAGTTTGTTATGGCAGCAAACACACTTGATGATGAGCTTGATTGTTTTAAGGATGCACAACAGAGGGTGCATTGGATGGCAGCAATGCAAGCTGAATTTGATTCTATCTTGAAGAATTAAACATGGGATTTAGTTACATTGCTTGTTGGAAAGAAAGCCATTTGTACTAAATGGGTCTATAAGCTGAAAAGAAAAGTGGATGGATCCACTGATAAGTGCAAAGCTAGGCTTCTAGAAAAAGGCTATGCGCAAAAGACGGGCATTGATTATGAGGAGACATTAACTCCTACATCCCGTATGATCACCATTAGATGTATAGTTGCTTTGGCTGCCCACTATGGTTGGATTCTGCACCAGCTTGATATTAAAACTACATTTTTACATGGGGAACTTCAGGAAGAAATGTATCTACAACAGCCCATTGGTTTTGCACTTGAAGGATCCAAACACTTGGTATGCAAGTTGAAAAAGGCTTTGTATGGTTTGAAGCAAGCTCCATGAGCTTCGTATGTAAAAATTGATGCCTTTTTCAATTGTTTCAAGGGTCTGCTATGTATGCAAGTTGTCAATGTGCCCAATTATTTACGAATTGAGATACCAAGTCATGGCTCAGTGGAGGTGATACAGTCTAGATCATCGTGGTTGGTGGCAAGTGTGCTTGTCCTAGTCAAGATTCGAATTTGCTATGTACGCCTTAATTTGGCTATTGTAGCAAGTTCTCCAAAACTCCGTGCCAATCAACAGCAGTTTATGGTTGAGTGCGTTTCAATCTAAGGTTGGGATAATGCCTACACCTGCCCTCTATGCATTGATCGCACAAACTTAATTTATCCATGTAGAGAACCCATACAAACAATATGTTAACAGACAAGTGAAAAGAATATAAGCCTTAGTTGCTACTTTGAAACGCAAATTGGCTACACTAATCTTATCAAAGAGCCACAAAAGTGGCTAAAATACGATTTGGCACAATTTCACTAATTTGATAATAGGTTTCACGTCCATTCTCTAAAAGTTATGAAATTGATCAAAAAACTATGTCAGAAAAATTGGTTAATCTTCTTTCCTACTAGAAAATATTCTTATTTTATGTCTACACCCTTGGTTTCAAGTGCTTCAAAGAGTCAACAGTTTTTTTTTCAATAAACATAATCTAAAATCTCCAATTGGACCATCCTTTCTCACAACTCCCTTAATGATGCCACTCAAATAAATAGAATTTATTAACCCAAAAGATCTTAGTGATTTGCTTCAACTCCTATCTTGTGTTAGAACACCCCTAAATGGCATTTTCTTGATATGATATATCCCAAGAGAAGTTCATGTTCTAAGAGGTTATACAAATAGCCACAATTGTGGCTTTTCTGCTACAAGACTAGTATTAAATGTAATCTAGTTCTTTTAAGTAGCACGTTAATTATATGCATCTCTTGCATTGGGCCTCCCTTTACTGACATTGAACTTTCCCAGATTCAAGCACACTGAAAGTCCATCCAAGCACTTTCTATCCAAGTAGAACAATAGGTACTAATTATCATCTTCTTGGACTACTTATGATTATAGAACTCGTCAATAACATCAAAAAACCCATAGGTTGAGCTAGTAACTTGCTAAGTCACTAACCTGACTGCATAGAGCTAGGACGGCTTCTGTGTCAACAGGGGTTGTTTTCTTTACATACAAGAAAGAATATACATTTTTTTGACACTAATGCTGACATTTGGCACAAATTTGGAACAGTCAGTCTCAATACTTCACAAACAAGCTACCCTCAAGTATCCAAATTTTACAAGCAGCTGCACTATTTCATGACTTATTTCGATCATTCAAGAACATCACCTTTTTCGCCAGTTCTAATAAACATTCCTGAATAGCTGATTGGAAATCTTTGTTTGAGCCCAGTTCTATGTGGCTGGAAGTTTCAACTGAAACTTGTAAACTGTTTCGCAAGTGCCTCAAAAGATCACTTAAGACACCTATTTCAACGACAGTTGCTACCGATTTAGATTCTCGCGCCAGATTGGCAACAATTTTGACAATGTCAGCCTTCATTTGCGGCTTCTGACTAACGTTTTTATGGTCAAGATGTCTTACTAAAACTGCAAGTAGAAAACAGTCATTCCCTGCGGCAAGACACAGTGATCAGTTTTAAACTCCCATTCTAGACACATAAATCAGAATCCATCAAACAAGATGACATGATTGTACCTGATTTCTCCATAAAATGAAGCATTTGTTGGAGAACAGCTAGTGCAAGACCTCGTTCATGTGACCAATGCTTGCCAGAATCAAAATAATGGAACGTTGGCTCAAGAAAACGGCGTGTGGTGGTTGCCTCTTTAGCCAATTGTGCTATCTTTTCTACACAAATCTTGGCCCAAATTGTTGGCATCTCTATAGAGCTGTCAGAGACAAGGCAGATCAAACCTCGGACAACATAAATTGTAAGATTTAATCGCTTAACTTTTCTTTAAGTAAGCCACAGTGGAGTCTGCTTTACCCTGCTTGGTTTGACAAATCCTTCAGAGCAGAGGCCTCCCTCCGAAAGGAAAGCTTTGTGAAAGCATCTGTGACTGTGGACATAGAGGCTTTACTTTCAACTTTCACAACCTCCTTTACCCAGTACTGATATGGCTCACTCTTACCCATGATGTCTTCTGTAGTGATGAAAGGATGCTCATAATTATCCATTATTACAGAAATAACCTACATGAAAATTCAAAAATAACTTTAAACTATTGTTCGATCTCAGACTCCAATTTCTGAAGCATAACACATACTCATTAACTAGCAATAACACGCAAGCAGCAGCCAGATCAGTTGTCTATCTGAACAACAAATTTAATGTTTTCTTCCATTCAAATTAACAAGAGACTTGTCTGGCACACCTTCAATATCCCAATATCAACACTCCATGCGGTTAACCATCCACCAACAAATTACATCACCTTTCAAGAAAAAGGGACTTTTGGCACCAGCCGCAGTTGCTGGCACTGTTATAAGATGCTTATGGAGACACAATAAGGATGCTACAAAATAGTCTTCATACAACCATAGTCCAATCCTAAATCTCCCTTGGGTATAATGATAAAGGTTATATTCATTGGCCATTATCAACTATGAATGCTGGAAGTCCACCAACACCTCCACATGTCCCCATTTCATTTACTACAACTTTTCATTCTTATTTTCTTCTCAACATGCTCTTTAATCAGGCACATGAATGCAGTTTAGATGTCTGCAGTGGACCAGTTGTCTCTCCAATGATCCTTAAAAGACCTCTATTGTTTATGTCTCTAGGTCCAAATGATCCCTAAATACCTTCATTGTCTAAACCTTTAGCCTCATTCATCCATTAAATGATAGTCCTATAGGAGAAAATGTCCATTGTTAGAAGTGTAACATGCCTGTAGGTAAAGCAATTACATTACAAAATGTTCCTATGACAATCTCTTTTACATTGATTTGAGATTGAGCTTACTTATTTTTAGTATTTGTGCATGCATTGCGTTTACTATGGTTAACTCTAGTCCACATTCATGATTCTAATACTGAACTCTAATGCACAATAGATAATGGGCATTATCTATCATGTCAAACAATCTCATTGTAGATTGTATGTGCATTGTTTAATTGTGGACATCTCACTCAGCATTTGTGATTGTAATCCTTGGGCTCTCAGGCACTTTAGATAATAAGCATCATCTCTCCTGCTGAACAATTGCACTGTACATAATAAACATCAACTATATTGTTGAGCAATGTGCACTGCACATAATAAGCATCAAATACCATGTATTTTTGTTTTTCCAAGAAAAGAATGACTCTATCAATATATCCTGTCAAGAAAAAATATCCCAAGACAAAGTACAAATTAGCCATGTAAGGGACTTCCAAGAAATTAACAAATATGCATCTAGAGTGAAGTATATTACAAGAACTAAATAAATGACCAATTAAGAGGTCTATAATGCCAAAACAATATGTGGCTGACAATGTAATAAAGTGCCATAATCTCCTCCTCCTCGTTGTCTCTGAGGGTCATATTAATTAATGTGATGTTAGTTCGTGTAACAATACAGGGAAATACTAAAACTTGTGGCCATTTGTGTATCATCTTCATACACATACAAGGTCCAAGGGACACGACTATTTATCCACACATACATATTTGTGTGAACAAGTTCTTGGACCATTGGTTATGGGTTATAGGCCAACTAATGTGTGGATGAGACTTAGGCCATTAATTGGCATTAACCTTAATTGCGAAGTAAAACATCAATCAATGTTTCTAGAGTCGTGTGTAAGGCTAGGCCATGAATGGTGGCAACTCTCCCCTCTTCATTCCATTGTTTCCTTATGGACTCTTCTGTTAGCACTTATGTGTGTCTTGTGTGGTCATCTCCTACATGTGAGCCTCAGTCTAAGTCAGAGGAGGACAATAGAACCTTTGACATTGTCTTTGTCTGTCAATTTATGTGTTTTAGACACTTTAGGTGGAGGGCACATTAGTGCATTTCTTTTTGTGCACTTTTGGCCATTTTTTTAGTGGTTTGACCACATTTAGGGCTTTCCCTCTTTTTCACCTATATATAGGTAGCCTACCCTCCCACTTTCATTATCCATTATTGATCCTTCGTGATCAACCAGCCCTCTTCATTCTCTCATCCCCCTGCTACCGTCTAGCACCCACACTAACACGTAGAGCTGCGTGTTGGGCTGACTGTTGTAGCCTTGGACCTTGAGCCATTGCAATCACATTGTTCCTTCTCTCTCTTGCATTCTCTTCGTCTCCTTCCCTCTGTGTTCACTTTCCTCTTTTCGTTGCACACTCTCACATGGTATCAAAGCCACATGTGGGAGCCAAAGATCTTGAAGAGCACTATTCTGTTTGAGGCAGTCCTACTGTCCAACACTAATCTCAAGTGCAAGCTGCTCATTCTCAAGCAGACAAACATGTGTCAACTCCTGCGTTTGACAGCTGGCTGTTCTTCTCTGTCCTAGGCAGCATTCCAACAGCCTAGGCGGCCTGTTTTTCAGGCATCAGCACCACCAACGATGCATCTTCCAGCTGGGAGGCACATTGCAACCTGGATGCCAGTTTATTACTCCTGAGCAGCTCTATCTGCAGGTTCTAACCTGCATTTGCTGCAGGTTACCAGCCTCAGCTTTGCATTTCTGGCTTACGAGCAGTCTATTGCACTGGGCAGCCTATTACAGGTCTGGGCGGCCCTATCTGCAGCACTCAGGCAGGCTTTTCCAGGCAGTCAGTCCCTTTCTCAGCTGGGCACAACCTATTGTGTGCTGGGCAGCCTGTTAACAGGCAATCAGAGTCTGGGTTTTCAGTCACAGGGTTGTCTTCTCCTGCCTGTCGACACCTGTGCATGCTGGACAGTCGGACAGGCTCAATTTTTCTGTTGCAATTCTTATTGGGCACTCTCTCTTTGCCAGTTGGCCTCTTTCTTGGCTGAGTGATAGGTTTTTGACCTGCTTTGACTGCATTTACTGTAGCCATATCTGCGTTTTGCAGATCTGCCCCTTCAGCTCGGCATCGAGTCATCCCTCCTACCTCAGATACTCCCCGTCTCCATCAATCTTTTCTGATCTATAGGTTGTCGGACCCCATTGTCGTGCCGCTACGCGGACACAGTGTGAAAAACTCTAAAGTGTGGCTTTCTTATTGATCTAGAGAGCCAATGCCATATTAATCATTAATGTCAATGCCCGTAATGCGGATAGTTCAAAAATACTAGATTTTTGCACAAGTTTAGCCAATTTTTGGTATTTTAGATATTATCTCTTGTAAAAATCCAAAAACCGTAGACAACTTCTAGAATAGGATGACATGTAAAAGAAAGCATGTAGCTTTCAGCCATTTTGGGAGGATTTTATGTAAAAATAAGGATTGGCAAAATTGCAAGACGCCCGATCGCAGTTTTCAAGCAATGAACAGCATTCCAAATTGGGAGATGAAGGAGTGATTTAGCAAAATTCGGGCCAAGTGTCCCGATATTTTACCCCCTTTTCGGAGCCAATGGAAGCATCAGATTGGCGGTCTAAGCAGCATAGAGGAAGGTATTGTTTTATGCACGTTTTTGTCTACAAGAGATTTATCTTCTCATAATGCAGAAATAAATTGATAGGCTTGACTTCTGTGAGTATTCTTCTACATCTTCTATTTCGTTGAGCCCCTTCTCTTCCGTCTACTCTCCCTGAATCTCCCTTCACCCTGCTGTCTCTTACCCCCGCAATAGACTTTCAACCCCAAACGCTCTGACAGTGATGAACCCAATGTGAAAGTCAGTAGCAAGTGTACAAAAATAGGAGATTTTGCCGATTCTAGTGGTGATGCTTTACAACAGATGATTGCTTTGTTGCAGCAACAACAACAACAACAGTTGTTGTTACAACAACAGATGCAAACTCGACATGAAGCAGAAAAGATTGATTCCTTATCTGTGAATGCATTGCAAATAGTGGGACAAGAATTGAAGCAATTTAAGGGTCAAAATGTTTCGGCCTTCATCCGGTCGTATGAAGAAAAGATATTGTTTCATGGGGTACCACAATACGCATGGAGTCGATACTTCTCCCCTTTGGCCATGTATGCATTGCATGATTGGATTGATGAGTTACATAGACAAGATGTTGATTGGGCACCTTTTAAGAAAGCTTTGAGAGAAAAGTTTTTCTTGGAAGATGCAGGATTGGTAACTAAAAAGACATTTATAGATTGGATTGAAAAGCCTAATAAAGGGTTGGCTACTACAGCTTTGCTCCGTAAATTTGAAAGTCAGTATGCGTAGTTAGATGCCGATGAGCAAGCATCATTGGAGAGTCAAAAAATTGATTTGTTTCTGAAGGCTACAGATCCTGTCTTGCAAGAGAAGCTGATTGATCATTTAGAATATGCCTCTTCTGAAACGGGACTAAAATCAGATTGGGCTAATGTAACTAAGGGAGTGCATATGTTGGTAAAGAGAAAGCGGATGAAATTAAAATGGGGTACAGGCACTACACTTGCTAGTGCTCAGAAGGGAGCTGAAATTGCAACCAAGGCGCATGTAGCTATGGCGGAACAACCGGCTATACCTATTGGTCCAGCTCTTAAAGGTGATACTGTGAATGAATTAATTAAAGGCCTGCCTGATTTGAGGTTGAATTTGACAGAAATCTATGCAAAGGTCGAAAAGTTGGATGCTAAGGTAAAAGAGAAGGCTCGAGCAACAGCCCAAAGACCGTACAAAAAAGGATACAAGAGGAGATACATTTGGTGTGATAGTTTACAGTATGAAAAGCGAGACTGTACAGCCTACCGTAAAGCGAAAGCGAAAAGATTAGTCTTTTGGAAAGATAGCAAAACACATGCAACAGAAACTCGTCTTCCAATAGAGCCAAATTTTGGAAATTGTGACATGCAGAAGAGGTTGGAAGAGATGGCTACAAGGACAACATTTATTGCCATAGATGCAACCACCTATGGGTTGAGAATTGAAAGGACTGATGAAGCTCGTAAAGGAGGTATGGCTAAAGTAAAATCTCGTGTTTGGATACACATTTTTGGTCTACGAGGGAGCTCCAAGAGATCTAATGCTTAGAGATTGCTTCTAAGTAGTACCAGACAAGGGATTTCAGGTTCTATCAATACATAGTGATTTGATTCATTGTACTTTGTCTTTATCGTGTTTACCTCTTATCTATTCTTTTTCTTCTCTTCCATCTCCTATCCTCGACTTCCTTCTATCTCTGATTTTCGCAGAATACGACCTTTCGACTAAGCCCCCTCCAACACCATACAGATGGAGAACATTCCAATTTGCAACATCTTCTTTGTTTTCTTGCAAGTATTTCTTCAAGGACATATATGGCCGACATGTATGCTATGGGGGATCATGTGGTTTGGGATCATTCAAACCAACCACCATCTTATTACTCTTTCCCGTTATATTCTTCCAAGGCTTCTGGCCCCCGCTTGGCATTGATGGCATATCTTAAACAGGTGCCAATCCTACCCTCTCTTGCCATATCCAACAAGCTAGATGGAACAAACTACCCTCTATGGTCGTGCCACATGGAGTGTCTACTCAACAACTATGACCTTTGGGATTTTGTTTCTATCCCTATTCCTCGACCTGCCTTGGATCCTCCTGATAGTGTGACCACAAATTCGGTAGCTTTATGGGATCGATTGAATGCCAAAGCACGCTCTTTTCTCCTATTGAGTTGTACAGATTCTATACTCATGCGTGTGAGAAATATCCACACTGTTACAAAGGTTTGGAGAAGATTGGCATCTCTCTTCTAGATCCAAACATTTGGGCATCGCTTATCTCTTGTGTTGAAGCTGCGGCAACTGTCTGTCGACAAATTCTCCTACGTTGAGGGATCACATCCACAAGACGAAGGAGATTCGAGATGAGCTTTCATTCCTTGGTACAAACATTTCTTCGAATGACCTAGCTCTGACACTTCTCTCACATCTTCCATCACCGACATATTATGTGTTCCACACTAGTCTTCTCACTTCTTGTAGACGGGAGACTCTCACTTGGGAGGAGCTAGTTCCATTGGTTCTTGAGCAAGATGCGCATCACAATCAGACAGATTCTTGTGGAGCCCATGCATATGGCCGTGGTTATACGACTTTATCTACAAGTACAGGATATGCCAAGCAAAAGAAAGGAAAGAGGAAGGTGTTGGAGTCATCTTATGACTCTAATACAGATTTTGTAGGGAAGCATAGAGGATATCCCATGTGTCCTCATTTGGGAAGACCTCACACCCCGAGGAGAAGTGTTGGAGGATATACCCTCACCTTCGTCCGGGAGCGAAGGGTGGATCTACATCAGAGCCTTTATCTACCTCTACTTTGTCACCTGCTATTACCATCGAGTCAATGTTTCTACACATTTCTCAGGTGGAGTAGCCTTCTTCGAGTGTCTCGGCTTCTAAGGAGCCTTGGCTCATTGACAATGGTGCCTTGAGTCATATGACTCCCTGAGGTAATTTTTTACAAGATCTCCGTCTATCAAAGTGTATCGTCACTTCTAGTGACATTTCTTCGGTACCTATTAGTAGTGTTGGCACCTTGCCTCTATTGTTTGCCCATCCATCGAGCTTCATTTATGAGGCCCTACATGTTCTTAACTTGGGCTATGAAAAAAACTGCTAGGGTTTGCACTGAGGACACACAAAGTATACGACCATGATAGAAACACAAAGAGACAGACACAGACACAGAGAGCAAAACTCAAACCCTAAATGCAAAACTCAAAACTCAAACACAGAAACTCAAACCCAAATAGAAGAAGGGAGAGACAGAACACAACTCTAAAGTGAATGAATGCTATAAATGAATGTAAGAGTATACAGGGTGCTCAAGGGCAGAGCAACGTCGGAGTGTGACATCCACCAAAGACAGATCCCAAGTCTATGACCACCAATCGGAGTCTAAGAGTGTTGAATAGTGAATGGAAGCAGGCTGGTCACCAAATCGCAGCAGTCTGGAGGCTGGAAACTGGTAAACGCAGCAGTGTACCATCGATCGAAGGCTGGAAACTGTACATAGTCTGATGTAAACAGCAGACTGAAACAGTGTCTGATATGGCTGGCAATGATTGGATGATCAGATCGCAGCAGATGATGATGTCGCCAAACAGCTTACGTCAGCATAGATGAAGGCGCTAGCAACAGGAGCAAACACGGATGGAGTGGCAGCAGTCTCGAGGGCTGGACAGCCACGTGGGAGGAGACTGATGGCTGAAATCTGCACGTGGAGTGAGAAACCTGCACAGACAAAATAATGGCTGAATGGGGGCAGCTTGTCTATTTATAGATGTGGTAGGGCGCCGCAAAAATTAGAGTTTTCATTAAACTCTCTCGAACTGCTCCTCGTTTTAGGGTTTCCACTGAATTCTCTCGAAACCCTCTTCGTTTTAGGGTTTTACTCTAAAAGAGCATTTTTTAGCGTGTTTTGGAGTTGTTTGAGAGGCTAATCAGCAAGTAATGCATGTTTTAGCTCAACACCCCCTCTCAGGCCCAAAACTAAGCCGAAAGGTTAGGCCAACCACTGTGATGTTTATTGACCCCAAGGCGTTTCACCCCAGAGCAGCGAGGGCATCAGACAAAGGGTGCACACCCAGTGGCCTACCAAGACTATAGAGGCGATGGTTATCTTACCAAGGGAATCTAAGTAGTCACCCCAGAGAGGACAGGGAATCAGACAAAGAGTGCACATCGACTGCCCAATGGCCTACCAAGCCCTACAAAGGCGGATGGAACCACATGGAACTTTTTATTTTGTTTTGAATAAGTGAGGTAAATTTTATGGGATACGGCCGATTAAGTAATAGTGACCCAGAAGACGGAAGTAGGGAGGGTACACCCAATACATCACAAAACATTACAAGCTAACCCATCCACTCAGGGTGTTGATGACGAGGAAAAATAGGTGATGAGGTATCCATGTGATAAAGGATGGTGGTGTGGTAACAACAGCCGCCGGTGGAAACAGCTTAAGATCTGCTCAAGTGGTGCTCTGCACAATGAGATGCAAAGTATGCTACATGCTGAAGAATGCTCATGCAGCAAGTGCCACTTGGACAGTGTCCCTCATGGGAAAAGTATTCACTTGCCCAAGCGCCCTAGTACAAAGATGATGAAATCATGCAATGCAAAGGCTAAGATACAACAAGGGGGAAAAGCCGATGTCGACTTGATGTCTTTGGATGGTGCCGAGAACCATAAGGAATGAAAGAAGAGAAAGTGGATGAAGTAGATGAAGCACTCCGCTAGAAGAGCAAGGTAGAAGTCACCGCCATGATAGCATCGAGAGAGATGCTACACGATCCGCCTCAGGATGGAAAACCGCCATGCTGGAAGAAAAGCAAACACTCCTAGAATGATGAAACCATGAAAGGAACGGTGTGCATCCCCACATCTCTAGCCCAAGTAAGACCAAAGCAATCTGCAAGTTAGCCCTACACTAAAAGACAAAACCCTGCAAAAGAGATGAGAATCTGCAAACACAGAGGTTAGTGGTGAGATGCTCCAAAGCAAAACATAACAGAAAGGAAATCTAACTCAAAATAAATGCAATGAATGTATGAGTAAATGCAGCGTAAGTCAAAAGAATGGAAAAGCTAAGAACAATGAATCCTATGGGTCCGACTCTAAGAGTGCAAAAAATGAATGCTAGACTTACCTAGGTTATCCGAAAGGACCTAGAGACATGTTAGTTTAAGAAGGTGACTATCATCGCGTATGTCCTGTGGCAAGGCTCTACCAAGGGAACGCCTGACAAGGTGCGGAGAAAGGTGAGATAGATGCATGAAGTGCAACAGGATCGAAACCTGCAGACCAATCAACCAATCCCTCTCAAGGGTAGTGAAAGAGATGGGCTGCTGAGACTATACTCCAGCCACATGTTCAGCAGCAATGGCGTGCGCTGAAGGAGCAAATGAAGCAGAAGCGGAAGGCATAGCTCCACTGGACTATGCAGTCGCAACGGTCTATAGAGGCTTTTTAGGTGGAAGATCTTGGACCTTGGAGCGACACTCCTCGTCCATATGGCCTGCTCTCTGGGACTGTGTGCAAAACCAGTTTTTCTTAGGGAGTTGCTGCCAGATAGGTCTAGATTCTTTCGTTCCATCTCAAGAAGAGGAGTCACCCTTTGATTGGCTTGCCTTCGCATCTTGCGAGTTCTTGCCATTGTTGGTTTTCCCTCCCGAAGAAGAGGCAACCAACCCCTTCTGCTTTGAATAAGGCTGTGATAAGGATTTCTTGTGGACTTGATCATGCAATCTTGCGTAACGCAAGAACTGGCACTTAAACTCGTAGGAGGTTAGCAATCAAGGTTGGGAGATGATGTGTTGAATGAAATTGAAGTATTTTTCGAACAACTTATTCAAGAAGAATGTAACCTGATCATCATCTGACTTTGAAGAGCCAGTAGTGGTGAACTCGGTAAGTAACGCCTATATTCAACCAGCTTGACTTTCAGATCATCCCCTTCCCTAATAGAAAACTCTTTAAGCTCAAAGTTGAGATTGATGCGCCGAGTACGATCACGAGTCACATAGCGATCGAGAAGGTGACTCCAACGCTCTGACGCGAGCAGGAAGTGCTACAACTGAGAGTGAAACTCAGGAAGCAATCCCTGCATCAGCTCAACATTAGCTGTGGCATTGCGGGCTCTTCATTGATGGATGTAATCAGGGTGAGCTAGTCGAGGGTCCGGCATAGGCTCTAGACCAATGACAAGGTCCCAAAGATCCTGAGACTCAAGCACTTGTTGCATGAAATTAGACCAAGTGGTGAAATTTGACCCATTAAAACGTCTTATCCGTGAAGGCATTCTTGGCCATTGCAACAAGAGAGGTAGTGCTCGGAGATAGATAGTGAGAAAAAGTGTAGTGGGGGTAGGATGGGAGAGTGGAGTATACTTGGGAATGGGTCCCAAAGTGCCCACCAGAAATGCGGGTAGTGTGCAAGGTGGATCCATAGGTAGAGATGGGCTGACTAGGCATAGGCATGGTAGCCACATGAGGAACCCAAGGAGGTGGTATGGGAATACGGGGAGCAGAAGATGGGAATCCCTGCATAGGTATAACCCAAGGGGAGTGTGAAGACGCGCCATAAGCTGAGGATGGAAATCCTTGCATTTGAGTGGTCATGTGAGATGTGAAGCTAGGGATAGTGAGGGGGATGCCCATCACAGTCCACCCAGGAGTTATGGATGTGCTCCTTTGTTGAAAGGTGAGAGACACTGTGTTAAAGGGTGGTATTCCCCCTAACGAAGTACCATGGTGCAAAGAAGTAGAGAAAGGGGTGGAGAAGGAAAATGTCCTAGAAGCGGAGATGGAAGATCCAACCCCTAGGTTATGTGATGCAGATGTGGAGTGTGATCCAAGGTTTTGGAAAGATGATGAGAGGTGTTCAAGGTGTGATATAGAAGAGGATGGGATGGGAGGGAAGTGAGAAGTATGTGTGATATGCTCAAATGAAACAGAAGCTATAATGTACCTGAATTCCATTTGCTTCATGAGCTCCCTCTATTGAAGTTTACATACGCAAAGCCATCCGGATCCTATACCTCAAAAGAAGAAACATGTGAGGATTTTTATTCATGCAACACAAAAGAATTGTACAAACCTAACATTGGACCTGGCTGAGATGATGAAGATGGATTGCGAGACGTTCCGAATGCCATATGTCCTCCATGATCGGAGAGGTGGCCAGCCTCACCAACCGGTCCGAATGTGATAGCAAAACTGGTAGGAGGGGTGTAAATATCACCGTACTTGTTGCGATAGTACTCCTCAAAGTCCTCTGTCATGTTAGTGAAATCTGGTGAAGGTGGAGTGTCATCCTCCTCACCGAGTTCATAATGCCGTCTCAGGGCCTCTAATGATGGAGAAGCTTGATAAGACATCATAGAAATTGAAGAATAAGGTGTCTGGGACATTGTGATTTGGTTACGAGTCGTATTCTATGCCTCGCACAAAGACTAGCTCTCCACAATATCCGCAGGATACTCTTTACAAGAGCACCGGCTTTGATACCATGTGAAGAAAACTGCTAGGGTTTGCCTTGAGGACACATAAAGTGTACGACCACGACAGAAACACAAAGAGACAGACACAGACACAAAGGGCAAAACTCAAACCCTAAAAGCAAAACTCAAAACTCGAAACCTAAACGCAAAACTCAAAACTCAAAACTCAAACACAGAAACTCAAACACAAACAGAAGAAGGGAGAGAGAGAACACAACTCTGAAGTGAATGAATGATGTAAATGAATGTAAGAGTGTACAGTGTACTGAAGGGCAGAGCAATATCAGAGTGTGATGTCCACCGGAGACGGATCCCAAGTCTGTGACCACCAATCGGAGTGTAGGAGTACTGTGAATGGCAGCAAGCTGGTCACCAAAACGCAGCAGTCTGGAGGCTGGAAGCTAGTAAATGCAGCAGTGTACCACCGATCGAAGGCTGGAAATTGTGCACAGTCTACTGTAAATAGCAGGCCGAAATAGTGTTTGATATGGCTGGCAATGACTGGATGATCAAATCGCAGCAGATGATGATATCGCCAGCAGCTGACGTCAACATGGATAAAGGCGCCAGCAGCAGGAGCAAACAAGGATGGAGTGGTAGCAGTCTCAAGGGTTGGACAACCACGTGGGAGCAGCCTGATGGCTGAAATCTGCACGTGGAGGGAGAAACCTACACAGACGGAATAATGGTTGAATGGGGGCAGCCTGTCTATTTATAGATGTGGTAGGGCACCCCAAAAATTAGGGATTCCACTAAACTCTCTCAAACCGCTCCCCCTTTTAGGGTTTCTACTAAACTCTCTCGAACCGCTCCCCGCTTTAGGGTTTTACTCTAAAAGAGTATTTTTTAGTGTGTTTTGGGGCTGTTTAAGAGGCTAATCAGCAAGTAATGCATGTTTTAGCTCAACATGGGCTTCTTTCTCCTCTCAGTTAATGGCCTTCCTTGACTCAGAACCCGTGTTATCTTCACTAAGTCGGCCAACTTTGTTAGGGATTCTTCTATAAGACCCACTTTTGTGACAAGTTGGCAAGAGAGAGGGCTATCTCTGCTCCATTCCCCTTCCATTGTGCACGGCCCTCCGAGGCAACTTCCTATTGCCGCACTCGTTCTCGATTGTGCACCATCTATTCCACAGGTTCCATCCCATCCCCCACCATCTCCTCTAGTGGTTTCCTCGTAACTCCCGTTCCTTTCAGAGGGGGACAATATCAGTGATGCGGCTATGAATTTCCTGGCCCTTCGTGTTTTAGAGGGGTCTTCCCAAGAGGGTTTTCTTCAAGGTTTCTAATCTACTTTGGGCCTTTCTTTTATGCAACCATCCCTTTTCTTCGTCATCGAGCCACCATCCTCTGCCACTTGGCCCTTGGTCCCTATTGTTTCTATGCAAATTATGGCACCTTCGATAATTCCTCGCTATCGTCTCCTAATTGGGTTAGAGACTTGGCTCACCCATTCCCACCCGGAGTTTTCTAGAGTGATCTGTTCGAGGCCTCTCCATTCATTTCCATTGCCCTTTGGTAGCCTTTTATTTGATCAAATTTTTATATGGAGAGAAGGGTCTTGCTCCTTGGCTAGCTTTCTTCATCTGGTAAGAATCAAGACAAAGAGATTGGATTCAATGCTAACAACGGACTTCATCGGCATTGGCACTCTTCCTACAACCCTCAAATCTACATCTCCTTTGGCCTTCCGCCACATCCAAGATCTAAGAGGGGGTGTTAGCAGTTATGTGTGTCTTGTGTGGTCAACTACTACCTATGAGTCTCAGTCTAAGTCAGACGAGGACATTAGGAGGTGTTAGCAGTTATGTGTGTCTTGTGTGGTCAACTCCTACCTATGAGCCTTGTCTAAGTCAAACAAGGACATTAGGAGCTTTGACATTGTCTTCGTCTATCAATTTGTGTTTTAGACACTTTAGGTGGAGGGCACATTAGTGCATTTCTTTTAGTGCACTTTTGGCCATTATTTTAGTGGTTTGACCACATTTAGGGTTTTTCCTCTTTTTGGCCTATATATAGGCAGCCTGCCCTCCCACTTTCATTATCCATCATTGATCCTTTGTGATCAGCCAACCCTCCTCGTTCTCACATCCCCCTACTACCGTCTCGCGCCCACACTAACGCGTAGAGCTGCATGTTGGGGCTAAGTATTGCAGCCTTGCACCTTTGGCCATTGCAGTCACATTGTTCCTTCTCTCTCCTGCATTCTCTCTGTCTCCTTCTTCTCTCCGTGTTCACTTTCCTCTTTCCATTGCACACTCTCACATCTTCTTCTAACTGCATGGCATCTTTTCTCTCAACTTTGAACCTTAAAGCTTGTTGCTGCTGCAGACCTAATTTTCGCACAGTTTTCTCTGACTTTCCAGCAACCTTTCATTGCTAGCAGAGCAGTTCGTGATTGGAACAGCAGCATTACATTCAGGTGCAGTCCAAACAGCAACATCCAGTTAATCTGTGGCCCAAATAAACCAGGCAATGATACTAGCTATCAGCTCCCATCACTGACAATGCCCCCCGATCCACTCTAACTGTGAAAAACTAGTATGGCAATCCTACTCACAGGCTGACCAAAGATAAGATAGGAATGACTCCAGTGTAAATCTTCATATCCACAAGCTGGGCGTTCTGTCCATGACCCAAGCAATAATTTCCCATGTCATGATCATAGCCTCTTTAGTGCCATGAAACGTCATCCTAAGAGCTCTCCAAATTTCCTGAGCCCTAGGGAGGTCCAATATATAGTATCATCTCCTCTAGCTCTCTACATTTAGCACAGGATCAAGCCAAGTGCCACTTGCTAAGCTTCTATGTGTTAAGACTGTCCTTTATCATTTAATAGTGCAGTAAAGGAATCAGGGAGGCCAGTTAGCCAGTCTACAACCAACCTAATCACAAATAACTCCTGCCATTCTTCTCATTTGTACCTCATTCACCTATACATCTAGACTTCAACTGGTTATGTGAAAATTTATTTTATCTGTAAGCCCTAGACTTGAAGTTGTCCTCTAGTAAAATGGTGACCCTTCACTCATATTAGGAACTAGAGTTAATAATGCATTGATTGCAGATGGCTTCTATAATGCCTAAAGAAAACGCGTAGCAAACTTTGTTGTTGTGAGTAATAATGTTTCCTCTTTAATCATGACGTTTATTTCCATGATATTGTAGACCTGACACAAAAATTGTTCATTTTGATATTACATATGGAGCAGTCTATGTGCTATGAAAGTTTCATTACAAATGGTAAAAATTCTCACATGATCGAATTTGGATAACATGTGTGAATGCTCCCCTGCAAACCAGATCTGCAACAGGGTTGTTGAATACATGCATTAGGGATCTTTATAAGTTTCCACAAGAAGTCTCAGACATGCAACATACATGGGCAAAGAAGCAATATACAAGTTGAATTGAAAACAAATATACCATTGCTGATATTGCCCGCAGTCCAGCAGATCGCAGCTGCTTACGTCTCCTCTCTTCCCCTGTTTCTTCAGCCAAAAAACACAGGCTTGGAAGTAACCCATCGAGTTGGTGTATGTAAGTTCCGTCCACCTAAAAAACTCGACAATAGAGAATAAAGCCACTGTTCAGCAAGGCATGTCAATCAACAAAAAATGACAAACATGTTCAATCCTTTGGCGTGCTCAGTGACAAAAACAGAATCATGTCAACAAAAAAAAAAAGGAAAAAAAAAAACAGAATCATGATCCAGTTATTTTCCTCTTCAGCATTGATGGAAAAGAAGGCATCAGTCATGCAAGGAAACCTGTGGAAGTGTGTATACAGGTAGCACAAGGTTTTAGGATTACATAAATGGCAAATTCCAGGCAAAAGGTAGTTGCAATCATAAACCTTGAGGAAGTAAATAAACCAGCTCCACCAACCCAAGAAACCTCTAAACACACAGATGGCTGCCTATTCCCATCAACAGTTTGTAACACAGGAAATTTGAAAACCATAAAGAGAAAATACATGGACCTTGGATCAACATGAAAACGTGATGATTGACACATCCTTGCCAGATTATATATATTCTGAACAAGCAACAGACGTACCAGATTTGAACATGTTTAAACTAGATGTGATATATCTGCTACCATTAAGGCAAGGGAATTCAAGTGAACATAAGCATAATCAAGATGATATAAAGAACTGGGGACTCTTGACAGAATAAACTCTTCCTTTTTTTTAAATAGCTGAGAAACTTGTGCGGTATTCAATACTGTGCACTGGAAAGTGCCAGGAAAGGCCTTATTGTCCCCTGAAAACAGAAGAAGTGCAGAAGATGCTAACCACTACCTGTGCTTTTCATAGCATTAGCCATGTCATTTGGTCTATCTAATAAGGACTATTAGATTTTTGAGAAAATGCTCCACCATACTAAAATTAAGAGGCGTGCTAAAAACCACAGACCTAATCATCAGCAAATAAGAGGCAAAAGACGCAATTTTCCAACTGCTATCTAAGAGCCCAGACAATAAATGGCCTGTCTCTCATTGTGGCCATGGGCTTATGTCAACTAAAGAAGCCAGTCCTGATTGGGTGTTGGTATCAGGTCTCTTTTGAAATAAAAATTAATGTATTGACTTGTCATGTGGATCTATCCAACCATCAGACAGGAAATATCCATTGTAAAGATATACTGAATATGTGGCCAAAGTTGCAGACCTCATCATTCACAAACAAGAACCCAAAAAAGAGATGATTTTGCTACTACACTCTCAAAGCCCCTTCTTTTCAAATTGAAGGGAATCTGTCTTCAGTTAGAAAGGGCGTATATGTCTCACAGCAGCCATGGCTAACTCAATTACAGAAACTAGTCCTAGTTGGGTGATGGATCAAGTCTCTTTGTAAAATACAAAATCAAGACTAATTTGTCATATGGGACTATCAAACCCCCCCCCCCCCCCCCCCCCCAAAGACACAAAAGGCAGAGAACAAAGAAAAATTCACTGATAACAAGGTCAGGAGTGTAGCTCGGCTAATTAAAGCTCACGACTGTGGGCACGCTCCATGCGTTCAATTCCAGCTTCCATGAAAAATCATGGCTGTCCTCATCATAAAACACTTTCTCATTACAAAGATCCACTGATAAACATAAATAGGCTTTTAATCTTTGATAATAAACATAACTGGGGTTTTCTGTCTTAGAAAGATTCGACACCAGGGCTTTTCTGACCTTTTAAGTCGGTGCATCAGGCAATATTATGACACTGCATTTACAAACAAAATGTCCATTTGTTAAAATGAAAACGGACTATGAGCACTACTAGCTGCCGTGAGCCTGTGCACACATCATGAAAGACTCCAGACAGAAACATACTGATCTGCATGCCCTGAGGTATGTATACTTCAAAAACATGTATCTTCTTGGACACTTAGAGAGAAAATAAACATTGAATGTAGATATAAACAGTTGCAATAAGACGCCTAAGCATGCAAAAACACAAGACAGAATGATGGTACATAAACAATGAATCTCCAATGCAAAAGGTCACCTGATTATAAGCAAACTCAAAAAGTGCATTGCAACCAAGAATGCGCATATCATCTTGTCTTGTTTGGTCCAGAAGTATTTTGATCATATTTATAGCATTGATGGCAAACAATGACCTGGCATGACAGAACAGATTTAGATGGTCATTTTCTGTTCCTATATTTTGTGTTGATTGAGTTAATCTACGTAGTTTTTAGTGTGCACACACATACATGATGCACTACTCCCAGGTTAAGGGATGCACTATCCAACTTTTAAGGTATTGACATAAAATGAAGAAAATGAAATGAACTGTCTAAATCAACAAGCTAATAGAGCATAATTTAATTTGTTTAAAGTAGTCACGACAAAAGTGTAATTTGGAACTCACATTTGTCCTTTACAAGTGGAGAATAACTTGATAAATATGCACATGATGACCCTAACTGATCCAAAATGATCATTGCGCAGTTCTTTGTAGCCTCTTTGTTCCAATGAATTTGCAATCTGCAGATTAGAATGGAAAACCAGTTCACGGAATATGCCACATCAAAATAAACATAAATCACTTAGACTCAATTCCTCACATGGATGTACCTGATTGTTACAATAAGCCAGATATGCTAATTAAATGTTTCATAGAAAGCCACAAATGAATCAGGTATCTTCTTCTCCAAAGGTTTCCTTGGAGCTAAATCAGCAATGAAAAGGACAAACCTTTGGTATACGCAGTGGATTCTTTGAAGCATAGTCACAAAGCTTTGATATTTTTCGATCATTGGGAAGCTCCTCCTATAGTATAGTAGATGAAAGAAAACTTGTTAATTTACAAAAGTGTCAACAAATGGCTAAAGAGAAGTAATAAATCTTGCTCTGATTGACATGTTAAAAGCTTATGTTACAAAAGAGACGCCCCAACGAGAAAAGTATTTATTGTTGTTGGAATTTATCTACAACAATATTGTACACTCATGCATGGTAAAACCTCCAAATGGGTTATTCATGCACCATGGTAATGTGATTTCTCTTCCAATCACTTGCACTAAGGTAAGAGTTTTACCACTTATGAGTTTGCTTCAGATTTGAAAATAGCAATGAGCCATGTTCAAGCCACTATTAAAGCAGCTCAAGAGAGAAAAAAAAACAAGCTAACAAACAAAGAATGCAGTTGGCTTTTGAAAATGATCAATATGTTCTACTAAAATCTGATAGAACCACACCAACACAAGGTTCCAACAGTCAAACCAAGCTTCATATTCTCCAAAGTTCTACAATGGATACCTTGTATCCTTCAAAGTAACTAACAAATCAAATGAAATTTCTTACATGCTTAAGAACTCTTTGAATCTAAACAAGTTTAGTTCGCAAGGATCAAACCACAAGAAGTGGCCCTATGAAACAAAAATTCCTATCAAAATGCAAAGATTTACCCACAAGTAATCCAATCTAGTGGGTGAAAATTTCATTATGTACTCAAAAAGAGCTTTCATATGATATCCATATTGGGGATTCTTATATTCTAAGAGATGTCCCTAAAATGTAGGAGACTTTGATTGGCCATAAAATACTAACACTAAAGAATGGGGATGAGGTCCTAAAATTGGTAAGTTTTGGTTCTTTTAGTTTTTGTTAAATTCATTGTTCCTATTCTTGATAATCTTCAACCAAAGAAGGAAAGCCTTGTAGAGGAAACAAGTATCGAGATGCTTTTCATTCAAGCATCCAAGTATCCCTCCACTTTTCCCACTTCATGACCTCACTTGGATTGTTTCCTTGTCCCATAGCATGAATCCAATAGTTTGAACGTCATCAAAGACTTCCATGTTTAAGAAAGGGAAGGCAAAAAGTACAAGATCATACTGCTTGATACTATCTAGCATACTTATACAAAGTTTCAGTTTGTACATCCACTCCAATGGAATACTCCAAATGTCTTGTAATCACATTCTTGGATGCATTTGACCAGCTTAGTTTCTTTTCAGCTTTACATGCTGGTGGAGACATGGATTCTTGTTCTATATAGATTTGTCCCATAGGCTGATTTTAACCTTTTAGAAAAGGTCCATATATCTAGTTTTAGTACTCCAAATGTATTGTGACCGCACTCTCGGATGCATTTGACTAGCTTAGTTTCTTTTCAGCTTTTACATGCAGGTGGAGACATGGATTCTTGTTGTACATATATTTGTCGCATAGGCTGATTTTAGCCTTTAGAAAAGGTTCATATATCTTTCTTTATTTTTCTCTCTCCCCAACCCCCAACCATAGAGCTCCACACCATGGAGTACTATATTGGTTTTTGGGACTGTTTGAAGGAAAACTAATCTGTTCAGCCACTTATATTAGGGTTTGCACTCAAACATAATTAAGGTGCTTTAACCACTAATTTCGTCTCCTTAATACAGCCCCAAAAGGCAATTAATGCTAAATTGCCAAAAATAGATGGCTTTATGTTTGACAATAGGAAAAATGCACCCCCAATCCTCTATAAATAGGAGTCTTGTGTTTGTGCATCCTTGTTCCTTTATTCCAGCCGGCCATCATTCAGCCCTCTCAATGTCCACTACTGTCTACACCCCTACTTGGAGAATATCTCAGTTGGTGAAGCTTTAATGTGTGCTACCCCTCCTGTCTGGCAGTCACCTAATGGCAACCCGTTTTCTCTACAGTTTTAGCTGCATTGACTGTCGCATGCTGCCGCCCAGCTGATCAGAGCTCCTTCTCATCAGTCATCAGCTGATTACTCTGCGTTCTCCTGCTGCCAAGGAAGCCCAGCATCCAAATCATCACCCACAGCCGCTGTCTTTATCAGATCCTTCAGTGTTTTGCTGCTTGTTCACTTATCGGAGCTGGAGTGGTGCATTTTTTTCAAGACTGAGCTACCCAGCTGGTTGATTGCTTGCTGAGGTGTGTTTTCAGCCAGTGACATCATGATTGTCTCAGACAGGTTGCATTTTACTGCTTGCGAGCTGTCTACACTGCCTGCTGCTCTCTCACTCATCATTTGACACTTCCAAACTACCGAGACTTTGTTTTCTGTTAGACTTGGTGACATCATGATATAAGGCTCGACATTCAGCCGCCTCAGTTGAAGATGCAACTATAATATCCTATTTCAGCTTGATCAGACAATCAAAGTTGAGCCCAATGAGAAGATATAGCCACCAGGGGAGCACCACCTATGCAAGTCTCTGGCCCAATCAAAGTTGGTATAACCTTGTGGGGTTAGTCCCTCACTAAAAGACAAGCCATAAGAATAAGTAGATTTGGCATGCCTTACACACACAAAGAAATAAGACCCAAAGCTTTGGTGCATTAAGTATTGGCTAAATATGGAGACTCAATATGCTAAATCCAAGCAAATGTGAATAAGCCATAATAATTTACCCACTATCAAATGGTAGGTGTGCTCGTCTAAGGGTGATGCATCAGCCTCTTTTGTTAGCTTCATATGGGGATCAAGTGGTGTGGCCACCAACAGTGTATCTGAAACCAGCCTTCCTTCTTGACAAGGGTGGTAAATAACCTCATTAAACACAAATTACAGCAAGCATAAAATTCACATAAATTGAAAATACAAACATTACCACTTAATCTTGGACATTGGACACCTGGTTGACCCCCAAAACTGGCACCCCTTGTGGTATTTCTTTGACTTGTATTCCTAAAGGTTGAAGTACACTAAGATCCAACTTGACCTCCTTAAATTTTCAATACATTTTGCTCTATATAGCAACCAACAAATTCTTCAAACCAATTTGCTCCTTGGTTTGCTTAGGGATTGGCCTTTAGTTTTTTGCTCCTTGAAAAACAAATTTTACCCCAAACTTGATGTTGACTAGCTGGTCTCTTGAGATTCTCTAAAATCCCCATATTTCAACTCCTAAATTTCAAGTACTAGGAACCAACTTTTTTAGCACTCTTCCCAAGGTGGCTAGTAAACCCTAACTTCTGCAATAAATTAGGATTTAGCAGTAGAAATTCTTCATATGCACGCTCTTGGGAATGTATTTGGTTGAGATCTTTAGAAAAGCTGTCAATTGGATGAAAGAATGGAGAGGAAGCTAGAAAGAGAAAAAATTTAGAGTTTCATTGCCAAAATTGGCTGAAATGTAATGCTCCCCTGCTATGAATGGCTGATTGACTGCAACCCACCATTCACAACAGCCCCACATGCAATCACTTACCATTCTGGGCAAGAGGAAGGCAACATAGTAATTATGCCTCTTCTAGTGGTATGCAGGAGAATGACAGGTTGTTTGCTATGCAACACGTGAAGAACGGGTTGCCTACACAAGGCAAAGCAAATGATGTATGGTATATAGACTCAAGGGCATCTAACCACATGACTCCTCATGAAGAGTGGTCCGACACATTGGTAGAAGGTGCTCGTGGATATGTTTGTACAGGGGATGATACACAACATGACATTAAGCATACAGGTACCGTTCCCTTGATGATACATGGTGACAAGAAAAAGAGTCTATATGATGTGTTACATGTACCTTCCATTACCAAAAACTTGCTTTCTGTGGGACAAATGGTTGAATAGAATCTACAAGTTAGATTCAATAGAGATGGATGCTACATTGAAGAGTACGGTCAAGGATGCAAACTCATTGCTAAAGGCAAAAGAAATGGCAAGATGTTTACATTGGATACAAAAATTCCAGCCTTGAATGTTGCTATGTAGGTGCAACTTTTCGACAGCCTCCAATGGCTGGGCTAGTTGACTCCTCTGGATGGTATTGTCCATGTGCATGCAATGCATGGGTATATTTTGATCAGTGACAGCTCTTCAATTCCTATACAAGGTATAGATGGCATGCAGCTTATTCTCGATAGACATGGCAATGTCCATACTTAAAAGGTTATGTTTGTACTAGGCTAGGCCACCACCTCTTTTCAATGAGCAAAATCTATGGACTTGGCCTCACAATGGAATTTGATACAAACTCTTTTCAAGTTCTTGATGGAAAGACTAGGCAGATGTTGTATCAAGGATCGAAGAAGAATGGTGCCTACAAGATCTGAAGTTCCACAACCCTTACCTCTTTCCTTCTTTCTTCACAAACACAAAAGACTGAGCCATGGCATGCTCGGTTTAGCCACCTCAACTACGAGTACCAAAGGAAGGTTGCTCATGATCAACTTGTTCACAGTTTGCCAGACGTCGAGGTGAGTCATCCCCTTTGTATGTCCTACATTTGAGGCAAACAATAGCATGATTTCATCCTAGCGAATTGGGTACTTGAGTCAATGTCTATGGAACCTATAGCTTCTCAAGCTCCTAGTATAAAGAAGATTACTTTTTCACCAAATTCCTCATCAGTGGATGTTCCAAAGACTTCGATAGAGTCTTAATAGCCAGGGGGTATATATTGGCTTCCTCCCCACTAGGCCCATGATACACTCCATGATGCAAGGATTGAAGGAATTTCCAAGAAGTGGCAGCCACAAAATGGTCCATTTCACTCTCGAAGAAATTAGGTGCATTCAAGGGAGCTTGTATGTATTAATAAAGGGTTGATGACCCATGCTATGTAGGATCAGAAATTGACATCAATTGGAGAGATTTTATAGCCTAACCATTGGCAAAAGGCCATGGAGCAAGAGTTAGAGCATGCTGAGCAAAATGGCACTTGACAACTTGTGCCTTGGCCCATTCATAGGAGTTGGAGACAATGGGTCTTCAAGTCCAAGTACCTCAATAATGGCACATTGGATAAACACAAGGCATGTTTGCTTGCCAAAGGTTTTGCACTGTGGTTCGATGTGGACTTCAACGACATCTTTGCCCCTACCACCCACATCGCTACTATTTGGATAGTTCTTGGCTTGGCCAGCCATAGGAGATGGCTAGTGGACTAGTTGGATGTCAAGTCAATCTGTTTAAGCAGTGACTTGCAAGAGGAGATCTATGTTGAACAGCCTCATGGATTCTCATCTTCAAATAGTAAGGTATACATGTTGAAGAAGGTCCTATTTGGCCTTAAACAGGCTCCTTGCACATAGAATGAGAAGATTGATTCTTTCTTAGAGAGAAGTTAGGGTATCAGATATCTACATCCGACCCAAATTTGTATATCCGCACTTTAGCCACAAGGTGCACATTGTTGATGCTCTATGTGGACAATCTCATTTTGAGAGAAGGTACTTCATGAGGCCAAGGTGGGCTCTTGCTGTAAATTCGCTGCCTTCGAGTCCTACTCAAAAAAATCTACGTGACTAGAGATAGATTCGCGTACATGTCTCCATCATCTTGGTTCACTTGGGGCCTATTGATGGCTTGGGTGGATAGTTATTCTTGGCTTTAGTGATGCTACATTCCCTCACATGCTCCTAATTAGAGCACGCAAGTGTGTTGGTGGAGAGAGGGTATGCTGATCCTCTTTCATTCTTGATGGATTTGGCATTTATCTCATCAAGTTTATGTGTTTTGGCACTCCAAACTTTGGACTGGTGTATCCAATTCTAAGTTCATGTGCTGGGATGAGTGACATGATGTGATATTATACATGCAATCGGCAATTTTACTAACCAATGACAACATTGGCAAGCCTAAATCCAAGCTCAAAACATCCCCATAATCACCTTTGAGTTACAGTGCCAAAATGATGGCCAAGCAATAATTGGCAAAGATCCCCAATGTGTGATTGATATAAGTCTTCTTTCTTTCTAGGTCATGAGATATAGTAGATTGAGAGGGGGATCTTTCTCTCCTAGCAACCCTCTGTGCAAGAGCTTTTGACCACCTTTGAGATGGACCAAGGACCAAGGTCATATTGTCTCTACTCATAAAAATAACACATCAAAGTTATGGGACTTGCCTATTGACAAGCATGCTATAGACACAAAGTGGGTTTACAAGTTAAGACATAGATCTGATAGTAGCATTGATCACTACAAGGCACATCTTGTAGCACAGATTTGATGGTAGCATTGATCACTACAAGATACAGATCTGATGGTAGCATTGATCACTACAAGGCACATCTTGTTGTATGCTATTGACTGGACCTCATGAGACACGATGCTTTTAATGTGACAGATCTTGGCCACTTGCACTACTATATTGGCATACAATTTACTGCGATTGAGGGGGGCATTATTTTGCGACAGTCTAAGTACATTGGGGACCTCCTTGAGCATTTTCAGATGCAAGACTACAAGCCTATCTCTACTCCAATTGTGGCAGGCCACAAGTTTACACTTGAGGACACACAAGAGATTCATTTGATGCTTCTCTTTGTTGGCTATCTATTGTATTTGTGTAATACACAACCGGATATTCAGTTTGAGGTTTCTCAATTAGCATGCTCTATGCACAAACCTAGTACTACATGTTGGCAAGTAATCAAATGTGTCTTTCATTACCTTAAAGGTACTCAAACATTGGACCTTCTTAATCCTGAAGGCACTTCTCTTTTGCTTGCATGTATTTACAGAAAATGATTGGGCTGGTTGTTTTGACATATGAGCATCCACTAGTGTTGTTTCATACTTGGTGATTCACGTATTTCTTGGCTAACCAAGAAGCAATCTACAATGGCCACATCTAGTTGTGAGGCTGAATACACAGCAGTCAGAGTGTCATGGTAGTTGCGAGGAATCTAGTTTTTCATGCTTATACTAAGCACATTGAAGTGCATTATCATTATGTCAAATAGAGGCTCCATGCAGGGGAGATTGACGTGGTTTATGTCCCTACACAAGACAACTTGGTAAATGTGTTTACAAAAGCTCTCTTTAAAGAGAAGTTTGAAACCTTTTGCAAGGCTCTAGACTTAATAGCATTTGGGGATTAATCTACCTATTTCATGTATATGTTCACATCATTCACTCAAGGGGGGTTTGTTACACTTATCATGTTCCTCCGAAGTTCTTGTGTGAATACTCCCTTATCCACGAGCATTTTTTACCTTCTAGCTAGAAAAGGTTTTTTCCCTGTGTGAACACCCATCCGTGGATGTGGTACTTAGTGCCTTAGGGATTGTACTTTCAATATCATTCTCACAAACTCGATGTGACATTCCAGCACTCCTCTCTTGTTGTTCACTTATTCACTATGAGTGTTAAAAGTGTGCGGCGTACGCATAGTATTGAATCTTAACCTAACATCAACTTTGATGTTTTGAGGCTATATAGAGTTAAACTCGGCTACTGATGTTGATCACGAGCGATCAACTATAAGCTATTATTTCCTACTAGGTACAAGTGCTATCTCTTGGAGTAGCAAGAAGCAGCTGCCTATTGCCCATTCTTCAATAGAGGTTGAGTACCAAGCAGCATCTTCTACCACTTGTGAGACCATATGGCTTTAGAGATTGTTAGATAAGATTGGTTGTTCACAACCTCGTGCTACCACCCTTCTATGTGACAATGAGAGTTATATAGCCTTGATATGCAATTCATTATTTCATGTGATCATGAAGCACATAGAGATCCAATATCACTTTATCTGTGAGAAGATCTTCGACAAGACCATTGATAAGGAGCATTGTAAGATAGGGGATAATTTGGCAAATCTCTTTACTAAGGCACTTCCTCAAGCCGTTCTTTGTCAGCACTCTAGATCCCTAAGCCTCATGCCGAATTCAAGATCTGAGAAGGGTGTTAGCCTTCTTGGCCACCTCCAAGATAGAGCAAGCACATTGGGCAACAATGTGGACACTAAGGCCAATCAAGCAACCAAGCGATGGTCAATAGGGTCAAGAGGCAAGGCAAACACCTATACAGGCAGTGAGCAGGGTCAACAAGAAATGGGCAACGGGCAAGACTAGTCGGCCTACCACATGGCAGCTGACAAGTTTATTATTGAACAACTTATATTATTTTATTCTTTTCCCCAACCTATTTAGGCCTCGCAATTCTTGGTCTTCAATATACTGTCTATGCAAGTTAAGAGATCCCAATTGAATGATACACACATAGGCTATAGCCCATTGTACATACTCTGCCTTTTGTATTCAACATTCAATATATTGTAGTCTTCAACATTCTATTGTCTCTTTCTCTCTTCTCTCCGTGTTTAAGGTTTTCTTTCCATCCAATCATACACTTCCATATCACAGCACTTTGATGAGAGCATCTATTCAAAGAGTTCATACTTTCAAGTAGATCTTCACAATGAGCTAGTAGAAAGAACATTATTCTAGCTTTTTTTGTTCTTGTTTTTGGTTTTTGAGCTACACCATGTATACTCTTACCTCAAATTTAGAAACAATTGAGTATGACGATTGAGACCTCTAAGCAATATGCCTTGAAGACCTATGGATGTACGGGTTTTATCCATCTAGGTAGGTATAAGGGTGACACAAACCTATAGGGACCAAATTTGAAGTGTAGCAACTCAAGGGAGGGACAAACCCAAGCAAATACAATGGGCATGACATGTATGTCTCATGCCTGCAAAATAGCTCGATGCCTAGACAAGTAAGATAATGATGGCATGGAATATCATCACTTACAAACAAATTCATGCAAGGCATCAAAACCACTTGTTCAAAGCTTATGTGATTTTGATGGTTCTTACAATTTTAAGTGGGTCTCAATTATCCAACATCTATTTGCTTTTTGCATGTACGAGTCCTCATGATAGTGGCTTTCTCAAATGTAGGGTCAAGTAGGTTCTTTATCGATTTCCAAGAAGCATCCAACACACCAAGAACAAGTGAGTCTAATAAGCCCTTTGTCAATCCTATTTTGCAAATCTACACACTCAGAACTCTTGATCAGTTGGTGACGTGTTCTACTACTGTCTACACCCTGCACAAAGGACATCTTAGTTCATGGACAGTGCATCCAGCCTTGACCCCAACTGAAGCACTTCCTTGGCAGCTATTGCCCATCATCTGAAAGGTGAGAAGGATCGAAAGCTTTCTTGGAAGAGCTATGGCAGGAGAGCAAGAGCAAAAAAGAGAGAGATAAAATGGAAACTCTAACAATCACAATGTGTGACCGGGCCTTCCTTTATTCAAATTGTCACTAAAAGAATAAAGAATAAAGTGAGGGTGACAGGCACCTGCCACCTACAGTGTGTAGTGGCGGGTACTGTCAGTGTAGTAATACGCGGGCGGCTAGGCAGAGGCGCCTTTACCCCCAACAACCTCCCACTTAAAGGTGAATTTGCCCTAGTGAGGAGGAGTGAAAAGAAAAAGAAAAAGGCAATACAATGTACACATATACAACAAGATGAGGAAAAACGTCATCTCATCCAATGCCCATCAATCTCCTGAGGAAGGCAAAGCGCTCAGTAGTGAGGCTTTTCATGAGAAAATCTGCAGGATTTTCATCAGTGGAGATCTTGACAAGGTTAACAGACTTGTTCTCCACGACCCCACGTATGAAGTGATACCTCATCTCAATGTGTTTCATTTTTGCATGGAAGACTGGATTCTTCACTAGCTAAATAGCACTCATAGAATCCGAATGTAGCGTAGGTATAGCATCAATCCCAAGGTCATAAACCAAACGGCCCAACCATATGGCCTCCTTGCAAGCCTCAGTGGTTGGCTGCAACATACTCGGCCTCAGTGGTAGATAGAACCGTACACTTCTGAACCCTTGACATCCAAGAGACAGCACCTCCAGCATAGCTGAATACATAGCCAAAAGTGGACTTCCTACTATCTGCATGTCCTAAATAATCGGAGTCTGTGTACCCCACAACTTCTGTATCCTGGCTGCCATAGTAATACACATATTTGCTGTGCCCTTTAGGTATCTCACGATACCCTTCACGGCATCCCAACGCTTCTTACCAGGTGTAGCCATATAGCATGCCACAACACCAACTGCAAAGGCAATATCTGGACGAGTAGCTATCATGGCATACATTAAACTACCCACAGCTGATGAATAAGGGATCTTGGCCATCTCGGCCCTCTACTCATCTGTCTATGGACGATCGGCCTGCGAGACCTTCACATTGGAAGGTAATGAACAGCCAATAGGCTTTACGTCCTGCATGCGAAAATGCTCAAGGACTTTATGAATGTACTCCCTCTGTGAGAGGTAGAGTAGTCCCTGATGCCTATAGCACTTAATGCGCATACCAAGAATGTGAGAGGCCTATTCCAAATCCGTGATCTCAAAGCTCTTCTTCAACTGAGATTTAAGAGCATCAAGCTCATCATGAGCTTTCCCTGCTATCAACATATCATCCACATAAACTACTAAAATAAGCAATGAGCCATCACGAGCTTTCTTCGGTAAAGACACGGATCCATAGCACTCCTACTATAGCCCTATGACTGCATAAAGGCATCAAACTTATGATACTACTCCCTAGGTACTGCTTCAAGCCATAAAGACTTTTCTTCAACTTACACACTAGGTACTCCCTACCAGGTTCTGTAAAGCCTTTAGCCTGCTCCATGTAAATCTCATCATGCAAATCCCCATGCAAGAATGTAGTCTTGACATCCATCTAATACATATCCAAGTTAAGCTATGCGACCAAGGCCAAAACCAAGCGTAGGGTGGTCATCTTAACCACAGGAGAAAAGACTTCATCAAAGTCAACTCCATGCTCCTGCTTAAAACCCTTAGCAACAAGTCTTGCCTTATAAGCCAGCTTAGGATGCCCAGGGATACTTTTCAACTTGTACACCCATTTGCATGGCAAGCCTTCTTGTCATTAAGCAATGAAACCAAATCCCAAGTCATATTTTTATACAGGGAGTCCATCTCAGACTGCATAGCCATTTCCCAGGAGTGATTGTCACCCCTGCGCATAGCCTCATCATAGGTGAGAGGCTCTCCTACATCTGTAACCAAGACATAATGCATCAAGGACTCCAATCTATCAAGCGGACGTCTATCTCTAGTAGACCGTCTCACTATAGACTCTGCTGCCTGTCCAACGCCATGGCCAGGTGTACCAACTGCTGCTGCAGGCTGTCTCACTAGTTGTGTAGGAGCACGTGGCTCCTGGAATATAACCATGCGTATCTCTACCACTTTCTCAGGCTGCTTATGCATCTTATCTTCATGAAAGACTACATCATGGCTGCGGATGACTTTCCGCGCCTACGGATCCCATAGACAGTAACCCATATCTCCTGTATCATTTTGCCATGTACCCAAGGACAAGTGTAGTAAGCTGGGTTCTAAGAGTGTCAAATGCATTCTCATTGGCTATGGAGATACAGGAGATATGGGTTACTGTCTATGGGATCCGTAGGCGCGGAAAGTCATCCGCAGCCATGATGTAGTCTTTCATGAAGATAAGATGCATAAGCAGCCTGAGAAAGTGGTAGAGATACGCATGGTTATATTCCAGGAGCCACGTGCTCCTACACAACTAGTGAGACAGCCTGCAGCAGCAGTTGGTACACCTGGCCATGGCGTTGGACAGGCAGCAGAGTCTATAGTGAGACGGTCTACTGGAAGGTGATCTATTTATGATATACACAGCTGTACAAATTGCCTCATCCCAAAAGCTCTATGCTAGGCTTGCATGGCTAAGCGTACTGCGTACATGCTCCTCGATGGTTCTATTCATCCGCTCAGTCAAACCATTCTGGGGTGTTATATAGGGGGCGGTCAATTGACGCTTAATACCCCTCTCGTCACATAGCTGCTCAATAGCACGTGACATATTCTTCCCCATTGTCAATCCTAGGGCATTTCAGCCTATGCCCAGTCTGGTTCTCAACCAATGCAAGCCATCTCTGAAACACACCCAAGACATCTAATTTAAGCTTAATGGGATAAGCCCAAACTTTACGCAAAAAATCGTCGATAAACGTCACGAAATACTTTGCACCACCACAGACTGATAGGGCATGGGCCCATAGACATCCGAATGTACTAATGCCAAGGGCTCACTCATGCATGTCCTATCAGACTTCTTATGCATATTCCTAATATGTCTGCCTTAAAGACAATGCTCCCATGAATCAAAACATGTATAGTCAAAGGGCGGTAAGTACTGCAAACCAAAAAGCATTTTCATTCCCTTCAAGGACATATGGCCCAAAAGGGCATGCCAAAGAGATACATATGGAATGGAGCCCACTGACCAAACATAATCAACAGAGAATCCATCAACTACAAGAGGATAGAGGCTACCAGCCTTGGCACCTCTAGCAAGCACAAGTCTGCCATGGGTGATCTTCTAGGCAAAATCCCCAAAAGATACATGAAACCCAACATCATCAACCTGCCCTGCAGACATAAGATTGCGTGTAAGCGCAGGTACATGACGTACATCCTGTAACAGAAAAGTACTGCCAATAGAGACCTACAGCCATACATTCCCAATACCAACAATAGCAAGTGACCTATCATCACCCAAGCGAACTGAGCTAGAGACAGTGCGGTAGGAGTGGAATCACTCACGGCAAGGTGTAACATGAAATAAAGCACCGAAATCCAAAAGCCAACACTGCGCATACATGGAGTAAACCTCGGTCAATGGCATAGCATCACAAAAACTAACTACAAGTATACACTCCCCATCGGAGTCATCAGTCTGCATGACATTTATCTCCTCTATTTTTACATTGGATTTCGAAGGTACCATGCTGTGATCAGAGGACTTTTCCTATACTTTGTATTTCCCCTTATCTTTGCACTTCTCATTGCGCAACTCATGACATTGTGGGCGTATATGACCCTTCTTGCCGCAATGATGACATGTCACATTAGCATTTCTCCCATGAGACTTGCTGCGTGACTTAAACCTAGACTTCCGCGAGTCTCTGCCACGTCCATATCCACTGTCATTCTTACCATCGCTGCCTCTAACAATGAAAGCATACAACACACGAGAGGCATCCAAGTTCTTACAGTTGATCTCTTCTTGCAAAGGAGCACGCTCTACATCAGGCAAGTTTAAAATAGTAGCAGGAGCACATAAGGCAGTGCGGAATATATCCCATGACTCACTCAGAGTCCCAAGCAAAAACAATGGAGTAACCTCATTATTGAAGGTAATGCCCTGCGAAGTCAAGTTCTTGAGAATAGCATGGAATTGGCTCAAATGAGCCGACATCGTCATATTCTCCTTCATGCACAAGTCCATAAGTTGCTTCAACAAATACATCTGACTTGCTGGACTTTTCTTGTCATAGAGATTCTTGATTTTATCCCAAAGCTGCCAAGCAGCATTTCCTCAACCACATTGTAATGCACATGTACAGTGAGAGACAAGATGAGGGTGGACTTACATAACTCATCAAGCTCATCCCATTCGTCATCAGTCAGTTTCAGGCTGCTCGCCATGCATCATTAGTGGCTTTATCTGCGATTTCTGCACCAATACCTACCAAACTTGGCTCTTCCAATAGGCATAATTCATACCATCAAGCTTAGTGATGTTGAATATAGCATTGTCAGTGGAAGAAGATGCCATATTGCAAGCTGGAACAATGTAGACAGTTCAAAACTGCTTGCTGTAAATTGCAGAAAATGACCAAAAAAAACCAAGACAAAATGGCGAGAAACAAGTATTTAATAATGCTTCCCACTAAGTACCATCAAAAGTACATGAAACCAAGATGATTCAGTATGAAAAATATATCACAGTCCAGAGATATATGCTTGCTGTAATTTATGACAGCAGTGTATAATGAGAGCTGACAATAGACAAAACCCAATATTCAAAGTCAATCACTAATTGTCGATGCAAAACCAACATCAAGCAAGTATCAACAAGCATGTAACAGTCAAACTGACATGAGCCAACACCCAAGCATGTCAAAAAAAATCCGTCAGTAAAGTCAGTACACCCCCAAATCAACAGGACAAAATGTATATACCACTACCAAGACCAGACACAAGTCGGTGTCTGCTCAGTGAATACAAAGTCGAATCAGCCCAAGTACATCTGCACGGATCAAGGTATATCAAACATACATCATCCACGAGGAGATCCCAATCTCAAGTATCCAAAAGCTTCATATGCATAACCCGCACTGTTGCTCAATGTCTAATAAGCATACAAAGACGCTCCCACTGGCACAAAAGCTATAAGTGTCATGCAAATAAGCTCAAACAAAGCATGTAAAAGCACCAGTGACGAAGTACCCAAGATCATACATCAATAAGATATCCAGAGCATATGAGTGGTCAAGTATCCAATGATAGCATCCAATATCATGAAGACAATCCCAATCAATCTCTATGACGAGCCAAAGCAAGACCAAAATAAGCTCCAGAATATCCAAAGTCAAGCCCAAACGAAGTTTCAGTAGCATTCAAGTCCAAACAATGTTACTAGCATGTGTAGGTAACATAAGCATCAAGCATGTACCAACAGGTCATACATAGACCATAGGTATAACCTCTGTTACAAAGTATGCCAATGTAGACCAATGTCAAGTAAATGCCAACCAATACGGAGCTCAAACAAGACTCAAAATACATTCTGGAACTATCCAAAGCATTCACTAACCTTCATTTGCATCCCAATAGTCATATGAAACACCCAGGAAGCACCTGTGACCAATAGGCAGAGCATAAAGTAACTAAATGAGATTCAGCCCCGGAGTGTACAGCAGTGATTTATTGTGTAAAACTGAGTATTTCAGGCCATTAAATCAGCTTCAAATGATGGCCAATCAATAGACATACATTCCCCAAACATTTAGGGACCACTCGGTACCAACAGGACATAATCGGTCATCAAATGACCATGTAACATAAGTATAAAATGTAATGACAGGGGGCTGCCCTGTTTTGGGCTGCTTGTGGACTGTGTAAAATAGTCAATGGCTGAGCAAATTCAGCCCCAAAAGCATCCCACATCATAGACAAACATTCCCCTAGTATTCGGGAAGCATTCGAGACCAATCGGGCATCAAATGTCAATACCAAAGTGATCCAGACATAAAATGCTTATGTAGCACTGCTGTGGGTTGCTTAAAAACTGTGTATAACAATCCCAAACCTGAAGTAAATCACATCAATGCTCAATGCCAAGGCTTGGGATCAAATGCCAAGCATAAACCAAGTGTATAGTGCCCAAATGAGGCTGCCAATGAGTGCCAAGGGAGGGCTGAAGCAAAAAACGAATTTTTTTGCAGCCCCTTCCTGTTGTACCTTGCAAACTGAAATAAACACTCAAAAGAATGCTTTAATACCTTTGAAGGAATGCTCTGAGGGTTCCCAAATGGGCCGGATAGGTGCTCGGGAAGCCGAGAAGTGACAAGAGCTCGAGAGAGTTGGCTATGGCTACCGGGAAGGAGACCCAACGAGTGTAGGTAATCAATAGGAAGCTAAAGGAGTCACGGACTAAGCTCGAATGCTCAAGCAACCACGCTATGATACCAGTTGAAAGGTGAGAAGGATCGAAGCTTGCTTGGAAGAGCTATGGCGGGAGAGCAAGAGCAAGAAAGAGAGAGACACAAAATGGAAACTCTAACAATCACAATGTGTGACCGGGCCTTTCTTTATTCAAACAGTCACTAAAAGAATAAAAAATAAACTGACGGTGACGGGCGCCCGCCACTTGCAATGTGCAGTGGCGAGTACTGTCAGTGTAATAATACACGGGCGGCTAAGCAGAGGCACCTTTACCCCATCCAGCACTGTCACTTACCAGAATCAGCCAACAGGAGGCTACATTTGCAGCTTCCTGCTGCCACCCAGCATCTACAGCACATCCTAGATCAGTCACCCTGCTGCCACTACTGCCTTTGCAGCCTGATCTGCATTTTTTCAACTGCTTCCCTGTATTTCATCTCTTGTGCAGGCCACCCTCCTGCCACAAGTCACGACCATTCATCAGCCTATTCTAGAAAAATTCCCCACTCTGATCTGCATTTACTGTGATCATACTCACAGGCTGCCTGCTGCAATTCAGGATCCATTCAGAATACCACACACTCTCCAGTTCAACTCTGCCCCAGTCCACTCTGAGACAGAGAGGTTCAAGGTTATAGTAATCACTTTGCATAGTCTGTTTTCAGCATTTATTCTCTTTCATTCTGAGTCACTCTAGTTCTAATGTTCATCATTGTGTTTTGTTGTCCACTTTGCATTTTTCTTCTTTGCTTGAGGATTTCTTTACAATAGGGGCTTTACTTACAAGCCAGAGTTCACAGTATACTGAGGAGCCAAAATGCTCGTGATGATTGCAAGTGTTTGGAGTAATGTAAGTTCACATTGTAAATGAAGTAAATTTGAGTGCTAACAATTCATTCAAGTCTACAGCAATGAAACATGAATGAATATATACACATACTAGGAAGACAAAGAGAGAGAGTTTGGATCTTCAACATCACAATGGTGCATCTACTTTTTTGAGCCTCCACTAGAGGATACTCAAGTATAATAAATGTGTTTGGATATGGGCATGGGAGCTAATGTTTATCCATTCACCGCCTTCCAAAGAGCATAGGCAGCATCTTGGCATAGTGGCCCTTCAAGAGATAAGGAAGCACCAAAAGTCCTCCACCCTCCGTATCCAAAATGCAAGCTTCTAAAAGGGAGGTGCAAGAGGTGATGTACGTTATCCAGGAGAGTACCCTTGGACAGTCTTATTTCTTTCACACCCGTTTTAAGTCTTTCATCTAAAAAACACTAGGCCACTCAATGGACCTCCTCAAAGGTATTTTCTTTTCTCTAACTCTCAACAAGTTAGCAAAAGCGAGTGTTGCAATGCTAGCCTCTCTCTCAAAAATGTGAATATCGACTTACACGATTTCAGCATGCATGTTAAATGACATAGCTTACCGTCCTTCTTTCAACAAGTTACATTTGCATAGAGCGACAGTTCAAATTACCAAGAGTCAAATTACATCTATGGTGATCATACTTGATTTTTCGGAAAAATGTCAGCAATGAGCTTCTTATAGCGCTTGACAGGCTGACGTGATCTTGATCTCAAAGCTGGACAGCACACGCAGAAGCTTCCACAGACGGGCAGCACTCTTCTGGACATAAACCCCATGGCAGCAAACCTGGAAAAGGAATCAGTTTTTTTTCAAATGAATTCAGAAGCAGATGATCAAAGTAACCAAAAAGGAACTAGGAGTCATCGTGATCACCGTCACCTTTCAACGGGAGAATGCTGTCAATGTGGCAATCCATTCACTCAGGAGCTCTCCTTGGACACGGATGAGTGGAAACTCATCGTGTGTGTGTGTGTGTGTGTGTGTGTGTGTGTGTGTGTGTGTGTGTGTGAAGATCGGCTATGTCAACGTGGCCACCTCTTCTTGGACTGTGAATTTGAGGGACTCGATCCTCCTTATACCTGCGTTTTGATGAATGAGGAAGAAGGAAGGTGGAAGACTGGTGAAGCGTCTCCCACCCATCTTCTTCCTCTTCTGATCGGCCCCGTGACCGGCCCCTTCTCTCTTTCTCTCTCTCTCTCTCTCTCTCTCTCTCTCTCTCTCTAGCTTTCCGATGTTAATATGACGTAAAATAACGTCGATCAAACAAGGGTGTACTTCAAGGTGCCTTGCTTGGTTAATATAAAACCTGCTGAATCTTCATCTTTTCTTTAGTACTACTAGTGTTCCCTATTCGCGCGCAAGAAACATTAGACCGCTTCACCAGGTTCTCACTATCATTTAGGTGAGCCGGGGCAAGGAGGCGATTCCCAAGCTTTCATGGCATTGAAAGAGTGATCCTTTGGCCAAACCTCCCAAAAATTTAAGTCTGATCAATGGCACATGTTGCCACTTTGAACATTACAAAACTCCGCTCTAGATCTTTAAAAGAAATATCTTTGATAGAAAGTCGTGAAACATGCCACCTCCATCGTAGGATCTTTAACAAAAAGTCATGAGACATGTCACTTCCATGGTCATTCTTCTTCTTTTTTAAAGTACCTTGCACTACATTGCATGCCTTCATTCCAAGTAGAGCTCATTTGCATTGCCCTCACCATTAACTTCTCCTCCTTCATACCCATCAAAACATATAAAAGCTGCTTGCATTGCAATTTCACTTCATCATTTATCAAATACTCATGTTTCTCTTTCTTTGAGAACAAGCTTCATGGATGAAACACGATAACTATTGGATGAAAAGATGGAGTGATTGATGATGATGGATAGGACTATTGAGCTTGGTAGGCCAACTTGGATGGCCAAGAAGTGGTCGTGTGAGGCTACATACACAAAAGTGGGAGAAGATGGTGGAGCAGCAAACAAACCTACCTCCAAAAATTTGTTTCCTTGGCAAGTCATGAAACTACGTTTGGCAATGTGTGTTGATTCCTCAAGCGCCTTCAAGTAATGGTCAAATAACCGAGCAAGGTCACTTTGAACAGGAAAATTGCAAGTGGATCGATTATTTAATTCTACTGGGATTTTAAACCGCGAGTGAGCTGTACGACCACCTGGCAAAAGCAAGGCAGCAATGCCACATGATGCTGTTGCCAACGCTATGCGACCACCACTGCGCACCTTCGCAAGTAAACATTTGTATAGGAAAGTCTTCCTAGACCCACCAAGACCATCCAAAAAGAATACATCCCTAGTATTTGTATCAACAGTATCCATGACTGCACCAAAGGCAATTCTTTGTCCTTCATTCAACATTCCCTCCATGGATTCAGAAACCCTATGTTGTTCTGATATGTTGCATGCATATTCATCTTGCAAAAGAGGGTTAGCATGCAGTTGTGATTTTGGTTGATGAGGTTTAGGCAACCCATCAAAATCACAAAGTCTTCGTCCAACATGACGTAAAAGGTCTTGCAGATGCAACAAAGCCATGTTAGATGCCTCATGATGCACAACACCAAGAGAGACGTGCACGTGCTGTAGCTGCAATCTATACATGATATCCTCTACCATTGGCACCAAAAATCTTTCCCATAGATGGCCAGGCCGAGCTGGCTCACAAAAGACCAAAATTGTAGTCCTAGCATCTAGACATATGCGGTTACACACAAACCATTTAGTAAGAGTAGTTTTTTGGAAGTCTTCATTCAGCACAACATCTGGTATACTATCTATATCCTGAAACACCACATAGTTCTCACCAGGTAAGTGTGCCTGCAAACATTGTATATCGGGCTTTTCATCGTGCAATGCATAATCATAGATCCGCCAACATGCCTCAAAGGCAGAAACATATCGTGCATCCAAATAACTTTGTATCACGTCCACCTTGTGAGCATCGCCACCATTCCGAACTGAATCAACCCCAACAGAAAATTTGACTGTTGCACGATCGTGCCCCTTGTACACATACTTATACAAATACTTCACGGCCACAATTGTCGAGCACACCTCCACATTTATGTGTGCATTGTATTTTTTACTCAAGAATGGATTATATGGAACAATCCATCGATTATCAATAACATTACCATTTATGATCACTGAGTTTCCATCATCTTGTCTTCAATAAATGGGATAGCCAAAACTATTAACCGTTGTCATGCCCACTAATTTTCGCGGGTAATCTTTAGTACATCTACCCTTGTCCATACAGGGACTCTTGGGGTTCAATCCTCCACAAGGGCCATGAATGTTGCACTTTGAAATTGTCTTAAATAAGGCTGGAAACTTAACTCTATTGGGTAACTCAGCACAAACCAGTCTATCGTAGTGACATGCTTCAGAAGGTTTGAAAGATATCTCTAAAATTAGCAAAGTATGAGAATGTGGTAGCCCCCTCTTTTGGAATTCAATCACAGTAACATAGCCTACAACCTTTCCAAAGATATCCTTCCACAATAATGTATACATTAAATCAGCATGCTTTTTATGAAACACGCGAGCAGTCAAATCCAGATGGTCATAAGCACTTTGCCCAGGCAATAAAGCATTAGTTATCTCCAACCACTTTGGATTGCATGTCATTGTTATAAAAAGGTCAAGTTTTCCCTTACATCGCACTATAGCCATGGCATCCTGATATAATTGATACATGTGCCCTGGTCCACCTGTGAATGATGACGGTAAAACTATCCTCTTGCCAATAGAGGCACCAACAATCGGCATTGTCCCATTATTGTTTGCCCCCACTATGTCTGCCAAGCCTTTGTAGGCCTTTGATCGTAACACTGATTGATTCTGGCGACACCAAGTTAACCTGCACTGCTCTATACTACAATAAGCATCAACAATAAATTGCTATAATAGTCGACCAGCGTGCAATATGCACACCTCAGTATCTTCGCGTACTTGAAGACGAAATGCATAAAACTGCATTTGGGTAACACGATTTTTATTGGACAATTCATATATGTTAACAGGAACACTAACATTATTGTAGGGAACCTTTACATACCAACCATCATCCCCCATATGAAAAAGGAGGATATATAGCATTGGCATATATGCCCTATGCAAGTTTGAAATAGCAACACATCAACCACCTCGAGTGTAAACATGAATATCCTGACGATCAAGAGTACCCTCGTCACCCTGCCCTGGCATGATAGCTGCAACCTCAGTTGCTGCAGGAGCAGAGCATTGTTTACTAGTTCTTTGAATACCAAAAATACTCATTCTTAGTTCCTGCGCGTGATTATTTTGCAATTGCAAACCCACTAACCTAAAGGCACGTGCATATATGTTGTGTCAATGCATCATACATTGAAGCTCCCCTAGCAAGTTTGGTAATAAATCATGCATAACCCCTAGCCTATTAAGCAACTCATGCTCGGTATCATAAAAACATAGAGTTGTGCAAATCTTGGCCTTTCTTGATGATGCACATCAGGAAGCAAAGCACCTATACGATGATAAACAAAGCCATGCACTCTAAAGGTGTAACCATTCCCGATAACAGGTAGCTCGTCAACATTAGCTCCGAGTGATATAGCGCAGTTGTATGCTCGTATGTTGTTTTTAAATATCCTACTCTGAGGGTGCATACCATGCAACAAATCATGCAATGGCTGTGGTGGATGTTGCAATGGTGGCAACATTACTTTTCCATTTCGACAACAGTGTCTTCCAAACAAAATCGACCCTTGAACCCGAGTCTCACATCTCCACAACTTAATTGAACACCTTTCACACATCACAGAAAGACTCCCCATGGAATGCACATCCAGCTCTTGAAATAGTAGTATTGACATTGCTGGGTGAACATCTGTTGCAGGCAAAGCATTTAAAATGGAGCACAATCCACCATTTTGGGGATCAAAAACAGCAATATTATGAACATGTGACTCAGTAGCCACGAAATTTTCCACATTGTGGTGATTTCCAAAATCTAAACCAACATGCTGTTCAACTGGCTCATTATCCCCATTTACAAATTCAACACGATGAGACACACTCTCGCAAACCACTCCACTAAGATTTCCCCCATGTTGGCACTTAGACATTGAAACATTATTAACATGTGACTCGAAAGTCACATGATTAAGACCATTGCAACCACCCACTGATGGCAAAGCATTCGTCAAATCCACACCAAACTGTCGCAGGGCTTGAAATCCCCTAATGGTTCTATCCGGTGATAGCAAAACATTAGCCACATCTATATCAAACTGTGGTTGGCCACATCTATACCAAACTGTGGTTGGCCTAGTTCACGATGACCACTTAGAATCTCCTCATGGAACGTCAAGTTTTCAATGTCTCTTTTAATGGATCTACCATGATCTAAAATCCCTTTCCGAGCCTTGAGTCTAGCAACTTGTCATCGCTCATACCTTGTGGAAGTAAGCATGTCCCTACGAACACGCAACACATAGTCTCTGCTAGTTGCTCGATGCGAACACCCCATATTGATCAGTTGGCCACAAAACCTATTATCAACGTATAGACACATTTAATATTTAAATATCTAAATATTAAGATTAAATATCAAGACACAAAACCACTGCAACCCAGTCAATGTATCTGTCTACAAAGATGCTGTGCTCGCCCATTAGAGAGAGAGAGAGAGAGAGAGAGAGAGAGAGAGAGAGAGAGAGAGAGAGAGAGAGAGAGAGAGCCTGGTTCCTGAGATAGAAGTAACCTTGGTAATAAACACATGCACAATTAATCCATTTCAATTAATTAACAAAAGAAAGTAAACATGCAACCGCAGAAACGACTATCAATACACTTTATCAAAGGCATGGTTTGATTTCTAAACTAAATGTATTGCATACATTCGATGTACACAATATATCAAAGTTAAAAATACCAACCATCATTGGACTATTAAATCTGCTCCATGTAAATATCAAGAAAGAGACATCACGTCATACACACTCAATACATTTTACTCAAATACGCTTTGTTATATCAAAAGTGTTACACATCTTAGCACTTTCCACGTAGGCTTTACAAAAAAGAAGCAAATATTATCATAAAAAGTGCTAGCCCATGCACTTTAAAATATGCAAGACAATATGAACCTATAAGTTCCAACCTAAGCAATTCTTGCATTATACAAAGACATCCTTCCGCAACACATACACATAGTCTCCTTAGATGCGACCATTCATCTGACGGCTCAATTGTTGCAACAAAGCATTAAACCTACTAACATTCATTTGAAACTGCAAGAACGGCAACTGACAACCCCTTTGGCAGATCACAGGTTCGTGGTCATCTCCAAGCCCCCAAACCGAAGCCCACATATCGTTCACCAGTAGATTCATTAATCTGCTTGTCTCATAAATATTTGCTAAAAGTGCTCTTACTTCACCACCCAGATCAGTCGACACTTGCTGGAGAACACCCTGTGTGTGCTTTGTCTCGCACACAACACTATACAGACCTTTAGCCTGTTCATGTAACTCCATTGAGTACATGGCAAGCGCACTATCAACACGCGTACATAAACTCGTCTGCATTTCCATCAACTCATTCATATTGGCCTCAAGTTTTTTAAAGTCTGAAGCACCCGAAGTAGCCCTTGTGTTTCTTCGAATCTTTGCAGCTCTTGTACATTTAGCAACATGCATCTCTTGTCCCCTTGCCACCTCTTTCATTTTTCGCACATTCATTCTATTAGAGCCCATACGTTGGCTGCAATGAAACATATAAACAATCATCTCTAAAAATATAAACAGTAGCACTTTGATGCAATCACAATTAACAAAACTATCTTCCATACCCATGCGAATAGCTCCAAGCTGGCAAGCGTCGAAGAGATGATGTCATTGCCATTTTTTTAAATTCAACTTAATCCACTACATTCAATGGAGTCGAAAGCACTACGTCGGGAATATCTCCTATGGCTTCGCTTTGTTCCATGGCTACACCAAACCTTAAAGAGAACATAAGAGTTGCACAACAAATAAATCTCAGAGATATTTGCACACCAAACGTCAAGACATAAGTGATAGATACATTCACAACCACAAAACCTAAATGCACGAAACAATATATGTACACTATGCATGAGTGCTATCATGCACACATGGCACTCACCAAGTACCAGCCACGGATTGCCTAAAGGCCCCGCGAATGGATCTTCATTCATGTGCATCCGCACAATCTTCTTGAGAGTAAAGAACACATGGCACTCACCAAGTACTAGCCACGGATTGCCTAAAGGCCCCGCGAATGGATCTTCATTCATGTACATCCACAAAATCTTCTTGAGAGTAAAGAACATGTCCTATACATGAAGGTATTCTAAGTCTCGAAATACTTATTGGTGCCAATCCCACAGGACACACAATAACTTACCAACTCACATTCACAACCACAAACCCTAAATGCGCGAAAGAATACATGTACACTACACATGAGTGCTATCATGCACGCATGGCACTCACCAAGTTCCAACCACGCATAGCCTAAAGGCCCTGCCAATGGGTATTCATTCATGTACATCTGCACTATCTTGAGAGAAAATAACATGTCCTATACAGTAAGATGTCCCCAGTCTTGAAATACTTATTGGTGTCAATCCCATAGGACACACAATAACTTACCAACTCACCTTCGCAACCACAAACCCTAAATGCATGAAAGAATATATGTATGCTACACATGAGTGCTATCATGCACACATGACGCTCACCAAGTACCAACCACGCATTGCCTAAAGGCCATGCCATGTCGATCTTCATTCACGTACATCAGCACAATCTTGAGAGAAAAGAACATCTCCTATATAGAAAGGTGTCCCCAATCTTGAAATACTTATCGGTGTCAATCCCATAGGACACACAATAGCTTACCAACTCACATTCGCAACCACAAACCCTAAATGCATGAAAGAACACATAAGCCACCTAAGTATGAGAGAGAGAGAGAGAGAGAGAGAGAGAGAGAGAGAGAGAGAGAGAGAGAGAGAGAGAGAGAGAGAGAGAGAGGGGAGGGAGGCAAACTATACAAAACGTCCCAACATATCAAAGTTGCAATCATTCTATGTATCTAATCCAATCTAAGTTACAAAAGTACATTAGCAAAATTTCTTGGTAATCGAGAGAGAAACATAGAGAAACAGAGAGAAAGAGGGACTATTAAAATGGTTTAAAAGTAGTTTTATAATTTACAAGACACATACGATGTGTTTCAAAATGAAGATTTTCATCAAACAATTCGTTTAAGAAGTCTTGCAGGAATTACATATACCAAGCAAACCATGACAAAGAAGCACTGGTTAACATTGCCAAAAACCTATTGTGGACCATTATTCAAAGATGCAACGTTCTCTAGTGCATATCAAGGGCAATGATCTCCAGTGCCAGAAGATGAGCCTACACGGCTATTCATCTGCGTTAACATTGCTGAAATCTATTCAGATAAACTTTCAAAGAAGTAAGTTGCACATCAAGAGCAATGTTCTCCGGTGCAACTAAGCTCTCGTTCTTGTGTGCAATCAGCTCACATACTCCATCCTCTATACGACCTGCACTATCAAGAATATCTTTCAACTTCTCTTCTTGATCGTTCGAAGATCCAGCATGCGGCCACCAATTTTTTTGGATATGTTTATAAATGTCACCTATATAACCCTTGATTTTTTCTAACTCGCCCTGTATCATTACTGCATCAGCAAGGTGCCCTTTATATTTCTCGTCTAACATTCTCTCAATCCTCTGTAGACGGTCACCAATGTTCTCAGAAATTGAAATCGAAGCTTTTTGACGCCGAAATAGTGTCTTCACTTCTTTTCAATCCCATCTAATCGATGAATAAACCTTAAGGAACCAACGAAACTATCATGCCTTGCAACATGCTTAAGTGCACGACAAACGGCCTTTTTCCTTGTGGCCTCCTTTATTTTGCATGCATTTATTTGCACGTTAGAAGTACACTGGATAATATCTTCTACAGACATATTCTTGTTTGCTGTAGAAGCCTCCATACTGGACAAAAAGCACGCATTAGCCTTGAAGGATATATAAAATATTCTCGAAATTTAAAAACAACAAAAACTCCCATGTCTAATACTGCCAAAGTTCAACTAACCCTCTCTCTCTGCTTCTCCCTCTCCCTCTCTGTACACCTAACCAACCAACCAATGGACTAACTAACCAACCTCTAAACTAAAGTAACCTACCAACTAAACTAACAAAACCAAGTAAGGTAAGCAACTAATCTAAGGTAAAACCTATTTAACTCACTTACTATATTTAACTAACTTACTATTTAAACCAATAAATAAATCAAAACAAATTTACAACCGGAGAGAGAGAGAGAGAGAGAGAGAGAGAGAGAGAGAGAGAGAGAGAGAGAGAGATCATTGAAGTAAAACAAGCTAACCCTAAACTATATTTAAAGTAATTAACACAAATAACCAATCAATCTAACTAAACTATTCGATAGATAATAAACAAAAATAATTTAAACAAACTAATCTAATAAGCTAACGGATCTAACCAAACTAACCCTAAACTATATCTAAAGTAACTAACACACAATCTAAAGTAACTACTAACTACTAACTATCCAAATTAACTAACTAAATAAACTAACTAAACTAAACAAACAACCAAAACTAACTAAACTAACTAAACTAATCTCTCTCTCTCTCTCTCTCTCTCTCTCTCTCTAAACTATATCTAAAGTAACTACTACCTTACTAACCCTAAACTATAACTACCAAACTAAACTAACTAAAGTAAACCAACAAAACTAACAACCTATTTAACTAACTAACTTACTATTTAAACCAATAAATACATAAATACATTAAAACAAATATAAAACCTAAGAGAGAGAATGAGAGAAACACAATCTAAAGTAACAAAAAAACAAAAAACAAACTAACCCTAAACTAACACACAATCTTCTAAAGTAACTAAGCAACCAATCTAAGGTAAAACCTACTAACTAACTAACCCATAACACATATATAAACTAAAATAAAAAAACAAACCAACCCTAAACTATATCTAAAGTAACTAACACACAATGTAAAGTAACTACTAACTAAATAACTAAATCCATATATAACACACAAAAATAATTTAAACTAACTTATCTAATCAACTAACTGAATAAACTAACTAAACTAAATAACTAACTAAATAACTAAATAAAATAAACTAAATAACTAAACTAAATAAACAACTAAAACTAAATAACTAACTAACCACAAATCTAACCAAACTAAATAACAACCTATTTAACTAACTAACTTATTTAAACCAATAAATACATCAAAATAAATTTACAACCTGAGAGAGAGAGAGAGAGAGAGAGAGAGAGAGAGAGAGAGAGATCACCGACCTGATATACCAATCCTCACAAACAAACTGCATAAAATAAACCAAAATACCAATAAATTAAACCTCTCTCTCTCTCTCTCTCTCTCTCTCTCTCTCTCTCTCTCTCTCTCTCTCCCCTTTCTCTCTCTCTCTCTCTCTCAAGTAACTAACACATATATAAACTAAAACAAAAAAGCAAACTAACCCTAAACTATATCTAAAGTAACTACTAACTTACTATTTAACTTATCTAATCAACTAACTAAATAAAATAACCGAAACTAACTAAATAACTAATTAAATAAACTAACTAAACAACCAAAACTAACCAAATAACTAAATAAAATACCACAAGAGAACCATTCTTGGATACTCCAAGGCTCACCTTGACATATTTGAAGTCCAAGACAATGTGGACTTTTGAATGGCTAAACATAAATATGACTACCAAACTAAACTAACTAAAGTAAGCCAACAAAACTAACAACCTACAAATAACTATATAAACTAAATAACTAACTAAATAAACTAACTAAACTAAATAAACAACAAACTAACTAAACTAACTAACCACAAACTAACTAAACTAATCTCTCTCTCTCTCTCTCTAACCCTACCTTACTAACCCTAAACTATATCTAAAGTAACTAACACACTATCTAAAGTAACTACTAACTTACTAATCAACTAATTAAATAAACTAACTAACAAAATAAAATGACCAACTAAACAACCAAAACTAACTAAATAACTATATAAAATAACTAAATAAACTAACTAAACTAACTAACCACAAACAACCAAAACTAAACTCTCTCTCTCTCTCTCTCTCTAAACTATATCTAAAGTAACTACTACCTTACTAACCCTAAACTATAACTACCAAACTAAACTAACTAAAGTAAACCAACAAAACTAACAACCTATTTAACTAACTAACTTACTATTTAAACCAATAAATACATAGATACATCAAAACAAATATAAAACCTGAGAGAGAGAGAATGAGAGAGACACAATCTAAAGTAACAAAAAAACAAAAAACAACTAACCCTAAACTAACACACAATCTTCTAAAGGAACTAAGCAACTAATCTAAGGTAAAACCTACTAACTAACTAACCCATAACACATATATAAACTAAAACAAAAAAAATACCAACCCTAAACTATATCTAAAGTAACTAACACACAATGTAAAGTAACTACTAACTAAATAACTAAATCCATATATAAAATAAACTAAATAAACTAAATAACTAAACTAAATAAACAACCAAAACCAAATAACTAACTAACCACAAATCTAACCAAACTAACTAACAACCTATTTAACTAACTAACTTACTATTTAAACCAGTAAATACATCAAAACAAACTTACAACCTGAGAGAGAGAGAGAGAGAGAGAGAGAGAGAGAGAGAGAGAGAGAGAGAGAGAGAGAGAGAGAGAGAGAGAGAGAGAGAGAGAGAGAGAGAGAGAGAGAGAGAGAGAGAGAGAGAGAGACTCCAAGGCTCACCTTGACATATTTGAAATCCAAGACAATGTAGACTTTTGAATGGCTAAAGATAAGTATGACTATACAATTGCACTAATTTTGATTATGTTAATAGTGTATCAAATAGAAGATTTATGTATTGTTTTCTCTTCTCACTTAGGTTTGGTGATAGTACCAAAAGAACCTAAACTACAACTATGTTATATTGGGATTTAACATCTTCCAAACTCTTAGTTCACCAAAGATAGATCATTCTCCATGCAAAATTGAATAATCTAGTGCTCTAGCTACACTCTACCAAGAATTGCAAAGAGTATAAAAGGCCCAAGAAGGCATGTATAATGGAATTACACTCTCATGATAGCCTACGGTAGCTCCTTGGAAGCTTCAAGCCACCAACCTCTCTCTTTAATCACAGGTAGTACTATCAATAAGAAAAAGGCAGAAAACAATAGAAGAAGGGAATCTCTCTCTCTCTCTGACGACTGGCCGTCAGAGAGAGAGAGAGAGTAGTGGCCTCTTGGACCTCCGACGTGGACCCCACCCTCGCCCAGATGACCCCACCACCATCCGCGCAAGCTCCTGCACCGCCTAGCTAACTTAGCCTCCGAGCTGGAGAACTACGCCACCTTCTTCGGTGCCGACTGCGTGACGTCGCACGCCAATGCGCCATAGTACTGCCATAGTACTCTCTCTCTCTCTCTCCGACGACTGGCATAGTACTGCCATAGTACTCTCTCTCTCTCTCTCTCTCTCTCTGATGACTGGCCCTCAGAGAGAGAGAGAGTACACCGCTTTTCGCCAAACACTCAATGTTAGAGAGAGAGAGAGAGTACTCCAAACTCGCAATGTACTCCAAACCCTCTCTCTCTCTCTTTGACGGCTAATCGTCAGAGAGAGAGAGAGAGAGAACGCGCGTTCTCTCTCTCTCTCTCTCTCTAACGATTGGCCGTCACAAAGAAAGAGAGAGTATAAGATTAGGCGACCAGGAAGTTACCCCACGGGATATACTCTCTCTCTCTCTCTCTCTCTCTGATGGCCAGGATGAAGCGTGGAGGACTGACCAGTAATGGAGAGAGAGAGATATGACGGGCAGTGGAGAGGACATGACCAGCAGTGGGGAGAGAGAGAGAGAGAGAGAGAGAGAGAGAGAGAGAGAGAGAGAGAGGACTCACCTGTTGCCTGTTGCCTGCTCCTGCTACCTGTTGGCTTGCCTCCTTCTGTCCCGTGAGAGTGAGAGTGAGAGTGAGAGTGAGAGTGAGAGGAGAAGAGAAGAGAAAAGAAGGTGGTGGAAGGAGACCACATTTCCTTCTGCCCCCAATCATGTGACATAAATGGTCACTTTGGTTTGGTTTGGGAGCTAGGTTCGGAAACACTGTGGTGGTTCGACACTTTCCCGAACCTGTAGCTCAAATAATAATGTAGTATAGATGTAGAGCCTTTTCCATCCCCTTATCTTACTAGTTTTTGAGGGTGGAGTCAAAGTTTACGAAGAAGAAACATGCCCTAATGCCACCAAAATTCGAAGGTTCATCTACAAAAACAAGTCTCAAACATGTAGGTTTCATGGTGCTCTAATTATAATATCATTTTATTGCTACCAAAATCATATGTTGTTTATTTATTTGACTTGTTACATGTGTGCACACATGTAACACTAGATGTATTGTACCAAGTCGATAGGCATGGAATTAATGTGTTGTGTTTCTAATGTGCAAATTATTAGTAGCTAGAGTAATGCAAATGCTACAATTTCTTGTATTTATCTATGGAGCATATTTAGTGTGCATGATTTACTATTTTGGGTGATACTATTGTGCATATTTACTATGGCCTAAGACAAGATGATTATTTTTGTAAAATTAGATTTGTTATTTAGGCCTTCACAAAGATGGTGGGACAAAGATAACTTGTAAGTGCAAGGAAAGTAGAAGGCCAAAAAGGATCCTTTTAATGATTTTTGAGCAAAAAAAGTTAAGAAATACAAATCTACAATTATGATGAGGGAAGATTGTATTCATTCTCTTATCGTGCACTCATGTCTATATTTCTCTCTTGCTCTCAAGTTATCTCTCAATTTGGTGGTTAATTTTCATCAATGTGAAGGGAATAACATCGGTATCAAAATATGAGGTTATTGGATAGCCATTGTAATAAAGGTTATTGGATTCGACGTTCACGATCAAATAATCAGGGACTTCAACACCCTAATGCAAATAACAATCACAACATAAAAAGATCTTTCAATTCCTTTAAACCTACCACTCTTTTAGCTTCACAACTATCCAAATTTCAATCAAAAAATAGCATTTAACAAAAGCCTACCAAATCTAAAGAAAAATCACAAGCAACCAACCTTAATACTCAACATACAAAATCTAAGTCTACTTGCTATCAGTGTTGTAAGACTAGACATATCTAAGCTAACAGACATGTAAAGCTAGCACCTAACCATAATACCACAATTGAACTCCACAACATTGAAGAGCTATTGTACTAAGCACATGATTGGACTAACAACTCTCCACAATGATGGATATCCAACAAAGGCAAATACTCATCACGTATGCAGATTTCTTTACATGCTTTACTTCACGCAAAAGGTTTTCTTAAAGACAGAAATTACTATATTGCATGATGACGGTGGTTCACATGACTTCATCATAGAGAAGTTGATTAAGAAATTGCAACTAGAAACTACTTCTTCACTCTACAAAAATAAATTTCCATTCCAAGGCATTAGATACAATGATACAAGAGAAATAGAGGTTTTAGAAATCACTATGTGTTTATTTAAAGAAAAATAAAACTTTTTAATTGCATTGTTATTTTAGATAGGCCTTTTAGACATTAATGCAATCTATTTATTGATTACCAAACACATCATCACTTTTGACTTTCGACATCAAACTATCTTCTTAACTAATGATCTAAAAGAAAAATTGTTACTAACTAAACCCAATGTATAACAAGGCTTGATCTACAGTGAATAAACCATGAAAAGCAAGATACATTGAAAGGTAAACATCCACTTGAGTTCTAGAAATGCAAAACTTGAGTTATGTAATCTAAAAAGCATGGAAAGCACTGCAAAAGAACATGGCTAAATTGATCAAAAGGGCTATAAATGTGTTAAAGATTGATTTTGTGGATAATGGATATTCATACTGAGAGTCGAAGGACTAAAGTGTTTTTTTGAGATCTTGTGTGCCTTTAGCCCAGAAAAGTTTGCCCAACAAAGCTAAATTTGAAGATAAGTTTACATGTATTCATAACTATGTTGTAGGTGATATCTTGGAGTTGTTTTACTGCTATAAGGATGTCCTTCTCACAGAGAATTGTGAAAAAATTGGGATTGAAATACATTCGGATGGTCTATTGCACTTTTGGAGCATGCTTGGCAGAGTTTATAGTCTTTTATTAGTGTGTATTGCCATAGCACAGGTAACCGACATGAAGATACGCCAGTAATTCTACAACTAGACTGCACCTATGTAGTCCATCCTTGGTGATGACACATTCACTATGCCACCTCTTCCTTTCTTAGTGAGTTCACATTTAGTGATTGCATGTACATACGTTGTGTACTTTTGTGGGAGCTTTCGCTCAACTGCCAAGACCCACGGACCGCTTATTGATTCAAGCGTTCCAAGCCGAGCACTAATGGCTACCTCTCACATAGCCGACGCGCAATGCATACCTTACGGGTGTAGTAAGCTTACCTTGATGTCGTTCGAGTTACCTCCTCTCCCGCACACTCCGGTAGCTCCACGATCCAAGTGCAAGCTTCAAGCAAGCTCTATCCTCAAGCTTCGCGCTCCAAGCTCCATTGCCGCGAGCAAGACAAGAGAAGAGAAGAGAAAAGAAGAAGAGAGGAGAAGATGGAGAGCTTCTCCTCCTCGGTCCCTCACCCTCACACACTCACTCCCTCACACTCTCACACTCCCTCTCTCAAGCACAAGCTCAAGCAAGCAAGAAGAAGAAGAAGAAGAAGAAGAAGAGGAGAGCTACTTTTGGCCACACACAAGAATGAGCTTCTCATTCACTTTTCAACTTTATATACAAAACCCTAAATCCCTTTTGGGCGGTCATCCCCTTTTTCCCTTTTTTACATGGCCGGCCGTAGCCTAGGCCCTTTTTCCCATTGTCCTTCTATCTTCCTAGCTTCCTTTCCACCGCCCGTCTACATTTACAATTTGCACGGGTGAGAGCCCGGCGCTCCTTGAATTAAACCATGATGCGCTTGCGCTCTTTTACAAAAGTTTTGACTTGCGCTTTTCCTTGTGCGCCTTTCTTCCTTATTTAGGACTCTTCTCCTTGTGCGTCTTTGTCTTCCGTTTCTCTTTGCCTTGGCCTTTATCTTTGTCTTCTGCTTTAGCTTTTCTGGATTTTCCACCTTCGTTCGTTTAAGGGTTAATATTACCCCCCTCCTAGATGAGTGCCAGTCCCATGGCACTCACCGTCGTAGGTAGCAGGCTATAGCATGCACCGAAGACGTGGGTGACAAGGACGCTTGTGGTTTCCGTGGAGGAGTGTTGGTGGTGGTGTGGAAGAAGGTCCTGGGGGCCTGTTGGTGGCCAAGGTGGCTGGTGGAAGGTTGTTGGAGTTGGTGGTAGGGCTATTCTGTGTGGGGATTGCATTGATGGCCAGCACAAGTGTTGGTTTGTTGGGGATTCTGCACATGACGATTCTTTGCGGGCTTGTCGAATGGTAAGGGATAAGCATTCAGAGTTAGGTATTGATGAAGAGCGAACGACACTTTCGTTGGAGTCTTCAACACCTGCAATTGAAAACCTCTCATGTGGTCTCTTCCTAAGGGTAGTGCTAGTCTTCTCTATTGTGCACAAGACATAGTGCAATTAGTTTGGGAGACAGGTCGAACTCTAAGCAAGCTGAGAGTATTGTCATGCACTTGAGGACCCAAACTGTGTATATACTTCGGTGCAGGTATTATGTGAGTGCTTGTGCATACTTAGATATTACTTAGTTAGAAGACTGTCGGCATGGTTCCTTGTATAGCAATGGGTCAGTGAAGCAAGGGGCTAAGTTGATGGAAAATTTTGTCGATGAAGATGGGGAGTACACTTGAAGATTGCTTGAGACATCATTATGGTCTTGTCAAGGCCATGTAGCATAATTGAGCTCCTTGATGTCTAGCTCTTGGTAGCTAGTGACTACTTGTTGTGCTTGAAAAATATGGTGTACTTTTCCGTTGTCTTCCACGCCTTGCTTACCAATGTTGATTGTAATGGCATTGAGATGGAGTGCAAAAGAAATGGCAAGTGGTTCAGGGTGACAGGTCTAACCATTGGCGAGACAAGCTCCCCAGGTGTGTCCTGCCCTTGATGTACCCTGAACAATTGTGGGTGATGCTAAAGGGCTAGGGGACTAGGGACGGAGCCAGTCGAACAAGGTCACCGGACGTACCTAATTTGAGGACCCCTAGGTGCTGTGCTGTGATCGTGGGTACTTCTTATCTTTTCATTCGTTTCTTTTTCTTTTCTTTTCTTTTCTTCTTTTTCTTCTTTTCCCCTTTTTTTTTTTTTGGGAACTTACCTGAGTACAACTATTACAATATGTTGAGGCTATCAGCCTTCCAATGGGTTGGAAAATGTCAAGCTTCGAAGGTTCCGGAAAATTGATATTATAGTGATGATTGTGCCCTAGCCTCTTGTTAGAGAAGCTGTTGTCGAGATGGGGAGATACACTTGAGATATTGCAAACCTCCTTGTGACACCCGCGATGTTGGTACGATTGAGGTAACGACTGCCGTGAGCCGACTATAGAGCTTGACCCAGAAAGGGAGCGTGGCCCATGAATGTGCTTTGGGCCATGCGATGTGGGCGGTTGGGAAGGGTGATTCATGCTTTCGGCAGCGTGGCTTTGCCGCGGCTCCTTGTGGGATCGATGGTCTTGCGGTGATCGGGCATTGAACACTTTCGCCCAAAGACCTGTCTCATCCTGTATTCACTTGTCGCTTCATGAGAGTACAATCTATAATGAACCAGTGCAATGCAAGGAGACATCACTTATCTGAATTCTATGGTGTTAACTTAGACATTTATCACCTGCGCTTGATTAGCTTGTTCTTTTGCTAAACACGTGAAATATATTAAATGCAGATATGAAAAGTTCGTACAATTCGGGAACATGTCAACACTTAACCATTTAAAGACAAGAAGTCATGGCCAGGTAGCATTTGATAAGTCCTTTATACAGCACGGGGCTACTCTATTTGTATGAGGCGGGGCGAGTCTAGGTGGCCAGGTGATTGGGGCGCTGCTAGTGTGGGGCTCCCGTGGGGTTGGGCAGGGAATATGTCGGTCGGGACATGAACGGTGTAATCCCGGCCCGCTACCGTCTCCAGAATATCTTTAAATAATTCATTAAATTCTTCTCTTTCTAGAGGTGCCCCTTCTGCCTTTGAGCATCTGGGGCCCAAGCGGGAGCTGGGAGTGCGTACCACTAGTGCTGCCACCTGTTGCGCGTTTCGAGTCTTGACTTTCTTGACTCGAGGATTCTTTGGCCTTCGCCCTGGGCAATGTCGCTTAGGGCCTCGCTTCTTGGCATACCTCTTGATGGTGGGCACATAGCACTCTGGTGGAGGGGCGCGTGCCACATGCTCCCGCCTTCTGCGAAGAGCGTCTTTGCATGCTAAATCTCCATGATCCTCCATGCGTTCCACCGCAAAAGGAAACCTGCAAGATGCAATCCAAGGGTTTAGACCTTGATACAGGATACAACTATTTGCATGGAAGGGATTTTAGTGTGGTTCATGAAGAGCATATGACAAGAAGGGGAGGGGTGAGGCATGCGGTGTTTGTTGTAGAGGAATGGCCCCCATGATGATGTTCGGTTTGCCGCCAGCCATTAGCCGATATTGGCTTATGCTAAGTTGTGTGGACTGGTTATCATGGAGTGGGATAGGGCACATCCTCGGAAGGGTAGACCAAAACGGAAAGAAGGTGTATAGAAAGGGACTGCACCCTGTCTACAACCTCAGTATTGTTGGTCAAAGCCTCCTATGGCGGTAATGTGGGTTGCATGCCCTTCACTTGGAGGTGGGGCTGGTCACACGGTTTTTGAATGTGTGATGAGATGAGGACTTGAGGAGCTTAGTTTATCTGACCCCACTTTTTTCGCTACGCTTGACTATCATTGCTTGTGTGTTGACATTATTTATACACGGTGACACAAAAAGCAGTGTTTATTTATATACATATTTATAAATCCATGTCACTTCACGAGGATAAGAACCAAGTGTAGAACTTGGGGTTGTACCGGAGCGTGGCACACGCATCTAGTATTCGTGGCAGCTGACTTAATACTGATAGATATTTTGCCACGTCGAGTAGCATGGATCCTTGACCGAGTCTACTGGCAATATGTAACTCCTCCTCAGTGAGAACCTTATCAATCAAAGGGCCCTGTAGTCTAGTCCCAGCTAAGTCCATACCCCGAATGTCAGTGAGCACTCGAAGGGAAGTTGGTGCCACGTAGGTTGGGTCTCTTTGAGACCGCCATTTGGCCAATCGCTCTTCAAAGACTGTCATGATCTGAGCCCCTACTTCGGCCATTACAACGCGGCTTTCGCACCAACGCTGCTCAAATTGACTCTGGCCTGCTGACAGTCACTTTAGTAGCTCTATGTCTACGAGATTCGGTCGGTAGAGCACTTCATTGAACGTGATGGTTAAGTGCAGTTCGTCGGCCTCCTCGTCAGGGATGAGTCGCATATGTTCATGCAGGAGCCTGTCGTAGTGCCTGTTAAGATGTTTTTGTTCTTCCCATGATAGAGGAAAGGTCAAGTAATCTCCAAGCTGCTCCTTGGGGATCGTGCCCATGTCCGCGAGGACGTAGACACACGCGACCACTTTGAGCTTAGCCTCCAACTCAGTTAAGCATTCTGCAAAACTTCTATGTTCAACGAGGGCTTGCTCGGTTGCTATCTCATGCAAAGTTCTAAGAGTCTCCTTAGGCTTTAGCATGGCTGGGGGCTCAGGCCTAGATGAGCAGGACTGGTCAACTCTAGGATTTCTTATGCTCTTGGGGTTCTCACGTTTCTCCTGAGGTTTTGCTGCTATTTTGTCATGGTTCTTCTCGGATGTGACTGGTATAGATTTGTCACCCTGTTGTGACAGCGTTGTATCCACTCTTGATTGATCAATGTGAGTTCTATTATCAGTGGATAGAGTGTTGCAAGCAACTGTTGATGGCAACTGTTGCTTTGGTTTGTCAGAGCACACAGGTGTGTCTGAGGTTTCACCGCTATTAGGAGAGGCATTAGTGGGTTCATTGGTGGGTGGACTCGATGCTTTATTCATATGCTCTCCAGCGCCCTTCGTCTCAATGTTCTTGGGCCCCCACAACCACCTGCATCTGTTGCTGTTTTATATGCTTTCTCCTCTTTTTCTTGGTCAATGAAGGTGCCTCTCTCAATGACTCAGGACCCTGGGCTATATCGACCGTTGATGTGCTTGGTCGGGCCTCAGCATTTCCCTTCTCTAGTGTGTCCTTATGGGACATAGCTGTGGTTTGCTGAATAGCCTAGCTCGGTTGTGAGGGCACAACTGCCGCTCTTTTCGGAGAGTCTAGCTTTTCAACCAACTCCCTTGTGTATAACTCCTCCTGTCTAGGCTTTAGGCACTTTGGAAGCACTGGAGTTGTCGAGGAAGTTGGTTGTGACACCTCCTCCACAGGTAAACTTCTAAGGACATGTTCCACAAGGGGCATTGTCACAGCCAAGTTTTGTGACTGCTGGGATCCCTGATTGGAAGTGGTAGCAGCTAGTTTAGTGGGATGGCTACCCTCGGTGGATTGCGGTGTCAAGTCCCTAGGGCGTTCAGAAGTGGTCATGTCTTTTGTTGCCCTTTGCACATTCACTTGTCTTGTGCCACTGCTGATGTGCTTCCCGTGTCCATTTAGGTGAAGAGGATGTAGGAGATTTGGGACTCCTACGTGGGCTTGGCACTGAGGACTAGAGAATTTGCTCGAGGCTATTAGGCGATTGTGCCATTTGTTTTGTTGAGAAATTAGCCACCTCACAAGTAGCATGGTGCCCCTTATCCTCTTGGGGAATCAAAGGCTCTGGCTTTTGTGCACGCTCAATGGCTACATATGTCATCTGCTTATTAAGCATGCTAGGTTGAGGCTCTTTCTTTCGAACACTCATGTTTGCTTTCTTACCTCGAGACCTAGAGTTTCTCTTAGATTTCCTCCTGTGCTTCGTTGCTTTTGATGCACTCTGGCCTTCAGTCGACCAGGGAGGTTTAGCAAGGGGTTTTGGCACCCAAATCCATCGGTTGCCTGCATAATACCCTTGAGCCCGAAGCAACGCCTTGGATATCCATCGTGGCGTTGTGCTGGCTCTCCATCGACGCCTCCGTCTATAAGGCTTGGGCTTCTTTTGGGGTCTTCTACGATATTTGTAAGTCCAAAGCCCATCCTTGGCATTGTCTCTTGACCTTTTTGTTTCAAGCATGGCCTCACTCACTGGTCCTTGTTGTTCGACCTGTGCTTGTATCAACTCTTCCAACAAGTCCTTGCCCTCGTTAGTAGGCTTGACTGTTACGTCAGCACCTTCCTTGCCTTTCCCTCGAGGTTTGATGAGGTCACCCTTGCTAAAGGTTGTGACTATCCTCACACCCGGTAGTGTCAGGTGTATCCTCTGTGCTACATAGTCAGCCTCACACTTGGTCGCCCTTTTGAAGGGTCTTCCTAGGAGGGTTTCTTTCCCGCAGCTAGCACTATTTGGAGGAACATGAAATAGGATAGGCAAGCTTTCTGTTTCAATTATTGCAAGGATTTTGCACTTCCCTATGAGTGCTTGTGGGTGTCCCCCATAAGGGCTAAGAGTTGCACTAGTCGGTGTGAGCTCTGGTTGGCCTAGTAGGGTCCATGATTCATAGGTCAAGATGTTAAAATATGCTCCTTCATCAATCAGAGCATCGATAGTATGCTCTCTTTTCGCGATGAGTTTGACCCTAAGATAAGCAGGTGGTACTATGTCTTCATCTTCCGGGTCCTGGCTTCTTGTAAATTTAAGCCTTCTGACAGATGCCCTAGAGTTCTCGACTGCACGACTAGATGTGGATTCTCCACTGCCATCTTGGATCGTCAGTGCAGTGCTATTCAAGGTACATCTCTCGTCAGGAGTGTCATGTCTAGTCATCTTCGCATTTGTAGCTTGCTGAAGTTGCATTTTGCTCTGACTAGACACGGTTTGAACACAATGTCTTTGTGTTCTCGTGGTGTGGCCTTTTTGCCCTTGATGGCTAGATTGGCCCATTGATGTTCTAGGGTCTCTGTTTCTCTCTGTTCGGGTATGGGCTTTTGGTTGCTCTATTGCAAGTGAGACTCCATGCTGGTGTAGAGCCATTACTTCACTAAGGTCCAATTTGGAAGGCCTGTCACGGCGCGCGTTTTCTCTCCAACCTACTCGGGGGAGGTGCCGAGGGGGCAGAGCCCCCTCTGCGGGGGTTCGGGGGGGCAGTCCCCCCCGGCCCGCAGGGCCATTATGGTAAAAGCCATGCACAATTTGGAGGACCGTTTATAGCCAAATTTTGAACTAAGTGCTCTAAATTTTAGCCCAGTGATGGATCTATCATGTGCCTTTAGCTCTAGGTAGCCTTTGGGGTCAATCTCAAGGTTTAGATGTGTCAAAATTTGTGTTCTAGATACCTGTCCGATTTTGACACTTTTTTGTCCGATTCTCAGATGTCCAATTTTTAGGAGTCCGGTTATCAGAATCGGACGTCCGATTTTGGGTTGGTCCGATCGGCCCAGTGGTTCGATTTTGGCCACGTCTGATTCTAGGAGTCGGATCGAAAAAGTGGTTCGATTTTCAAAGTGGTCCGATTCTGGGAATTGGATCGGACAGGGTGGTTCGAGTTGGAGTCAGACGGGTTGGTCCGATTTTGAGTGGTCCAAGTGGTCCGATCGGACGGGTTGGTCCGAGTGGTCCGATCGGATGGATTGGTCCGAGTGGTCCGAGTGGTCCGAGTCGGTGGACGGGTTGGTCCGAGTGGTCCGATCGGACAAGATGGTCCGAGCATCTGATTATGGACTGGTCCGAGTGGTCCGAGTCCGAGGGTCCGATTATGGACCGGTCCGAGTGGTCCGAGTCCGAGTGTCCGAGTAAGGACTGGTCCGATTCTGGGACTCGGACGACCTGGTCCGACTACGCGGCCGACGGCCCGCAAGTTGCACGCGATGCCTCTAGACTGACGTCTACTACACCGAATCAGCCAGCGCCTTCCAGATAGGTGCGAGACACTACAAGGGAATTCCAGACATGCTTGGAACCACTGTGGTGCTCGAATCGAATGGCACTCCAAGGATCAGTGCCCCTATTTCCCTGTTTTAGCATGTTATACAACAACAGAGAACCCTACTGTTTGTTTCTTTTTCTTTGTTTTTTCCTATCCTAAATGCATCCAAAACACAAAGTAAATACCTACACTACTCCATCTCATAACATAAATATCAAAAAATAAAAAAACCTACTTGCCAAGGAGATCGAATACCATCTTCAACCCCCTCACTTCCTACCTATCTCAAGCACCGGTTTGGGGGAAACCCCTTACTTTGATGCTCGATTCGAAGCGCGCACGCGCTCAAGGCTTGAATCCGTTGGTCCCGGCAATGGAACCAAAATGTGGGAGCTTTCGCTCAACCGCCAAGACCCACGGACCGCTTATTGATTCAAGCGTTCCAAGCCGAGCACTAATGGCTACCTCTCATATAGCCGACACGCAATGCATACCTTATGGGTGTAGTAAGCTTACCTTGATGCCGTTCGAGTTACCTCCTCTCCCGCGCACTCCGGTAGCTCCACAATCCAAGTGTAAGCTTCAAGCAAGCTCCATCCTCAAGCTCCACGCTCCAAGCTCCATTGCTGCGAGCAAGACAAGAGAAGAGAAGAGAAGAGAAGAAGAGAGGAGAAGATGGAGAGCTTCTCCTCCTCGGTCCCTCACCCTCACACACTCACTCCCTCACACTCTCACACTCCCTCTCTCAAGCACAAGCTCAAGCAAGCAAGAAGAAGAAGAAGAAGAAGAAGAAGAAGAAGAAGAGGAGAGCTACTTTTGGCCACACACAAGAATGAGCTTCTCATTCACTTTTCAACTTTATATACAAAACCCTAAATCCCGTTTGAGCGGTCATCCCCTTTTCCCCTTTTTTACATGGCCGGCCGTAGCCTAGGCCCTTTTTCCCATTGTCCTTCTATCTTCCTAGCTTCCTTTCCACTGCCCGTCTACATTTACAATTTGCACGGGTGAGAGCCCGGCGCTCCTTGAATTAAACCATGATGCGCTTGCGCTCTTTTACAAAAGTTTTGACTTGCGCTTTTCCTTGTGTGCCTTTCTCCCTTATTTAGAACTCTTCTCCTTGTGCGTCTTTGTCTTCCGTTTCTCTTTGCCTTGGCCTTTGTCTTTGTCTTCTGCTTTAGCTTTTCCAGATTTTCCACCTTCGTTCGTTTAAGGGTTAGCAACTTTCACATTAGTCTTTTATCATGTTATAGACTTAGTTCTTTTGTGTGGAAGAAGAAGAAGATTTCAGTCCCGTTTCTCTATGTGTGCTCAAGTCTCCATTGATTGTGTGTGTGTGTATGTGTGTGCACGCGCGCGCACTCTTGGCCTCTTTACCTCTCTCCCCTCTTGTCTATTTTCATTTTGAACTAGTACCTACAATATATGTTCCTTCCAATAAGTGAAATTCGTACCAGTAAGCTTTTCAATATGGAGAATAGTACTATCATTTGAAGAACCAGCCATAATGATAGTATACCAATGCACAATATAAGACATGGGCTACTGTAAATGATCGCAAATCAGCCCCCAAAACATATATATATCCTATATGCAAATCATTGACAAACTACTAACAGAGATAAGTGCTGATGTCCAAAGCATATAGAACCCAATTACCCATAACCAGAGGTAACTGCATCTAATAGCATATAAGAGAGCATATATATATGTCTCAAAGAATCAAGCTCTACCAAGTAAGTACAAGCATCTACTATTGAATACAAATCCAGAATGAAAAGTGAGCAAGCAAAGGTCAAGACACATACATCAAAGCATTTGGGAGTGCATCACAAATACATTCAAGTGCACAAGTGTCCACAAAGTTTCAATACCCATAAGTGAGTAAGAATGGAAGCTCAAAGAAACTTACCAAAGCCTAAGTACATCAAATATGGCTCAAATCAAAGTGCCAAAGAATATCATAGCCATATCTAGGCTCATATATCAATGCTAGATGTCACTATAGACATGTAGCATACCTAAAACACCATATAGGTACAATAGGCATTCAAAGCATAAAGCTCACTATTGTGTGCTTGTTGTCCAAATTGTTATTACAACAATAAACACTTCAATGATAGAGCTAATCAAGCCCAAAAGTCATTTTGGAGCATCAAGGCATCATGTGAGCATTGCAAAGATTTCTCATAAGCATCAGTAGAGCATAAACCAATCAAATGCTTGTCTATACCAAAAATGTTTTGTTTTGTGTAAAACAAGGATCTAAAAATTGTATAGACTTAACTATGTGAGTAGTCAAATCTATAGCTCTTGTCGCATCTTCATTTCTAGCTATAGAATGTCTAAATCCGATATCATATGCAAACTTTATGGCACCTAAAATATGAAAGTGTTGTTAAGCTACCATAGATGTCTACGACTTCTACAACATACTATTATCCACTCAAAATGGATAGAATGACTGCTTCTCAACTCAATAAGCACCTAACAAGGCTCAACTAAGCCCTGGAAAGATCTTCGATAAGCCAAGAGCAAGAGAGGAGCAAGATGGAACAAGCGAGGAGAAGGGAAGACTCAATGCATACATTGGGAGGAAGAAACAATGGTTGCTATGAAACCTTGAGTTGAAGCTTTGAATCTCAGCTAAGCAAAGGATGAAGAAGCTCGTGAAATGCTCACTTTGATATCAATTGAAGGGTAGAGCCTAAATGGAAGAAGAATAAAGCAAGAGCTATGGCATATGGAGAAAGAGAGCAATAGAGAGAGACACTGTGTGTTGGGAACTTCAACAATCACAATGTATGACCGGAATTCCCTTATTTGATAGTCACTGAAAGAATAAAGAATAAATTGAAAGTGATGGGTACTCACCACCTGTTGTGTATAGGTGTACGGTCATGCTATGTGTAGTAAATATAGTGTGGCATAGGCACATGTGCCTTTATCCCAAATAATTACAAACTTTGCATCCACCAAGGCAATGGCTAGGTGTACAATAGCTTGACCACACTATGCAACCAAAGACATAAACCAAATAGCTTGGATAACCAAGCTACCTCACATTTTGCAATTGCAGCACCTTTTTACTCTACCTCTATACTAGACATGGCAACCATGGCTCTTTCTTAATGCTCCAAGTAATAGCACCATTGCCAAAGGAAAACATAAAACCACTAGTAGATCTCCTGTCTAAAATGCTACTAGCCCAATCTCCATTTGTGTAACCATGCTAGTCCAATGGTACACCTATACCATGGAATAGGGCATAGTCCAATGTGGACTTGACATAGTGCAATGTGTGCCACATTGCATCTAAATGTTGCTTCTATGGAAGGTGCATAAACTGACTCTCCAAACCAACTGTGTAGTTTAAGGTTGACCTAGTGATCATCAGATAGATAAGGTTATCCACAGTCTTCTGATACATAGTGACATCCTCAATCAAGTCACTCTAATGTGCACTAAGCTTAGCATTAACATCTAAAGGTATAGAAAGAGATTTGCAATCAGCCATACCACACTTCTTCAACATATCCAATGTATATTTGGAGCCCCAAGAGAGTCACCAAGGAAAAGGGGTTTCTACTGCAAGAAAATTTTTATTGTAACATCAACAAGCTTTTGTTTCATTATTTAGAGAACCACAATAAGGAAAAGAACGAATCTTTACGTAGCATCATAGTAGATATCTCCCAAGGATTTGATAGAATCAACCATAATCTTCAACATCTTCATAGAATCCATCAATAGAACAAGAAATACAAAAGAATACACGAAATAATCACATAGTATTCATCTTCATTGTCTTCATAGTTTTCTCTTCTGTCAATCTCTCATAGAAGAATACATTGTTTTGATAGAATTGGCTATCTCTGACTCTCTCTTTCTCTCTCAATCAATATTACATCATCTCCTCACTACAATAATCAATAATGACTCTCAATAATCCTATCTTGGTCGTGGATGCACCTCCCAAGAGGTATGGGAGGTATGAAAGGGCACTAGAGCTACTATAGTGTCTCTTCATAGCTCACTACTGTCACTTCACTCCAGTCTTCTCTTCAGTCTTCAGCAGCTACATCTTCTATTTGTTTTAGCTCTTTTGAACTTAGATTCATCCTTTCCAAAAGTTAGAAAAAAATTCCAGTGTACACCCTCATATCACAAAATACATACAGAAGATCTACAGAACAGAATAGAACAGAACAAGAACAAAGCAAGAATAGAGGCTCTACAGAACGTCTATAGAAAACATCAGAACCTTTCATAACTTATACTAAAACCATTCCAAACTATAAAAAACTATTCAATAAGCTTTCAAAAGACCTCAACCTTCATCAATCGTCAATCCATGCTTCATACATAAGAAAATGAGAACAAAATAGAAGCTAAATAGAAGGTATCAGAACCTATCAGACCATCACAGAATCTCATATTTCTACTAAGAATCATCATGATCTTCCAAAACATAATCAATGTCAGCTAAAACACTCTCAAACACTTCCAAAACAACTAAACATCACTCAAAATCCATAAAAAATCAACCATTCAGATCTAAAAAACAACAAAAATCAACCAAAAAATTTAGTCATTTCAGCATTCAACAATATTATCTTTGCGACAACCATATATCCTCTGGAGTCCTGATGATCTCTATGCTAAGAAAATAGTGCAGCTCTCTTAAATCCTTCATCTTGAATTTAGCCTTGAGAAGACCCTTCACATTATCAATCTCTATCTCAGTATCATCCACAATGATCAAATCATCCACATATAGAGTAATGACCACAATACATGCATCACTCTCACATACATAGAGTGAGTGATTAGCATGTGCTCTACAAAATCCAATGCTGACAAGATATTCTACAAACTTGTCATGCCATGCACTAGGTGCTTGCTTTAGTCCATACAAGGCCTTACAAAGCTTGCATATATAATTTGGATTATTCTTATTCACATAACCAGATGGCTACTCCATATAAACTTCCTCTTGCAATTCCCCTTGCAAGAAGGCATTTTTAATATCCATTTAATGCATGATCCAACCTTTTGATGCAACCACTATTATGACAATCGTTATAGTGGCCATTTTAGCCACTAGAGCAAAGGTCTCCTCATAATCAATACCATGAGTTTGCGCACATCCTTTGGCAACCAATTATACGTTATAGTGCTCAATAGATCCATTTGATTTATTCTTGACCTTGGAAATCCATTTGTAGCCAATAGCTTTCTTGCCTTCAGATAAGAGCACTAAGTCCCATATGTCATTATCTATAAGTGCAGCCATTGCTTCATCTATAGCATGATTCCAATACTCATTACCCATTGTATCCTCAAAACAAAGTGGACTCCACATCCTACACAATCTTAGCCATGTATGCATAGTGATGAGCTACATAGCTATCATATGCTAATCACTACATTGGCTTTCTTACTCTACTTGACTTTGTGGACTTGGATCACTATGAGATGCTTTAGCATCCTCTTGTGCCTTCCGCTGTCGGAGGGGTTTTAGTCGAAAGGTCGTATCCACTTGGGATTAGAGATAGAAGGAAGTAGAGAATAGGAGATATAAGAGAAAAAAAAGAATAGACAAGAGGTACACAAGATAAAGACAAAGCTCAATGAATCAAAGCACTATGTATTGATAGAACCTAAAATTTCTTGTCTGTCACTACTCAAAAGCAATCTCCAAGCATTAGATCTCGTGGAGCTCCCCTGTAGACCAAAAACATGCATCAAATAATAGCTTCTTCTCTACTACTTAGACCACAAAGATGATGGTTCCATTGGCTCCGAAAGGGGGGTAAAACCTCAGGACATCTAGTCAAAATTCTTCCAGATCACTCCTTCTTCTTCTCCCAGTTCGGAGTGCTATTTGTTTTGTTGAGAAATAGACAAATGATATATGCTCCAAGAAGAGATGTCATGAATCTCATATGCATAGGGAGGAGAGTGGAACAATCTGGAAAGCTATATAAGATTGTACTTGACTCTTATTTTATGCAATGCTATTGTCCTTTCAATCAAGTGCCAATGTCATTGTCCATACACACAAGAATGAGTTTATGAGTCCAAGTCTCAATCTTGGAACCTAATTCACTTGTGTGACAGTTGGTCTTGTTTTAGTCTATGTCCTCATGAGTCTTGTCTACATTTTCCATCCTCCATAGCTCATGCCATGCTCTAGATCCACATCTTTTGACATGGTATTAGAGCTCAACTGAGCATGGCCTAGCTTAATCTAGCTCTCCTCTTTGCTCTCTCAAGATTTCTTAACTTCAATCCACATCTCAATGCTAGCTTATAACCTCATTTTCATCTCTACTCTCATTCCAGCTTTCATGGCTACCATAACCAAGCTGCACCCACGTCTGTTTGAGCACTTGAATCTCTTCATCTAGGCGAAATCTTGTCAAGCTTCCTTCTAGACATTACTTCTCCTGCTTAGGGCGCTCCTCCCTAGCATATAATAATAAGAATTATCCACTCTATGCACCAGCATTTCAAATATTGCAGCTCGTTGTCAAAACTTGTGCCTGTCCTTGTCGTCGTACATCCAGATCTCCATGCACAGGCCGCGATCCATTCTGCAGTTTTAGGGCGATGAAAGCCACTAGAAGAGCTTCTCCCTCACCAAGCATCTCTGCCAATGGTTGTCTGAATGCGCTGCAGTAAATAAAAAACCAGTGGTCTATCAAAACCCTAAATAGTCCACCATAGCCATTATAACTCAAGAAGAAGATTTGGAACATCAAGCATCAACTATCGAGCTCAACATCGAGTATTCAAGGCATAGTCAAGACATTGTTTCTCTTGATACTCCATTAGTGCTTTTTAGCACTTGGATCATCAACTCACTCAAGGACAACGCGTTTTTGATCCCATCTTAGCTGCTTATTGTAATGCCCTAATTGATCAAGTCTCTTGTAAGTCTTAACCTCTTTGTAAAAGGATAGACACTGCCCAAGTACGGTCATGGTAAGACCTCCTTCAAAATGAGTAAACTTGAGCAAATAGCTAAATTCAATGGTGAAGGCTTTCATGCCTGGAAGGAAATCTTGCAACTCTATAGAAGAATATTGATGAAGATGAAGTAATAGCCATACTACTTGCAACTGAAAATAAGGATCCATATGAGAATCTTGTGTCCACCCTAAGTAATGTTCCAAGTCTCTCACTTAAAGATATTGAGGACTCACTACTTGATGGAGAAAGCAAAGTTAAAAGCAAGGATGCAAAGGAACACACTGCAAAAAATAGTCTCTTATACACTAATGGCACTTATGGAGCAAAAGGCCGTGGTCGAGGACTTAGCACCCACAACAACAAGGATCAGATTATATGTCATTAATGTTGCAAGTCTGGCCATACAGCCTCTCTGGGGCCATGTTACCATGTAGGGGGGGCAAAAGCCAGCAAGTGTAGGGACTCATCATTTGAGGGGGGGTGTTGAGAAATAGACAAATGATGTATGATCCAAGAAGAGATGTCCTGAATCCCATATGCACAGTGAGGAGAGTGGAACAAGCTGAAAAGCTATATAAGGTTGTACTTGACTCTTATTTCATGCAATGCTATTGTCCTTTTAATCAAGTGTCAGTGTTATTGTCCATACACACAAGAATGTGTTTATGAGTCCAAGTCTCAATCTTAGAACCTAATTCATTTGTGTGATAGTTGGTCTTGTCTGAATCTATGTCCTCATGAGCCTTGTCTACATTTTCCATCCTCCATAGCTCATGCCATGCTCTAGATCCACATCTTTTGATAGCTGCGTGTAAATTGCGATCGCGCTACGCACGATTTTGGTGGTCCTTTTTTTTCATGAGCTTTTCCAAACTAGCTGAAAAGCCACTTGCTTTTTGCATGCCATCTTATTCTAGAAGTTTTCTACAGCTTTTTAAAATATTTACAAAGAATAATATCCAAAATATAAAAAATAGGCTAAACTTATAAAAAAATCTAGTATTTTTAAACCATCCATACTATGGACACTGACATTAATGACTAATATGGCATTGGCTCTCTAGATTCATAAGAAAGTCAAATGATGATGCACTCCAAGTTTTTTCACATTGTGTCCGCATAGTGGCATGACATCCACCCCCTCTGAACTTACACATCCTTCGGTATGTGCCACCAATGCACCACCCGGGTCAAACACCCATAGCATCAACTTATCACTCATCATGCATATAAGAAGGCATTCCTCTAAATCATAGGTCAAAATACTCAGCATTTCTACAACTCTTGAGCCATACCTAGTATCCCCTCTAGGGTCACAAGGCCTTGGGTGCATATCATACACTAGAGGCTATTTAATCTCTATATACATGCTATCAATGCACCCATCAACAAATACATAGCAACATCTCTGCTCTTTCAGAGTCCAGCATATGAAAAACTGCTTATATTGATAATTGTGTACCACATTAAAAATAAACTGAGTCTCACGTGTATCCAACACGTGCTCACCATCACCCAAAATAGTGAAGCAATCCATATCTTGAAGCATCGTAGAATTGCCTATCAAGGCTGACAAAGTATCCAAAACATTTTCTAGCTGTGGAGCATTGTAATCCAACACTTCACCAATCTTCCCTTGAGTTCCTTCATCAACTAAAACATGAGCTTCATAAACCTCTTCACATGTATTAAGAAAATATATAGATGTAATGGTTGACTCTTCCACTATAGGATCTTCCAAGGCATCCGTGGCTGTCTCAATATCAAAATGTAGCTTATATCCCAGTAGCTTTCTCTCTTACTTGCTATCATGTTTTTGCTCCTACTCAACCTCTTCCATAACATGCTCAAGAGGTGGTTGATTTATAGCTTTAAGAGGATCCACATTTCTTCTTGTCACATTGTTAGATATCCCTGTATTATCTTCATCTCTCTTTTGTTTCTCTGCCACAAGTACATCCATATTTTGTCCTTTTACTAAATATGCATCCACTGAATATGTATCTACTAGTGATTCCCACCCAGTTATATCACCAATTTCTTGCCCTGCATGAGACATTTCACTATCAGTAACTTTCATATTTTTAGCTGCATGCAAAGCATGTGTCCATATTGCAGCCTTTGGACCAACCATCACTTCACCAGGCATTCTATCCAATTGTAGACCAAAAGTAGAAGCATGTACAATCACATACGCATTTCGGACAACCAAGTCTTCCAACAAATTTTGCATACCTTACTTTCCAAAATTCAAAGCAAGAGACAATCATGTTTCTTGTGCATGGATCTTACCATGTTTCCAAAAGATGAGCTCTTGTGTCAAGGCATCCTGATAAGTAGCACAATCCTTCCCTTCATATTGTAAACTATCACACCACATACATCTTTTTCTTGGTTTAGGGACTGTTGTCCATCCCCTTTCCTCTTGTCCTTTCTCATTGAATTTTGCAACCTTCAATTGAAGATCCTGCATGCCTTTGACCAATTCATCTAATACATCTTTCTCCCTAAAATTGGAAACAACAAGTTAGCTAGAGGATTAACCATAGAAGTGGATGGTTTACTAGATATATCAACTGTTTTGCCTGTAATAGCGAGCAAGCTAGATATATGTAATCTTTCTCTTTTTCTACGATTTTTCACCAGTACAATAACAACTTTCTTAGCATAACTTCACTCTATTTTAAGCCATGTCTTTGTAGTCTGATCCTCTAACAAATCATCAAGCTTCTCTTGAAGCTCAAGATCTGTTGCTTGTAGAAACAATTCAATTTTTTGACTTGCAAAAGCTTGCTATTCTGCAAGATCTAACTACTCAAATCGACTTTCAAATTGTCTTAATAACTTTGCAACCACAAGACCCTTATTGGGTTGTAGAACCCATTATTGGAAAGTCTTGCGGGTAATGAAACTAGTGTGTAAAATTCTTCCTTGAGTGTCTTCTTGAAAGCTACCCAGTTAGCATCATGCATGCACCATTTAGTAGTCACGCTTTCAACTCATGTATAGTAGTCCATACAAAATATTGGTTCCATGCAAGTGGAGCCAACCCCAAAGAACTCCATCTTTTGAGCATAGGTATGCAAATATGCAGATACATTCATGCCATTAAATAACTTCATTTCATGCTCAACTGCTTGCAAAGCATCCATCACAACAATTTATGTTTGAGCAAAAGCCTGTATCACCTGTAGTTATTGTTGTACATGTATAAGCATGCTCATATTCTACACTAATTGCTGCAAAACATTGCTAGAAATTGTGCTTGAATGTTCTCCCATCCTATCTTTCCTTCTAATGACCTTTCACGTTAAGTCTACCAATGTCGGAGGGGTTTTAGTTGAAAGGTCACATCCACCGAGGATCAAAGAAAGAAGGAAGTAGAGAATAGGAGATAGAAGAGAAGAAAAAGAATAGCCAAGAGGTACACAAGATAAAAACAAAGCTCAATGAATCAAACCAATATGTATTGATAGAACATGAAATTCCTTGTCTGGCATTACTCAGAAGCAATCTCCAAGCATTAGATCTCCCAAAGCTCCCTTGCAGACCAAAAACATGCATCAAACAATAGCTTCTTCTCTGATGCTCAGACCGCAAATTTGATGGTTCTATTGGCTCCAAAAAGAGGGTAAAACTCCAAGACACCTGATCAAAATTCTTCTAGATCACTCATTCTTCTTCTCCCAGTTTGGAGTGTTGTTTGCTGCTTGTAAACTGCAATTACACTATGCATGATTTTGCAAGTCCTTTTTTTTCACGAGCTTTCCCAAACTAGCTGAAAAAGCCATTTTGCTTTTTGCATGTCATTCTATTTTAGAAGTTTTCTATAGCCTTTTAGGATATTTACAAAGAATAATATCCAAAATATAAAAAATAGGCTAAACTTGTCAAAAAATCTAGTATTTTTGAACCATCAATACTATGGACATTGACATTAATGACTAATATGGCATTGACTCTCTAGATTCATAAGAAAGCCAGATGATGATGCACTCTAGGTTTTCTCACACTGTGTTTGTGTAGTGGCATGACACTGCACACTAGGTGTTTTTATAGATGGAATTCCAAACTCCTCATCCAAGCTTTGCTTAGAGCCATTTGAATCAACATTAACTTGATAGGTGAGTCCCTAACTTTCTCTTTACCTTTTCTTGACGTTTGTGATGTATTTGGTGGAGTAAGCTATAACCTCCATTTTGCAATGACCAATTGAATTAATGGTAAGTAGCTCCTCTCTTAAATTAAATTATTATGCTTTATCTCTCCATCTTATCTTATTTTGGATCATTAGAGGAAAGAGAGCAATGATTTGACGAGTATTTAGAGGAGGATCCAGACTTGCCCCCACAACCTAGAGTTGGTGGGTAGCTTATAGTCCCTAGCAACACATAATTGTAGAGGAGAGATAGCCTTCAAGAGGGAGGGGGGAGTAACATAAGTGTGATCACTAACATCCATAGAGGTGGAGTCATCCACTGTGCTTGTAGGTGGGATAGGAGTGACCTTAGGAGAGGATGGACATGCTTCAATGAAGAAAACAAGACCACTCCAAGGTCTATCAATAGAACCATGACTAGGAGACTCTTGTGGTCCATTAAATGTCCATCATTGTTGACCTATTTTCTACACAACTACACTCTGATGCTCATCAATCCCAATCGCATTCTACATATTACTATACCAACTACTCCTTTAATAAAAAACAACATCCTTGCTAAATCTCAACTCATGTGTAATAGGGTTATACATTCTGCTCAAGAGAATATCCAACAAATATACATTTTTTTGCTTTTGGATCCAATTTACTACATAACTCATCAGGAATATGCGCATAAGCAATACATCCAAATACTTTCAAATAGGATAGATTTAGCTTTCTACGTGTAAACTTCTCTTTGGGTGTCATATCATATATAGCAATAGTGGGTGTCATGTTCATAATGTATATAACATTAGCAATTTCTTCAGCCCAATAGTAATGAGGCAAGTTTCTTTCTGATATCAATGCATGAGCCACCTTAGAATATACATGCTTTTTCACTCAGCAACTCCATTTTACTAATGAGTATATCTACATGTATATTGCCTCTATATGCCATTTTTCTATAAAAAATCATAAAACTCATTAGAGAGATATTCTCCCCCTCTATCCAACCTCAAGCATTTAATATGCAACCCTATCTCCTTCTCAACCAAAATCTTAAAGCTCGAGTAAACACCTCAATTTTCTCACGTATGAAGTAAACCCATACTTTTCGAGCATGATCATCAATGAAAGAAACATAATACTTGCAATCATTCAAAGTTATTGAAAGGGATGTAGGAGACACATGAGAGAAGAGCACACACAATGTAGGTGCTGGTCGACAATGTTATGACAGCCTTATTGCACTTTCATATATATATGAATAAAGAATATGGGCAGTCAATATACATGGGCAGGCCAAAGGGCCTTTTATCCCAACAACCTCCCACTAAAAGGCCAATGGGCCAAGGAGTGAAAAAAATAAATAAAAGAGACAGGGTGAGGAATTATGATATCTCACCCAACACCCAATTGCAATTAGTGGCGGGAACCTCCTCACAAGAAGAGTCAAGCATCCCTGAGTCCATGACATCCAGGAGATAAGCGATCCCATAGCTCTAGACAATAGAGCAATCCATGACTGTTTCCCATGAAGCAAGCAACACAACTCATAAGTGCACGGCTATAAAGCATCAGAGTAGTGCATAGCATCAATGCAGCACATAAAAGACAGCGGAGAGCATACAGACTCTCCAAGGTCAATCAAGATAGTGTGTGGCCTTAGCAAAGCAGAAGAACTGACATACAGTTGTAGAATCAGCCATAAAGCGCACTGAACGCGCATCAAGAGGCCTGAGAGGTGTCTGTGTCTCATAAAAGACAACATGACGGCTGCTAGAACCTGCTGGGCATCTAAATCCCAAAACCTGTAAGCCGTAAAGTCACCATCTCCATAACTAAGGAGTATGCATTTGTGTGACATAGGCTCATGTGGCATACTGACAGATGCCTGGCAGCCAAACATCCTCAAGTGATCATAGGAGGGTCTCATGCCACTCCATGCCTCATGCGGAGTAATAACATCCAAAGAGAAACACGATGTCCGATTAACCAAGTAGACTGTCGTCATAAGGGCCCTAGCCCAAAAGCCATAAGACAACCTAGCTATGGTAAGCATAGAAGCAATCTTTGCCTGTAAAGTCAAGCACATGCCATGAGCAATCCCATAATACCATGGGCATAAGAAATCAATGCCATATTGCTGACAAGAGATCCGTAAGATGGGAGAGATAGCATGACTCTCATAATCCATCTGCAAGTATCTAGGCTTGCTACTAGCAGAATCCATAAACCTGTCAAGCATAGTAAGAGCATCCTCAATCCATACCAAAGGGTGAGCCTAAACACAGTGGGTAGCATGATCCATGAAGGTCACAAAATACGACGCTCCACTAAGTGACTGGGAAGGCATAGGTCCATATACTGCAACATGGACTAGATCAACCATAGAATCTTCCACATGAGAGACATGTACTACATAATCACTGCCATATCTGGCACCTCTGGCAATACCAAGCAACCACGACGAATTTTCCATGAAGTATCCCCAAGAGAGACATAATATCTTGCACCATACAACTGATTGACAGAGATCAAGCTCTTACTGAGCATAGGTATATGTAAGACATCACGGAGCATAAGAAAAGACCCATTTAGCAAAGCCAAGTGTATATCCCCTGTACCAATAACATGACAATCATACTCAAGGCCCAAAGAAATTATATACGTCAACCTCCCTGTAAGAAGAGAACCAAGCTCTATGTGGAGTAACATGACAAGATGCCATACTGTTGTCTAAAAGCCAATCAAAGGTATAGGCTATATCACTGAGCAAGTAATCTGCAGGGTAACACGATGCTAGGAGTCTAGGCTCGGCTGCATCATCATGGGTAACTACATGCACCATACCACTGTCAATAGTGGTCTCACCTACTGTATCACTGACTCTGCTCTCATGTCTAGTGCGGCATAATCTTTTCTGCTCTCTAATCCACTTGAAGTATTTATGCTTCACATGCCCTGTCTTTCCACAATGAAAGCAAACATAACCTATAAAACCTATAGAAGAGGACAACTGCTCTGTAATAGCATGAGTAGGGTTGTCCAATACATCCAAGGAGCTCAAAAAATCAGGAAAACTCTCATCAGAGAGAACAGGCTCATCAAGAGGACTGTGTGCATGATTAGAAGAGCTGGAAGTCATCATAGCATACTGCAAAGGGAACTCATCCAAACCAAAAGGGGAGAACACAAAGGCATCAACCATGGATGCAAAAGCTCCCACACAAACAAGCCTAGCAGACAAAAGCATGACATATCTAACCACTATATCTCGTAGCCATAAAAGCATAAGCATGCCTCAGAGCCATAAATGCATAAGCATCCTTGAAACATAGAAGTATATATAACTTTGCAGTGTCTTAAACCATGTACTGACATACATGTCCAGCCAAGAACGGCAGGTGGCAAATAAACCTACAAGAATCAAGCTCCAATAAAAGCCCAAATATCTGTGTAAAAGCATCCAGGTAAGAGGCACTGTAAAATACATAGCAGTAGACCATGTTGGAGCCCCGAGAGGAACACCAAGGAAAAGGGAATTCTCTTGCAAGAAAATCTATCTTGTAACATCAACAAGCTTGTTTATCACGTTTCATATGATCACAATGAAGAAAAGAACACCAGGCACAACAAATCTTCATGCAGCATCATGTAAATCTCCCACGGTTTTTAATAGAATCAACCATATTCTTCAACATCTTTACAAAATCCATCAATAGAACAAAGAAAGCAAAGAAGTACACCATCTTTGAATGGAAATACATCACATAGTATTCATCTTCAATATCTTCATAGTCTTCTCTCTCAATCTCTCATATACAATCACTCTGTTTGAGTAGAATTGGCTATCTCTGACTCTCTCTATCTCACTCCATCAATGATACATCATATCCTCACTACAATCTCTCAAAAATCACTCTCAATAATCACTCTTAGGTCGTGGATACCCCTCCCAAGAGGTATGTCTGATATGAAGAGTCACCAGAGCCACTACAGTGTCCTTTCATAGCTCACTACTATCACTTCACTCTAGTCTTCCCTTGAGTCTTTAGCAGCTACTTCTTCCACTTCTTTCAGCTCTTTTGCACTTGTATTCACCTCTTTCCAAGGCTAGAAAACTTTCCCCAAAGTCACACATACATTCCACAGAACACTTACAGAAGCATACAGAACAGTCAACAGAACAGTACCAGAACAGCTACAGTACAGAACAGAACAGAGACAGAACAGAAGCAGAAGCTCTACAGAAGACCTACAGAAGGTTACAGAAGGTTATCAAAACCACATAACTCATTCTCAAACTATTCCAAACTCTCACAAACCATTCAATAAACTTTCACAAGATCTCAATCTTCATTAATCAATACTTCATCCCTCCCTACAGAAGACAATCAGAACAAAACAGACCAAAACAGAACAAAACAGAAGGTATACAGAACCATTCAGAACCTATCAGAATATCACAGAACCATCAACAAACATCATGAACTTCCAAAATACAATCAATATCATCTAAAACACTCTCAAACCACTTCCAAATCAATCAATCATCTCATAAAATCAACCATTCAGCTCTCAAAAACAACAAAAATCATCCAAAAAACAAGTCATTTCAACACTCAACATATCCCCACACTTAATAAGGACGCGTCCTCGCGACCCAGGAAAAAGGGAATACAAGTTCAGGGAAAAGCTCAACTTTGATCTTCAATATCTTTTCAAAAAGAATCCATCCACCACGACCCCAACTTATAACCTGTTTCTAATATAAAAATACAAAGAAAGGAAAACTCTTTATACATTAACACCTCTTATCAAACTAAAAATCACAACAAATTTGTAAAGGATATAAAAGTTTTCTTCTTCGTCATCTGCATCAGCTTCAATTCTCCATCCACGACCCCATCTCTACAAATCTCCAAAACATAGCTCGTACACGAAATCCAATAGGAAACCACCACATTCGTTTGACATACATGAACTCACAACACAAACACTAATACACAACACAACCATCTGAATGACTTCTTCAAAAAGAGAGTTGTTCATTAAAAGCTTTCACCATACATTGGAAAGGTATCAATGAAGATGATCCCTCTTAAAAGATTGATGTTGTCGGAATCGATCCATAGATAAGGATTCATCTACAAAGTTTTTAGGAGGATTTTGGAAAAATTGGAGACAGCACATCCTTTCCAACAGGATCAAGTATCTGCTAGGCAAACAAAGGGCATGAAAATATAGTATCTCCAGCTGTTGGAAATCAATGTTTACATTGACATTCATGCACAACTTTGGAATAGGCTTTGAATCAGTATGAGAGTGCCTATGCATATACGCCAGATACCAAGCAAAGTGAGCAGTTAATCTCACTGAGGGATCTGCAGACTGTGAATATTGTTGGGCAAAATGAACATAGTTTTGATAAGCTTGACTGGAAGCTGTCCATTCTCCTGGAATTACTGGCCAATTAATCTGCGGTCCTGTAAGGCAATCATCCGAACTCCATCCCCTTCTTCTGGAAATTTGATTATCAAAACCGTCACAGTCACTAACCAACTGAGGTGGTTGAGATATGGAAGTGTTAGGAGAGGGTAGTGGAATAAGGGAAAGTGGATGTAGGGAAGGATAGGAAAAATCATAAAAGGAAGAAAAGGTTAAAGAAGGAGTGGCAGAAATTTGTAAGGAATCACTAAGGAAAGGTGTTAACTGATAAATAGGAAATGTGGAGGGTACATTTATGAGGGGTGAAGGACAGGGTGGAGAAGGGGAAAATACCCTATCCTCAATAAAGGAACAGTAAGTGAAAATAGGAATTTGAGGGAAATTTGAAGGTTGGAAAAGAAGTGGTAAAATTACTGTGGAATTAGTTTGACAAAGGGAAAAATATATAGCATAGCGGTGAGCCAATTGTTGGTAATAAGGGAGGGTAGAAACAGAAGGTCCTAAGAGAGATCGTCTATGATAGGCATCAAAGAAGGTAGCATCAAATGGATTATGTTTGGAAAGATAGGTTAAGAGATCCATCCTCAGTTGGTTAGTACTCTGGGTAAAGGTAGGAGCTGTGTTTTGTCTTTGATTTAGGACCACCGAATCAATCATGGGATGCCACGAAGTATCCTGACAATCAGCTACTTTGGAGGAATAACTCTGGAACATATCAGCTATGCGCAACTCCAAATGATTGACATATAGAACAGCCTGTAAGACCACATCCCCCACATACCATGCCATATCTACCTCATATGGGATTAATAAGTCTCCTCGGAGATACATGTATGACATCAACATGGTGTCTGGCGTGACAGAATCTTCAAAGACCATTCTGAATACCTCTGTCAACAACTCAGCAGACCAAGCCCCACTCCAGCCATCCTCTGGAAAAGGTAAATCCATCGTGGAAAGCTTCATATAGAAGACCAACTTCTGTAAGTGGTAGTGGACAAAGAAAGAATGGTCTGGTAGGACATATTCCTGAAACTGTTCAAAGGTAGACCATAACAAGTCCATTCTGGACTGCAATCTTTCCACTTTATCTTGGAATAGAGGGCACAAAGTAGCCTGTCTCTGTAGGGCAGCCAAATCCTGCTGTGAGAGAGAAGGAATTAATGGAACAGGAGGGCTTGGAGGAACAGAGCGGGACTTTGCAAGTTGATCTTGCAACTGCTGGATTTGGGAGGCTTGGTTGGCCACTGTGTCATTAGCAGTCTGTAAAGCTGAAAGCTTGTCATCTAAGAGAACTTGGAATTCTTTCGCTTCGCTGGACATCCTCTCCTTCTCTGCTAAAAGGCTAGTAACCTGTGACTGAGCCTCGAATAACTGGGTCTTCAATGAAGAAATCTCATCGCTTTGAGTGGCAACCAGTTGGGTTTGTTGTTCCATTTGCTTAAATAGATCTGCTAGGGTATCCTTAGCAGAAGCTAACTCAGATGTTGCCTTATGCAACTGGTCTTTGGACTGCATGAGCTCCTCATAGAAAGATGCGTACAGCTGTTGAACACAGGCTGTCACGGACAACTCAATGGAACTTTGAATATCCTTGCAGAGGAAAGGAATGGCATCTCCTGAGACTAGACTGTTCAGGGAGGGAACTGAGATCTCCAAGGATCCTTCTCTATGTGCTCGAAACAGATTATTGCAAGTGAGATACCCAGGGAGTTCACTGCCAGAAGTAGCAGGGATAGGCACTGAGGGAAGTACAGCAGGGGCTTTATCCGCTACCCTCTTCAAGCATTTACGTTGTATGACCAGGGGAGGCGGAGAATCATCATCCTCAATGTCAATAGGTGCTGACTCTTCTGAAGGTGGAGGAGGAGGTACTGGATCTGATGGAGGAGGTGGAGGCACAGTCTTCTGTAAACCTGAATAGGTCAAGAAGGCAGACAAATATGATCCGTAGGTAACATTGGTAACATTACCCCTCGTGACTTTAACAAAATGCTGATCCATTTTAGTAAGGAGGTATGTGCTCCAATCAATAGCAACTCCTTTCAGCACCATCCTGGAAGCTATGAAAAGCTCTTTGGACAAATAGTGGGATGGCGTTTTGGCAGGCATAAACCTGTCCTGAAGGAACTGACACATCGTCTTCCATACGGGATCAGTGATCATAGAAAACGAAACTCCTGAAGAGTTTATCACTTTCTTAACATCAAGGACTTCCCTTGTCTGCTTCTGCAACAGCTTGAGAATCTCTTCATTAGAGAAGAGCTGACGAGTGGTCACAAAAGGTTCTCCTTTGAAGGGTAGAGACAGAGCCTTCCCTAAGCCTCGAGACGTCAATATCATAGACATTCCTTGGACTACGCCTGTCTTCTTGCTGTAAGAGGCCAGGAACTCATCACATACGGACGGATCCTCTGGAAGTAATGGAAAAGGAGTGGCCACAAAAGCAGCAAGTCCTGCCTTCGTGAGGGGCTCAAAAGTAAGTAGGGACGAGTAATCCCTACTAACTAATGGGACGTACTGGATAGGGGGAGGAGCATGAGAAGGCGCCATTCAGATGGTTACACACACACCACAAACACAGACAATCAAGGTGAATGCCTGCAAAGCAACAGACAAAAACCAAGGATAAGAGAATAACCAAATAAGACGTGACACGACCAACTAACCCCAAGCAAACCACATCCTAGAAAAAATTTAACATGACCTCGAGACAAATGCGACCGAAAGCTTCATGCGATGCATCAGACAAACACCCAGAACCCCGTATCAGGCAATAAAAGAAAAAAAAACAGCATACCGTACTCGTAACTGTAACAAAGACAGGAAACCAAAACCATACCATATCTGACACATATCAATACGACATCTGTGATAGAACCAAGACTGGACCATGGAAAATAACACTAAGAACTACGCAAACCCATCCCACGAAACGCTTCATTAAAAAGGGGAATTAAGTGCAGTGAGGGGGGAATTAATTTAATGAAGGGTTGATTTTAATCAATTATTAAAAATGGGTGAATTTTTATTAGGTGATAAACCTTAGCAAGAAAACCGCGGTTCCTTATTATAAATTTAATTACCAATTATTAGGTTAAGCGGTGCAGTTATTCGATTCCCGACTGGGTCTCTAAATGCAATTCATGGATTATAAATTAAGGTGATGTGGAGCGCTTTTTTTTGCCAGCGCGTGCTCATGTGACGGCTGGTTCTTTTTAATTTAAAATTTAAAGTGCCTCTTTAGCGCACGTAGCGCGTGCCAAGTGAACGGCTGGTTGATTTTATTAAAAAATTTGTGTGTTTAGCGCGAATGCGCGTGGAAACGGTGGGTGAATTAAAGGGTTCATTTTAACAATTAATTTGTGATTAAGGGGAAAAATAAAAATAAATAAAGCACATAAAATAAATACCTGGAAGGGGTGTGTATGTAATGCAGGAATGCGCACGGAAGAGTTCCAGTAAAGGAAAAGTAAAGAGCACTGATGAAACAACAATGACAACACCTTAGCAGATGTGTTGATTTGATTTGTGTTGGTTTTTTATTTTGATTTATTTTGATTTATTTTTAGTTGTGATTATTTATGGTTGAATAAATGGAAAATGAGCAAGGGAGGTGAGGGGAATTTTTTAGAATGTTTTTAGAAATTTTTAGAATTTTTTTGCAATTTTTTAAATGAATTGTCTACATTTTTTGGCAATTTAGGGGTAAATTTAGGAAATGTGGAATTTTCAGAAATTATAGGGTAGGCAATTTCCAGCAGACAAATTCCCAAAAATTGACAAAAGGCAAAAAGAATTTTTAGAAATTTTTCTGAAATTTTTAAATGGAAAAATTAATGTAGTGATTAATTAAGTCACATAGGTCACATTAATCAGATAAGTCAGTTAGGCATAGGTCAATTAAGTCTGGTTAGTGAGATAAGTCATGTTAGTCTACCTAAGTCAAGTCAGGTTAGTCTAAGTTGCTTAGGTTAGTCAACTAGGCTAGGTTAGCTAACTAAGTTAGGTTAGTCAACTAAAGTAAGTTAACTAAGTTGGGGTTAGTTAATTAAGTTAGGTTAGGTTAACTAGCTAGGTTAACTATGGTTAGGTGATTAAGTTAACAAACTAGGTTAGGGTTGGACTAACTAACCTAGTTAGGGTTAGGTCTAAGGTTACTAGGGGGTTAGGTTAAGTTAATTAAGGTTAGTTTAGGTTAATGAGGGTTAGGTGAAGTAACCTATGGTTAGTTGCACTAACCTAGGGGTAGAGAGGAGGTGGAGCAGGAAGGGGGAGGCGCGTCGGCGGTGGCGGCGGTGTCCAGGCGGCTGTGGCGGAGTCGGCGGCGGCGTCAGCGAACTCGGCGGCAGCAACCGCGAACTCGGCGGCAGTCCGGGGGGCAACAAGGGCGGCGGGTGGTCGTGGCAGGGGCCAAGGGCGACGGGCAAGAGGGAGAGGAAGGAGGCTGGGAGAGGAGCGGCAGAGGGCGAGGGGAAGGAGAACGGCGGCGACGGGGTAGGCTGGGGGGGTAGGAGGAGTGCTGGCGGGGGGGTAGGGAGGAGGCGACGGCGGGGTAGGCTGGGGGGGGTAGGAGGAGTGCTGGCGGGGGGGTAGGGAGGAGGCGACGGCGGGGTAGGCTGGGGGGCGGTAGGAGAAGAAGGGAGGCGCTGGGGGAGAAAGCGCTGGGGGGCGGTGGGAGAAGAAGGGAGGCGCTGGGGGAGAAAGCGCTGGGGGGCGGTGGGAGAAGAAGGGAGGAGGAGAGGCTGCACGGGAGGAGGGTAGGAGATGAGGGAGGAGGATACGCAGGAAGAGAGAGAGAAAGAAAGGGAGAGAGAAAGAGAGAGGGAAGGGCGGTTGGGGGGAAGGGATGGGCAGTTGGGGGGGGAGGGGTGGGGGCCCATGGGGGGGCCATGGGGTGGTCAGTTAGAGGAAAGGAGTGGGGTTATGGGCGGGGTAGGGGTCCAAGGGGGATAGGGGGTGCCCGAAGGAAGGGGAAGGGTGGGAAGGGATGGGTGCGTACCCCCGTCCCGCGCGCGTGCGCGGGGCGGGGTAAAAAAATTTTGCCGTGACGGGATTGAAATGAGGCGGGGAAGATGGTACGGGTTACGCGGACACGACCGGGGCGCGTGGAGACTCGTAAAATCGAAAAAGGGTGCGTTCACGTGCAAAACGGGCGCGAGAAAAACGTAAAAATAAAGAAAAATTAATAACTCCCAATCCGGACGTCAAAACGAAATAGCGTAAAAACAAAAAGTGGGTAGGATGGCAGGCGAAAAACAAGGAAAATATGGGACGGGGGTTCCGGGAGGGGTAAAGGGCGGTCACGTGCAAAAAACACAAAAAACGAACCAAAAACGCAATTTAAAAATTAATATCGAAAGATCCGTGCATTGGAATGAGGTGTAGAAAAAAGGAAAACTGTGCAGAAAGATGTGCCCGACAATCCTATCATGTCAAAACATAATTCCGACTAAGGTAAGACGCGTTCTCATGGAAAAAACCCAAAAAATAAACTTGAAAATGGGATTGGAAATTAATATCGAACAAACCATTCACCGGAATGACATGCAGTAAGAAGGAAAAATGTCCACAAGGAGGAGTGGCACAGGGTGATCATGTTAAACCGCAGTTCCGGCGGAAATATGAGGGGTTCACATGTGAAAAACTCCAAAAATACTCCCGAAAACTCATTTAAAATTTAATAAGTAAAAATCCAGAAGTCGTAAAAGGGTGGAGGAAAAAGGAAAAAGGTAGGGGAAGGCACAGGGGACACGGCTGTCAAATCAAATTGGAATTCCGATGCAAATAGGGCAGGTTCACATGGAAAAATGTCAAAAATACACACGAAAAAGTCGTGAAAACCCGGAAAATTAATAACGGACAAACCATGTATCGAAATGATGCGGAATAAAAAGGAAAAATGTCAGGGAAAAAGCGCTAGTCAGGGCTATGACATCAGATCACGGTTCCGAAGCAAGAAAAGCGCGTTCACATGGAAAACCGTCTAAATTTCGTAAAATGCTTCAAAAATTAATAACTCAAAAACCGTGCACCGAAACAGGGGTAGGTAAAAAGGAAAAATGGACCGTTCAATGGGAGGAACAGAGCTATAAGGTTGGATGGGGACTTTGGTGAACGTAGGGTGCATTCACATGGAAAAACCTCAAAATCAGGGAATGAAGGAAAACTGCAAGGGAACAGCCCCAAGGGTGGGTGAAACATAACCGGATGGGTGGAAAGGGATCCCATTAGGGTAAAAGCAAGTCATGGCATACATGCATGAGCAGGGTAAGGCATATGCAGGGGATATACAACATAGACGCGCAGGGACGCGTCCCCACACTTAAGATCTTAACGGATAGGGTTAATCGAGCAACAGGGACCTAGGACCATGCCACAGACCATCCACTAACTTCCCCACACTTAAAACATGACCATCACTAAGAAACAGAAGTTGTAGGGTTAGAAAAACTTGGCCCGTTTCGTCAAGAATCAAGGTTGAGTGTCGACGGCATGTCCAGTGTGGTTGTCGGCACTGGAGGGACCAAGGCATCTTCTCGGCACACGTTCGTCATGGCAGGGACCACGCCGCAGCACCCAGGGAGGTAGCTGATGGAAGGAATCGCAGGAAATTCGTCGATGATGATGAGGGATACTACACTCAACTCACAGTCACTCAATTGGAATGAAAGAACAGTCATTCGCCCCATGACTAATATCACTTGAGGAAGAATGATTAAACCCATATCTCATACCCGGTTGAGGAATCGACAAGGGAAAAATAGTGCAAAAAGAGTATGCCAGGGTGCACAGTTGATGGTGCATTAGTGCGTCCAACCCGTCTGGCATAGGTGCAAGGAGGAAGGCAAGGGAGCCTTACAGTGCCGTGTACAGAACAGGGTGACGTGTCTTGTGAGGACGGCAAAGACCCATCCCGTGGGTGCATAGGGAAACGGGAACATACCTGACTCCAAGTGTCGTAACGTCCCTCAATCTCACCTCTCGGTAATTGATTGAAGAAACTCCAGTCACACTCAACCCACCCTCTGTCTCACACTCTGTTAATAGATACAGGAGGGCAGCCTTTTCCTGAAACCCATTGATGTAATCCTCACAGTCACTTGTGCAAAGATTGTATGCCTTGTGCGCATTTGATGGTGCAACAGTGCATCCCGCCCTGTGCCGGCATACAGTGCAAGAATGAAGGCCAGGGAGCCTTATAGTGCAGTGCACAGAAACAAATTGTGCTTTGTGCATTGAGAGGCCCATCCTGTGCGTGCAACACTTCATTCACACTTCTCACCTCTCATTTGATTTGAAGGGAAAAGACTGGTCTCTCGCCCCACCCTCTGTCTCACTCTCTGTTGATAGTTACAGAGGGCAACCCATACTTACTTCCCCATCCGGTTAGGATGAAAGCTCACATCACTCTATTGTTTGTCGATGAAGATCGCGTCATCAATTGTTGAAGAGGTGTACCCAGGGAGGTAGCCATCAAATCGAACGTTGTATTGGACAGGAATATAGCGTCTGCTAGAGGACAGGTAGTCACTTTGCAAAGAGACCCAGGACACAGCGTACCAAGAGAGGCAGCTTCGGAATTGGATCCGAGGGATATCAATCAATGAATCCACTTTCTGGACTGCTGGGTGTTACCACCTTTTCCACAGCCAGCCTCTCGCCCAAGGGTGTTTACCACCTTTTCTTGGAACGAGGCTTGCTATGTCAGGGAATTTCTTCCTTTTCTCTCATAACAGATTTGTTTTTCTTGTTTGTTTTTTTTTCTTTGTTTTTTTTTTCGTTGGTTTTTTTTTTCTTTTTTCTTATTTTCCCCTATTCTCGAGGGTGTTTCCACCTTTTCTCAAAGGAGAGGTCGGCATGACAGGGACCTTAGTCCTTTTCTCCCATGACCAATATGTTTGTTTTTCTTTTCAATATTGAGCAAGGGAATGGTAGAGAGACCATTTGTCAGAACCCACCTCGCCACTGTCGCTGGTGGAAAATAGAGGATAAGAAATCAAGACTAGAAGGGGGTTTTGAGGGGACAGAGGGTTGCATCCACTTCAACAGGAGTGATTGAAGAACGGCTATCAGAAGTAGCATCATAAGAAGTACAGTGCCGTGACAACGAGGGGAAGGATCAAGTGTCCATAATTGTCAAGATCCCCAAGGAGGGAAGTACTTCTTCAGGCGATATCCATTGATCAGAAAGGTATCATCAGAGGCATCAACGGTCTGCACTTGAACAGAACCACTAGGGTTGACTGCAAGTACCTTATAGGGGCCCATCCACCGCTGTTGGAGCTTGCCAGGAAACTTGCCAAAGCGTGAATCATAGGCTAGGACCAAATCACCTTCTTTGAACTCCTTGTGCTTGATGAAACTATCATGGTAAGCCTTACGTCGAGCTTGCGTGGCTTCCATGCACTGTAGAGCCATCCTGCGAATTTCGTCCAAACATTCCAAGTGCAGGAGACGGCGTTGCAGTGAATCATCATCCCCCAAACGCTCTTTGACAGCCACTCTCAAAGAGAGTAGTTCCAATTCAACAGGAAAAACAGCTTCTGTACCATACACCAGCTGGAAGGGTGTCTGTCCCGTTGCTGCTTTATGGGAGGTTCTGTACGCCCAGAGGGCCTCTGTAAGTCGATCATCCCAATCACGACGATGTGCAGCAATTGTTCTTGTCAGAATCGAGCAGAGGATGCGATTGGTGACTTCGACTTGGCCGTTGGCTCTGGGGTAATAAGGAGTGGACTTGCGATGGCGGATCTTATACAACTCTGTCAACTCTTCCATGACTTTGTTGAGGAAATGCGTGCCTCTATCACTTACCAGCTCTAAGGGACTACCAAAACGGGTGATGATATTCTCGTACATGAACAGGGCCACGCTGTTACCATCGTCCCGCTTTAGGGCTTTAGCTTCACACCACTTTGTAACATAATCCGTACATACGAGGATGTATCGGTTCTGTTTCCTTCTAGCGGGAGGGTCGATCGGACCTACGAAGTCAATGCCCCACTTCTCAAACGGCTTTAAGGGAAGGATAGGTTGCAGTGGCATGGCACTTGTCTTGGTGGGTTTCCCCATTCTTTGACAAGCATCACATCTTTTACAGTAATCATAGGAATCTTTGTGAATGGTAGGCCACCAATATCCCGCTAGCAGAGCCTTCCTAGCTGTAGCTTCTCCTGCAAAGTGACCTCCACATGGCTCGTCGTGGCAAGCCTTCAGAACAATCCCAATCTCATCTCCTGCAACACATCTTCTGAGTACTTCATCTTTGCCTTTCTTGTACAGTGCATCGCCTAGCAGGGTGTATGGGGCTGATTCTAGCATGAGCTTCTTCCTTTCCCGACTAGAAATACCAGGAGGATACTGCTGGGTTGCCAGCAGATTGGCAATGTTTGCATACCAGGGAGTTACAGTTTCTACCAAGAATAGGGAAGCATCAGGGAGGTCTGGATCATCCTGCTCCTCGTCTGCAGTTTGTGGGATACGCGACAGATGATCAGCCAGAACATGGGAACGACCAGGCTTAGTAATCACCTCAAAGTCGAACTCCTGGAATAAAAGGAGCCATCTCATCATTCGTCCTTTCACATCTGCTTTGTTCATCAAGAAGGACAGGGCCTCATGATCCACATAAAATTTAAAGTGGGTGGATAGGAGGTAATGGCGAAACTTCTCTAGGGCAAACACCATTGCCAAGCACTCCAGCTCGGTCACTGTATAGTTCCGTTCCCTATCAGTGACTTTTCGGCTTGCATAATAGATCGGTTGATCCAACTTCGAGGAGCCCTTCTGGCAGAGGACAGCACCTAAGCCTTCAATTGATGCATCAGTGTGTACATGGAACTCTTTCGTCCAATCAGGAGATTGCAGAATGGGTGCTTCTATCAAACACTGCTTCAGAGTGTGGAAGACTTTGTCACATTCTTCCGTCCAAGTAAACTCTGCATCTTTTCTCAGAAGTTTGTGCAAGGAAGTTGCCTTTGTCGCAAAATGGGCTATGAACCTTCTGTAGTAACCCACATGGCCTAAGAATCCCCTCAACTGTTTGAGGTTGGTGGGTGCTGTCAGAGCTGCGATCTTTTCGATCTTTGCAGGGTCTGTTGATATCCCTTGTGCTGAGACAATGTGGCCCAACAGAACTCCAGAAGAAACCCCAAAGATGCATTTGTCGGGGTTGAGGGAAATCCCATACTCCCGGCATCGGTCAAAACATTGTTCCAGATGTTCCCAGTGTTCACAAATCAAACTATAGACACAAAAGTCATCCAAATATACCTCAATAAAGTCGTGCAGATGATTCTGAAATGCAGCCATCATGACTCGTTGGAAAGTAGCAGGGGCATTGCAAAGCCCAAATGGCATCACTCGGTAAGCATAGGTCCCCCATTCTGTGGTGAAGGTTGTTTTGGATTGGTCTTCTTCTGCGATTTGGACTTGGTTGTATCCACTGAATCCATCCAGAAGGGAATAAAGCTCATGTCCTGCCACTGTGTCCAACAGTTGGTCTGTGAAAGGGATTGGAAAGTGATCCTTCTTTGTCTTGGAATTAAGTTTTCGGAAATCCACACATATTCGCAATTTGCCATTCTTCTTGGGTACAACCACGATGGGTGAAACCCATTCACTATTTGCCACTGGATAAATGAACTCGGCTTCTAGAAGCTTCAGCAGCTCCGCTTTCACCAATGTGGAATAATTCGGGTTCATTCGCCTCTGTCGTTGCCGTACTGGCTTGGCATCAGGCTCCAAGTCAATATGATGTTGACATATTGTGGGATCAATCCCCTTTAGGTCTTTGTAAGACCATGCAAACACGTCCAAATTTTCTTTCAACAAGTTGTACAAGGTTGACAACTCCTCTTCTGGGAGGCTGCTACCCACCTTCAAGTGGCGTTCAGTGCCTTCTGAATCCACAAAGGTTAACTGCCTTTCACCTTCTACTTCACGAATAAAGGTCCCGCGGACTCCTTCTGGGTACAGATCCGACTCCTTCAAGGGAGTGATGTCCTCTTCTGATGTCCCACTAGAACCAACTTCTTCTTTTGGTGGAGACTTAGGTTGCTCCTTAAGACGTTGGAATGGGATTAGAGCTGTTTCGGGTTTGGTTTCAAAATTAATTACCTCTTGGCTTGAAGACTCATCTTCTGATGATACATCCAGGAACATCACATAACAGGGATCCTCTGATGCCTGTTGGGTTGGTGGGACTGGTGCTTGTTGGCACGGTGCATCATCATCATCTTTCTTTGGCAAAGATGGGTTAGGACGGCAGGAGCCACTCTCAAAAGACGGCTTGCTCTTCTTAATCCATTTCTTATAAAGGTTTTGCATATGAGAAGATCCATTTACCAAACCAAATGGTACCATTGCCATTCTGTCCCGTAGCATGAGCTCATCTGTTTTTGAAGCTTCTGGAACTTCTTCTTCAAATGTATCCTCTTCAGGTGGGATAGACTCTTCCGTTTCACTTTCATAATCTTCTTCGTCCATATCATATCCATCCTCTTCTGTCTCTGTCTCTGTCTCTGCGTCTGCTTCTGCTTCTGCTTCTGTTTCTATAGGAGCTCTGTAACAGAAGAATAGATTCTCTGGTTCCTGTCCTGCCTCTGTCTCTGCTTCTGCTTCTGCTGTGGCCATGTAACAGGGAGAGCAGTACATCCATGCTTCTATCTCACTATCAGAAGTGATTTCAGAAGTCATTTCTGGTTCAGGCAGAAAATATTCACCCATTGATAATGGCTTTGCATCTTTTGGAAGTCGGCTTACAGTATCCACTGTTAAGGAATGTGCCATTATTTTCTTGGGAAGGATCTGTTTGACAGCGTCTTCGTCTGCTGATGTTCCATCTGTAGCCTCGTTAGGGGAATCAGAAGATAATTCCAAGGAGGTGGATCCATGTCCTTTTTGAGAACCATACAGTTTCAGCACCACTTTATTGGGTCCTCTACCCAAGGTCAAAGTTCCTTTAAACCAATCTGTCCTTGCTCTGGCTTCAAAAAGCCATGGTCTGCCTAGTAACAGAGGATAGGATGTACCATAAGAGTTTGGCTTCACCACCAAATAGGTCAGCCAATAATCTTTTCCAGCCACAGTAGTCTTCACATATGGAAGAATGCCCAAAGGCTTGATTCTACTCTGATCCGCCAGTCTGATGAGCCATTGGGTTGGTTGCACACCTTGTAGGCCTAGATCCTTCATCATCACATCCGTCATAATGTTCACCGATGAACCACCATCAATCAGTGCATTTGCGATGAAGCAGCCTTCTATCCACACGCCAGTCTCTGGGGTACCCGGATCTAGGAAAGCATTAGCCACATCCACTTCTTTTACAGGTTCTGAAGCCTTGTTGGACTTTGTTGCTGTTGAGGGAGCAATCCTTAAGCCACGTCTTCTTGTCAATATACTTTTGAACCTTTTCCGGCAACTGGGGGACAACATCAATAATTGTCGGAATGTGAGGTTTGGTCTAAAGGTATCTAGATCTCTAACCAGATCGTATTCCTTAATAGGATCCACTGGCTTCTCTAATCGGTTAGGGAATGGGGCAACACCCATTTTCATTTTCCCTCTTTCTTCCATCAGAGGAATTACAGGAGCTTCTTCTGCCACTTGTGGCACTTCCTCCTCTTCTGTATCCTGGATCTTTGGTCCTGTCTCTGTAACTGTCTCTGTAACTCTCTGTGGCACTGTAGGGCTCTGTACGGCATTGTTAGGCTCTGTTCTGTTCTGTTCTTCTGGTGGAAGATTGAACTTCACTGTTCTGGCAGGGGGGTTATTTTCTTTCTGGATAGGTGGTTCCTTCTGCTTTGCACGCGTGATGGCAGCAACTTCCAATTCCACTAAATTGGAGGTAGGCTCTTGGGCCTTGGCTGGACTATCAGTAGCACTATTTTTCACTGGGGCTGGGCTTGGACAGTCTTTTGCAGTGTGGCCTTCTCCTTTGCATCGACTGCATAAGGGCTTGTAATCCACTGACCTTCGAGGATTTGGACAATTTGGTGAGATGTGTCACTTTTCTCCGCATCTGTAACACTCCACTTCTGATCTCTGACCACCGCCAGACTGTCTGCCTCTGTAACTTTGAGAGGGAAATCTTATGGGTCCGAAATTAGGACCAAACTCTCTAGGCTTGGGTCCAATATCTTGTGTTGTCATTTTGGATTCCAGCAAGTTGAATCTTGCGTCTTCTTCCTTTCTTCTCCTATCATGTATCTCCTTCAGAGAGCAAATGTCCTCTGTATGATTCTTCCGCAAACAGTAGGAACAGAAGGCTCCAGGGATGGTTGGTTTTCCTGTACATTCAGTGGCTAAATGGCCTGCTTGATGACACTTACCACACCAAGTGTTTGACCGCATCACATCTCTTCCTGCTCCTGCAACGTTGGATATGCTAGCGGTATTCACTTTCAGCGTCTGTAGTTGTTCTGTAATCACATCCATCAACTCCTTCTTAATGTTTGCAACTGAGTTGGATAAATAATCCTTCAAGCTTTCTCCTCCGGACGTACTGGCAGGAGGGTTTTGAGGAGTCTCTGTAATCACTGCATAAACGGGTTGGGTTGGTACAGAGGGGTCTCTGTTCTGGTTCTGATTCAGTGCTCCTATTTGAACTGTTGGCTGTTGACTCCAGTTGGTAGGGTTCCACTATTGCTGCTGATTTGGCATTGAGGAAATTGGTTGAGACCATGGTTGTTGTGGTGGAACCACCATTTGAGGCATGGATTGTGGCCACTGTGGATTTGGTGCACTGTATTGTGATACTGAGGGCATCTGTTGGTAGGGATAGGGAACAGTCCCTGGAACTGCATTTGGTGGATACATCATTCCTGGCATCAGAGGAGGTAGGACTCCTCTTCCTGAATTCATCGCCAATCGAGCTTCCACTTCATCATACAGTCTTGCACCTTCTGTTGCAGCTTGCAGTGTGGCTGGTCTTTGCAGCTCCACAAACTTACAGACTTCTGGTTGTAATCCTCTGAGAAACACTCCCTTCTGAATGCCATCATCTAGATTATGGTTAGTCCATCTCTTCAGGATGGATTCCATTCGTGAGACATAGGCTTCCACTCTTTCTCCAGAGGACTGACTTAGGTTCATAAATTCCTCTCTCATCCGCTCTTCAAAACCTTCACGCCTGAATTTAGTGAGGAAGGCCAACTTCAGGTCGTCCCATGTGCCAAAAGTTCCTGCTGCTTGTCTCTCATACCACTGAAACGCCGCGCCCTTGAAAGTGACGGGGAATATTGCCAACCAATGCTCAGGGGTTCTGGCATTGTTAGCCACACACGCTACCATAAACTCTGCTACATGAAGATCGGGGTCTTCATTGTACTCTCCCTTAAAAACTGGCAATGGAACTACATTTGCTGGTCTGTCATCAATATTTCCAGGACGGATCTGGCTTGGAAGTGGACCTCCAGCAGGAGGAGGAAGGGCTTGATGTGCCATTGGGACTTCTGTAAAGAGTTCCGCAAGGGCGTCAAAGGCGGCTTCTGCTGCTAGCTCGTTCTCAGCCTTGATTTTTGCTTTCTCTCTTCTCACGTACCTCTGGACTCGTTCTAACGCTTGCCTCTTTATTGCGTCATTCATCAGGGGGTTGGCTCCACTTTGTTGTTAGTACTCCACAGAGGGTTAACAGAAGGCTTCAGTCTCTGGAGGACTCTCTTGCCAACATTTCTTCTACTTCTTTCTTCTCAACGTCCCTGAATTCTGCTTTCATGCCACTACACAGAGGAAGGTATTCGGTTCTGAAGGTGTCAAAATGCATACGTCTGAGCATTGTGGTGGTACCATCATCATAGTAATGCCAGCTTCTAATGGTTTCAATAGTGTATGTTGTGAAAAACACTCTGTCTACTAGCTTCCAGTGGGTTGCTAATTGAACAAACAGAAGATTATCAGTACACCAAGCATCCCATGTATCTTGCTGTTGAGCATCCACGAACAAATTCCAACTCTTTTCCTTCTTGTCCCTGTGAACCTCTACAGACCAAGACTCCTGAAGCTTCTTCACAATCTCCCACTTGATGTTGTCTGGAAACTTTTCAATGAATGCCAAATCTTCCATGGATGGTCATTCTCTCTGTTTCTGTTCTTCAGTTTGTTCCCAAACAGTTTGCCACCAAGATGCAAGTTTCTGCTGCTTCAATAGGAAGAGGAAACTGCCCACCACATAGAGCATGCATCATGATGGTGATGTGTTTCCGCCATTGTGGGATGAAATTTTTGTGAAAAGTGGCTTTGATTATGAGAAATTCCAACTCTTCAGTGGAAGAAGGAATTTTACAAACATCCATTGAATTCTTCTCTTCTTGGCAATGCCATTTCCTTCATTTTCCACCTCTTCTGGTGCTTGTTGATGGCAAGTTTCCCCGGCTGCGCACCAAAAACATGGAGCCCCGAGAGGAACACCAAGGAAAAGGGAATTCTCTTGCAAGAAAATCTATCTTGTAACATCAACAAGCTTGTTTATCACGTTTCATATGATCACAATGAAGAAAAGAACACCAGGCACAACAAATCTTCATGCAGCATCATGTAAATCTCCCACGGTTTTTAATAGAATCAACCATATTCTTCAACACCTTCACAAAATCCATCAATAGAACAAAGAAAGCAAAGAAGTACACCATCTTTGAATGGAAATACATCACATAGTATTCATCTTCAATATCTTCATAATCTTCTCTCTCAATCTCTCATATACAATCACTCTGTTTGAGTAGAATTGGCTATCTCTGACTCTCTCTATCTCACTCCATCAATGATACATCATATCCTCACTACAATCTCTCAAAAATCACTCTCAATAATCACTCTTAGGCCGTGGATACCCCTCCCAAGAGGTATGTCTGATATGAAGAGTCACCAGAGCCACTACAGTGTCCTTTCATAGCTCACTACTATCACTTCACTCTAGTCTTCCCTTGAGTCTTTAGCAGCTACTTCTTCCACTTCTTTCAGCTCTTTTGCACTTGTATTCACCTCTTTCCAAGGCTAGAAAACTTTCCCCAAAGTCACACATACATTCCACAGAACACTTACAGAAGCATACAGAACAGTCAACAGAACAGTACCAGAACAGCTACAGTACAGAACAGAACAGAGACAGAACAGAAGCAGAAGCTCTACAGAAGACCTACAGAAGGTTACAGAAGGTCATCAAAAATTCATAACTCATTCTCAAATCATTCCAAACTCTCACAAACCATTCAATAAACTTTCACAATATCTCATTCTTCATCAATCAATACTCCTTCCCTCCTTACAGAAGACAATCAGAACAAAACAGACCAAAACAGAACAAAACAGAAGGTATACAGAACCATTCAGAACCTATCAGAACATCACAGAACCATCAACAAACATCATGAACTTCCAAAACACAATCAATATCATCCAAAACATTCTCAAACCACTTCCAAATCAACCAATCATCCCATAAAATCAACCATTCAGCTCTCAACAACAACAAAAATCAGCCAAAAAACAAGTCATTTCAACACTCAACACATGTGCATACATGGGTGGCTATAAAGATCAATTGCTCCCTGACATACATGGGCAATAGTAGCCCAAATAGCACAGATGCCATACAACAGAGAAGCAGGATGGCCATAGTTGTAAATCCCAAGCACTATTCAAGTCCATTGATCAGTAAGTATCGTGCATATCAAATGCAAACGAGCAATCGCAGCTCAATTGGCAATTGTCAAAACGAGGGAGCAGTTCACTGCTCAATACCTGTAAGTGCATCCAAGTAATAGCCAAGATCCATAATCAGAGCATCAAATCCCATATAGCATCTAAGGTCGTAATGCAAAAAGCAAAGTCATAATGAAAAAAGCCAAGTCAATGTCCTACTGGTCAAGGGAATACTCAAATGAATGTCGAGACGAGCTCAAACAACTGCCATCCACAGCCAAAGCATAAAGCATTCACAAAGACATCATAACCCATACTGGGTAGCCTAGGCATAAACCATGTCATAGATGAAATGCTAGCTGCAAAGAAGTGACAGTCAAACCCAAATCAAGCTCTAATCTCCGCTCAAAAGCATTCCGGAGCATAAACAATACATATTGCATAGTCCAAATACATCATGACATCATACCGAGTAGCCGGGAGCACCCCATGGACCAATAGGCATAACCCAATTGTAGCATAAATAGCTTCAGCCCTGAAGTTTCCAACATCATATAACCTCTATAAACTGAGCAAATCAGTGCTCAATCCAAGTTCAAAACCATAGGCAAACCATAGGCATACGTTCCCGTATATATAGGCACCAACCGAGCATAATCGAACATCAAATGCCAAGACCTATAAGCATAAAATTGAAGTAATAGGTGGCTGCCCTATTTTTGACAAATCTGGGACTGTTCAAAATAGTCAATGGCTGAGCTAAATCAGCTCCAAATGCATATCACATAAGAGGCATAAAATCCACAATTGATCCAGTATTAATAGACATCAGTAGAAGCATCACATAAGCTATAGGCATACAAATACATGCTATCTCAGGCTTAAACTTTGTTGCAAAATATTTTTCCATCAAAATTTGGAAAATTCGACATCGCCATTGCGTCCAGAGCATGCCAAAACCCCAACTTAGACTCTTACCTTGTCTGAATCGGGTTTCGAATGCCTGAGATATGACAAAAAGAGTGATTTTTTAGCCATTTTTGCAAACAAGCGCAAATAAAACGTGACCACGCTGCTGTACTTGAGGGGCCAAATTAGGGTGGGTAGGGGATAAGCAAGAGCCCAATGAAGGCCTACAATAGGCCTACACAAGCCTAGGACAAGTCCAAGCAAGAGGTGAAGAGAACAAGCTTCAATGATGGAAGTTATGGCTGCCTCTTCATGAAACCCTGCTATTCATGTCAAAGAATGGCTGAGAACTGAGTGAGAAGCAAGCTCTCATACCTCTTGTAGATACCGGGGAAGGCTGGGAAGTGCTCGCAAAGGACCTACTCTGATACCAGTTGAAAGGGATGCAGGAGATGCAGGACAGAAGAGCACACACAATGTAGGTGCTGTCAACAATGTTATGACAGCCTTATTGCACTTTCATATATATATGAATAAAGAATATGGGCGGTCACTATACATGGGCAGGCCCAAGGGCCTTTTACCCCAACAGTTGCAGTCTTTATAAGAACCCATACATCAGAATGTATTAATTCAATCAACTTCTTGTATACATGCTTTTCATGTGAAAATGTGTGTCTTGCATGCTTTCCAAATTGACATGCTTCACATACTTTGTGCATCCCATCAAATCTAACCTTAGGCAAGCCATCCACAATCTATTTTGACTACATGTCTTTCAGTCTCGCTACACATTCAATGACTAATTCCCTTATGCCAAAATTCAATATCAGTTCACAACACTTGAACCTTGTGCAAACATGGCAAAATCCATTTCATGCAGACTTACATCAAGAGTAAACAATCTGCTAGCATGTTTCCCTTTTGCAATCTTCCTGCAATCATTTTTTAAATATTTTGCATAACAACCATCAGATTTGAGCCAAACTTGTAATCCTTGTTCTACCTTCTAACCAATAGAAACTAAAATTTTTATAGTATTTGGTACATGCAGCACATCGGCCAAGTACTTAGTTTTGTCATCTTGCATACTCAAAGGAATATTTCCAACATGAATAATGGAGTGAACTATATCATCCCTTGTCTCCACATAGTGTGGAGACTCTAGACTGCGCATCTCTCTAAACCACTCTCCATAAAAAAGTCATATGGTTAGAGGCACCTAAATCTACATGCCACACATCATTCTTTGATGAACCATCAATAGTCATAGGATTCATAAAGTGTTGCATAACAAATAACTGTTCACTTCTGTCATCATTATGTCTACTATACTGGATGCATAGTTACCTTACTCCTTTTTTCCATTTCTAATTTCAGCCTTTCTTTTGAAGCAATCTTTAGAAATATGGTCTCTTTTACCATAATGCCAACATTCTCTATTATCACCAAAATTCTATAGCATATTATTAGAATTTGCAACTTGTCCTCTTTGACTCTCCCTTCCTTGGGACTTCCCTCCTTGATTTTGATGTGTATCATAACCTTGACCACAACCACCACCTTGGCCTCTGCCATGACCTCTACATGTAGTAGTAGATTAAAACACCTATTCACACTTATTTTTGCTTTGAGAAGAAGAGGAATCCAAGCCAAGGTCTTTCTCCTCAAGGATTAGCATAGAAATCAAGTTTGCAAAATCAGGGATGTTATCCCTTGTATTCATAGATGACTTAAAAATCTTGTATTCATCTCCAAGTCCATCTAAGCATGCATGCACAACATCATTATCACCATATCTCCTTCAATGTAATTCCAAACACCTTTGCCTTCAAGAAATTTGTTATCCTGAACTTCCATACAAGATAATTGTTTTTATCAAGATTGTTACTGACAATTTGGTTGAAGTTGTCAAACATTTTGACAAAATAGAAAATCTTGCAAAAACTTGAAATTCGTAAGCAAGCTGACACTAGGTGCACCATAGTTAAACACACAGCTTTTTTCACTAATTATACAATAGTAATTACAATGTGCAATCTGTATGCAAATTCTTTTTGTGTTTGCAAACTCCCATCAAACACTCGAAACCTTACAAATTCAAAGTCTATAACATGTGCACCTATAAACAACAGACACAATTGAAACTATAATATATAAAGAAAATACTGTGTCAGGACCTCAAATGCCCAAAATCACAACGAGAAAGCCTTGAATGACCTATCTGCAATATATACACAATTCTTCTTGCTCACTAAGTTTCACTGCAATCGAAGACTATAGCCCTATTAGGCTCAAGGGCCTCTTGCAGATATAACCTAAGGTAAATAGAGCAAGGTGGAAGAACTTCTTACCCCTTGCTTACTTTTGTGCTCCAACACCTTTATCTCATCCTTCAATCAATCTTCATGCAGCTATGGGACAACTTTGATACCATGAAAATAGACTTTGATAACCAAGAGCACACGCACACAAAATCAATGGAGACTTGAGCATACATAGAGATAGGGTTGAAATCTTTTTCAACTTATTTCTTCTTCTTTCACACAAAAGAACTAAGTCTATAACATAATAAAATACTAATATGAAAGTAAAGAATGTATATTGATGCAGTTGAGCATGTACTCTTGTCATCTAGTTTTCCTACAAATTTATATTGAAAGTAAAGAATGTATATTGATGTAGTTGAGCATGTACTCCTGTCATCTAGTTTTCCTACAACTTTCTTGCTCAGTGATATGGCCTATGCCTCAGATTGGCTATTAGATTCTATGGCATCTTGTCATGTTACTCCACATAAAGCATGGTTCTCTACTTATAGGGAGTTTGATGGATGCATTTCTTTGGGCCTTGAGCAGACTTATGCTATTCTTAATATAGGGGACATACACCTAGCTTTGCCTAATGGTACTCCTCTTAAGCGTAGGGATGTAGGTTACTTTGTTTCTCTTAAGGATAGGTCATGAAAGATCTGTCGTGGTTGCTTGGTTTTGGCCAGAGGTTCTAGAGTTGGTTCTCACTACCCAGTGCATGTCTCTCATGTGGGAGATTATATGGCTGCAGTTATTCGGATACCACTTGCATTGTTATGGCATTATCGCCTAGGCCATATGCACCACAAAGAGATGGAGATCTTATCTCGTTCAGACTCATTACTGCCTCCTATGTCACTTAGAGATCTTGATGCTTGCCTTGATTGTACTCTTAGTCCTTACAGAGCCCCCTTGACTTATGGCAATCGTATGAGGCATGCTCCTCTAGATCTTGTCAATTGTGCAGTATATGGACCTATGCCTTCCTAGTCACTTGGTGGAGCATCGTACTTTGTGACCTTTGTTGATCATGCTACCCACCGTGTTTGGGCGTTTCCCTTGATGCAGATTGAGGATGCTGCAGTTATGCTTGAGAGGTTTATGGATTCTGTTGGTAGTAGGCCTAGGTGCTTGCAAATTGATTATGAGAGTCATGCTCTCTCTCCCAGCTTTTGGACCTCTTATGAGCAGTATGGCATTGATTTCTTATGCCCATGGTATTATGGGATTGCTCATGGCATGTGCCTGACTTTATGGGTGAAGGTTGCTTCTATGCTTACCACAATTGGGTCAACTTATGGCTTTTGGCCTGAGGCCCTTATGATGGCAGTCTACTTTCTTAATAGGACATCATCTTTGACTGTGGATGGTATTACACAACACGAGGCATGGAGTGGCATAATACCCTCCTATGATTACTTTAGGATGTTTGGTTGCCAGGCATCTGTACGTATGCCACATAAGCCTATGTCACGTAGATGTATCCTCCTTGGTTATGGAGATGGTGACTTTAAGGCCTATAGATTATGGGATTTAGATGCCATTTTCTTGTAGTTTTGCAAGTTAGATGGCCAGCCATGTCAGTCTTCCGCTTCACTAAGGCCACATGTAGTCTTGAGACCCCGTTGGATGAGTGTCTGCGACGTTGGCCCTCTTTCAATGATTGATTCTGGAGAATTTGACTCCTCTCCGTTGTCTTATATGTGCCATGCTGATGCTATGTGCAACTCTGATGCTTTACAGCCATGCACTGATGAGTTGTGCTTGCTTCATGAGAAGCATTCTTGGATTGCTTTGTTGTATGGAGCTACGGGATCACTTATCTCCTAGCTGCCATGGACTCGGGGATGCTTGACTCTTCTTTTGCTGCAAAGGTTTCCGACACTTCTTGCATAGCTCGCTTTCCGATTGGGTGTTGGGTGAGATGTCATGATTCCTCACCTTGTCTTTTTTTTCTTTTCTTTGTTTTCACTCCCTAGCCACATTGGCCTTTTAGTGGGAGTTTGTTGGGGTAAAAGGCCTCTGGGCCTGCCCATGTATACTATGACCGCCCATTGTTTATTCATATATAATATGATAGTACAATAAGGTTGTTAGTTCAGTTAGACAACACCTACATTGTGTGTGCTCTTCTCTCCCGCATCTTCCTCTTCTCCTTCTCCACTGCCATTGCATCCCCTTCACAAAGATAGTTCCATGACCCAAGAAACACAATCCGATGTCATCACTCCTTCGCATCCACCACCAAGTACATCAACAAGTCAAGAAGCTAGCAGAGAAGAAGAAGAAAAGCAAGAAGTGTCAAAGATCTTCACCTTTCCTCAGTCCCTTTCCCAACACACCTCTTACTTACCCTCTCTTAATCATTCTCAAGAATGGAGGTAAGATCATAGCATAGAAAGTTTCAATAGTTACACTAGTAGAGCTTTTGCAACATGGATGCACCAAAAGGATTTCAATGAATAGAGCTTCCATAGCATAGATGTGCCAACAAGATAAATACAACCGAGACCTCCCACACAAATTAAGGTTAGGGTTAGATCACTTCTCTAGGATGGCACTCCCTTTGCGTTTTAGGGTTTGTGTCCCTTTTACTTTAGGGTTTGCACCCCTTTTATGTTTTTTTAGTGTTTCTAACCTACCACTATGCATTGGGCTTTGTGCCCTCTTTTGGGCATCTTATCCCCTTTGTGGGATCTAGGTTGGTCCTTCCTTATACTTGATCCTTAGCCTAATTAAACCATGTCTACACTAATATAATAACAAATATATGTGTGCAAGCCATGTAAGAGTTGTCAATGCAAGAAATACAATGTGAGAGATAAATACAATGTGCTCGGGAGTGAGTTTGGCTCTCACAAAATAATAGATCCATTAATATAATGTGATGTCAGTGAAGTACAAAATAATACAAATGCCCAAAAATAATATAATAAAGCTCCAAAAATAATAATCCACCATAAAATAAATTCAAAACTTGTGCTTTAACCTTGTTTGACTTTATCTTTCACAAAATACTGTTAACATTATCTCTCTCTGAGACGAGTGACAGCTCCATGGGGCTCACGTCAAAGGTTGACGTGAAATGCTCAGAACAATCGATGAAGTAGCTTTAGAGAAGGAATGATCATGATGGAGGAGTATAATATGGTTGGGAACATACCTTCAAAAGTTGGTATTGGTGATGAGACACTTGATTGATGGTTCTTCTAGGGGAAAGAACTTGAAGGACCACCAAAAAAGAAGAGGAGGTTACAAAATATGAGAGATTCAATCATCCATGTAGAAATGAGTGGTCATGAGTCTCCACAAACATTTGTACTTGCAAAGTAAAACCTCACGTGTAGTTACTTCCTAGGGAAAAGTGCTAGTCTTCTATTAATACATAGGACATATGATATTGTTGGTTTTAGACATGGTTAGAGCCTAAAGTATTGTCTCGCACTTGATGATCCAAAATCACGAATAGATTATGGTGTAAATATTATGTGAGGGCACGTAAATACATAGATTCCTACATAGTTAGAAGACTACTCCATGGGTTTTGCTCTCGGTGAGGGTTGATGAAGGAAGCTTGTACTAGTGAAGATTAGGAAAAAGTATCACGGTTGAGGAAAAACGGACTTGTTGAGGAAGATGTTGAAGAGACAACAATGTTGAGATGGATACAGGGTGGAATCCAAACTAATAAGCTCATGAAGCATATGATTCTCCATTAGATCAAACATAAGGGGGAGTTAATGGAACTAGTTTCTTTTTGCTTGAAGTACCTTTTCCTTCTTGCTTTGAAGTTGAGTGAGTGGCACAATGGTGCGCAGATCGGACGCAGGTAGCTCACGTAGTGAATTTCCAAAGGTCCCCAAGAACAAAGTACTCTACTTTTTAGCACAAAAACCAATGTAAAAGCAAGCACGACATGAGACAAGAGACAAATTGGGTTCAATCTCCCCCATGCCTTGTGTGAGCGCTTCACAAAGCATGTATTTAATGTATATTTCCAATCTTTATGCTAAAAAATAGCCCAATTACAAAAATATGACAAGCTTTTAGCTTTTGAGTTTGCTTTCTACCAAAAATAAGAAAATAAAGCTAATGGACGGTGCCCATAGTGTCTGGCACGCCCAATCTCAATGTCCAAATAGAAATAACATATCCAGGCGCATAAGCGCATACAAAATAATAATAAATAATCGATGTCTCTATAGACATAACAAAATATAGGCGTGGCGCCTATCAAAATATAGTCCAAAGGTCGAAAACCCGCTAGACTCCAATGCTTTCCTCCGCCACTGCTGCTATCTCTACACATCAACTGAAGCATTCACAATCGTTAGTAAAATAACACAATTAAACCGACAAAAGTGAATACCTAGCAGTCTTCAGCTACATAAATAAATCAACTGGTTAGAAATAAATCCTAACCTTAATTTATTACGAGTGCGCACTCTAAACTCATAAACGTTTATTAATTTAATATGCATTTTGCGGAATCACCCGCTATGGAATCACCCATGTACACACTAAATTAATGAAACGCCCGAAAAGGACAGGCGTCCCCATCAACTTCTCGCACAAAGAATCCTCTTTGCGTATGAGCCCCGGTCATCTAAGTTTACGGAATCCACCGTAAAACCTCACGGAATCCACCGTGGAATATGCCTCCTGGCATCATACCCCCGGGGTGGGATAGCAATTGACCTCAATTGCTATTAGCTCAATGTGGAGCTAACAGAGTGGGGAAAGCATTTAGGTCTCTAGCGTGCATCCATTGTGCTTCCTCTACAGGATGGTTCTTAAATTTCTAGTAAAGGTGGGTTTTCATAGACAGGGTGGATAGGTAATTGTCCTCGAAATGGTCTTAATAAACTAATATGAAATGTATTATGAATTTTCCAATGGGATGGCAGTTCTAACTTGAATGCATTGTCATTAATCTTATGAATGATTCTAAATGGTCCGTAGAATCTAGGGGCTAATTTGACAACTGGATGTCTATCTACACTTTGCAGTCTACGCTTTTCTATTCTAAGCCAGACATAATCATCAACTTTGAAATTCATGGCTTGTCTTTTCTTGTTGGCTTGTTTGGTATATGATTGTTGGGCTTTAGCAATCATATCCTTGACCTCATCAAAAATAGTGTTATGCATAACAGCAATATCATCGGCACTTTGTATTCTATTAGACAAAGATGCAACATGTGTAGATAATCTATGTCCATAAATAACTTTAAAAGGTGCTTTCTTTGTAGATGTGTGCAGTGTATTATTGTAAGCAAACTGTAATAAATGTAAATGAGTATCCCATGTCTAAGGTTTAGAGATAGTGTATGCACGTAAAAGATCTAGAATAGTGCTATTTGTGGCTTCTGTTTGTCCATTTGTTTCTGGATGAAATGCAGATGAGAAATCAATCTTTGTGCCTAGATTTGCAAACAGTGTAATCCAGAAATTATTACAAAATCTAGAATCTCTATCTGAAATAATCACTTTCGGCAATCCATGGTTAGTAAAAACAGTTTTAAAAAATAACTGTGCTGCTTGTGATGCTGTTAAAGTTTTCTTACATGCAATGAAATATGCTTGTTTACTAAATCTATCTACAATTGTCCAAATCATGTCATGGTTAGATTTAGTATTTGGTAAACCAGTAATGAAATCCATAGATATATGTTCCCAAGGTTTAGATGGAATAGATAAAGGCATTAATAATCCATACTGTTTACCATGATGTCTCTTTATTCTTTGACAAATCAGACATTCAGAAACAAAATTAGATACATCTGCATCCATATGCGGCCAATAAAAATCTTCAGTTAACATGCGTAATGTAGAGATGATACCTCTATGACCTTGATATGGGGGACAATGAATTTCATTCAAAACAAAAGATCGGAATGGAATAGTAACACACGGTCTCTTTTCAAAGAACATGAATCCATCATTATATGACAATGAATCAACAGGAATGAAATTATTTTGAACTAATTTTTGCCAATCAGAATGAAAAGTAATATCCTGGTGATATGTGTCTTTCATAGCAATCAAAGAATCAAAAGATATGATAGAAATGTTATGAATTGCAGGTCTTCTACTCAATGCATCAGCAACTACATTTTCTTTTCCAGGTTGGTATTGAATGATAGGATGGAAACTTTGAATGAATGAAGCCCATTTGATATGGCGGTCAGAAATTTGGGGTTGGCTAAGTAGATGTCTAATGCTTTGCTGGTCAGTCTTTATCATGAATTCTGAACCCATTAAATAATGCTTCCATTGTTTTAATGCTTGTACAACTGCTAAGAGTTCCTTGTCATAAGTGGAATATTTGAGCTCAGAGGGTTTCAGCTTAGAACTAGAATATGCTATTGGATGGTTGTCTTGCATAAGCACGGCTCCTATTCCTGATCCGCTAGCATCGGTCACAACTAGAAAGAATGGTCTATTAAAGTCAGGCAATTGTAGGACAGGGGCATTGGTCAATGCACGTTTAAGTAAATCAAAGGATTTCTGCTGGTTTTCAGTCCATTGATAAACAATGCCTTTCTTAAGAAGTTTGGTCAGTGGTAAAGCAAGTAATGAGAAATTACGTACAAACTTCCTATAGAAACTAGCAAGACCAAGGAATGATCGTAATTCATGTACATTTTTAGGAATAGGCCAATGCAATATTGCATCAATTTTCTTAGGATCAACTTTTATTCCTTCTTTTGATACAATATGGCCTAGATATTCTATTTCTGTCTTAAAGAATTCACTCTTGTCAGGATTTGCAAACAATTGATTTTCTTTCAGTAATTGAAAAACTAATGATAAATGCTCATAATGCTCTTTTTCACTTTGACTGAACACTAAAATATCATCAAAGAAAACAATCACACAATATTGATATTTTAGAAAGATACGGTTCATCATTCTACTGAAAGTGGCAGGTGCATTAGTTAATCCGAATGGCATAACTAAGAATTCGTAATGGCCAAACTGTGTCCTGAATGCAGTCTTAAATATGTCGGATCTATCTGATCTCACCTGATGATATCCAGATTTAAGGTCAATTTTACTAAATATAGAAGATCCTTGCAGTTTGTCCATAAGGTCATCAACTCTAGGTATAGGGTATCTATTCTTTACAGTGATCTTGTTTAATGCTCGATAGTCAATACACATCCGATAAGTATTATTCTTTTTCTTGACTAAGAGCACAGGTGCACCGAATGGAGAACTGCTAGGTCGAATTAAGCCTCTATTTAGTAATTCTTCTACTTGACTCTGGATTTCTTTTTGTTCTATTTGATTGTGCCTATATGGGGCTTTGCAAGGTGGTTGTGTGCCAGGTATTAGGTCAATCTTATGGTCTTCTGGACGTGATGGAGGTAAACCTGGTGGTAGGTCTTCTGCAAAACAATCCTTAAAATATGCGAGAAATTCCTTATGCCTAGGGTGCATATGAGTTTCTTTTGCGTGCAATTCATTCACCCAAATGAGATATGATTTAGTGTTCTTGCATAGTGCACGTTTTGCTTGAGTATGCGAAAGCAGTGGAAACATATGAGATGCATGCATACCAAATAATGTAATAGATTTTCCTTGAAAATTAATATTCATTGTGTGTGTGGAATAATCTATATTGGGATTATGTTGGTGTCTCCATGGCATTCCTAGAATAATGTCGCTAGACTGTAATGGGACAACTAAGAAATTTCTTCTTTCAATATATGGACCAATTTGAATTTCTAAATCTTGAACTTCTTGTGTGCCATTGTACCTAGTGCCTAAAAATGCAGCTTTTATGCGATAGTGCGTAGGTACAGTATGCAATTTCAATTCCTTTACCAATTTTGCTGAAATAAAGTCATGCGTACTACCGTCATCATGCAATATAATTCTTTCTTTTCCATGCACCATACATTTCATAGTCAACAATGAATGTGAAGTAGGCATACCTGGTAAAGTGTCGGAAGTAGTAGTAGGATCATCTTCTTCTTCAGTGAAATCCGGCATATCCTCATGCTCGTCTTCGTCCATAGCTCCAAGGTAGTTGATATGTGCTGATGGCTTCTTTGAATGACAATTTGCTGCGAGATGCCCTGGCTGGTGGCACTTGTAACATACGATGGGCTTGGCTTTGGTCACATTATTTGCAATGGCTGGGAGTCTGGGTATATTTGGATTTGCTTGTTGGATAGGCTTAGGATTTGGATTGACAATGGATGGTAATGCAGGTGGTTTAGGCCAATTCTTGCGGAAAGATGGTGATGAGAAACGACCTGGATTAAACCTTCTGAAATTGGAATTGAATTGTTTAGATCCATAATTACCGTTTGCTTGGAATGGCTGTGGTCGTCGATCTCTTCCACGTAACTTATCTTCAGTGTCATGAGCTAAGGAGATGGCGTCTTCAAGGGTAGCAGGCTTGAACATATTCACCTCAGCGTAGTAATGTCCAAGAAGTCCAGACATGTACTTCCGCTTATGTGTCGTCTCTGGTACGTCTTCAAGCATGCGTAGCTGTAGGAGTGCATTCCAAAAACGCTCTGTATACTATGGAATAGGCTCACGATCGCGCTGTTGAAGTAAATCCCATTGCTTGATAGCCTTCTCATGAAATTGCGGTGGTAGGAAATTTTGCATGAACTTCTTCTTGAAATCTTCCCATGTAGCAGGACATTCTATGCTCTTGCGGACTACAGTCCACCAAAGTGATGCTCTATCTATCAGATGATTAGTAACACACTTGATTTTATCTTTCTCAGGATAAGTTTCCTCATGGAAATAGTCATCAAACTGGCTAATGAATGATAAAACAGTCTTTCCTTCTCTTATGCCATTGAAAGTGCGAAACTTGAAACTTCGTTTACTTATCTTGGATTCCTTGCGAATGGTTTGTGCTTCAAGAGTGGCGTCGATGGTACGGCGTATCAGATCTTCAGCTTGAGGTTCTTCTTTATCAGTGGACGCTCCTTGTAGCTTTGTCAATTGCGCTTGCAAAGCTTACCTAGCTCTTCGCTCTTCTTCCAATTGCAGCATGATAAGATCCAGCTTTTGTTCCATGGTAGGCTCGGGTAGGTCGTCTTCAGCCATAGGATCATCCATATGTGGGGTAGTCATCCTGTAAAACTCAACAAACCTTTCTCACTCAAAATCAGTTAGCGGGATGAGCGTAGCTCAAATTTGGGGTTACAAGGCTATGTATTTTTGGGTATTTTCTTCTTCAATTTTCAGAAATTCTGAAATATTTCTGTCTCCGTTTGCTGAAAGTACTTCAACGAACTTGTAGATAGGTAAAACAGCTTGCTGCGAACAACTTTCCAGTTCAGAGTTTTTGCAAACGAACAAGTCTTCTATGAGTTTCAAGCGTTAGTCAGTTCTGATTTAGTCTGACTTGCAGAGTTGCAGACTTAACAGACTTGCAGGGTTGTTGACTTGCTGGACTTAGCCGACTTGCAGAACTTGCAGGACTTGATTCCAAGTGACTTACTGAACTTGTCTTCTGGTGTGCGAGACCCGGAGTTTGCAGACTTATTTGCCTTCACTGACTTGCAGAGTTTGAAGTAACTTAAGCTTAATTAGTTAAGCTTAAGCTTAATTAGTTAAGCTTAAGCTTAATTAGTTAAGCTTAAGCTTAATTAGTTAAGCTTAAGCTTAATTAGTTAAGCTTAAGCTTAATAAGCTTAAGTAAGGATGATACAGTCCGCCGTTTTTTTTCGTGAAGGGGGGGGGCCGTTTATGACAGCGCGGAATTTTCGGAGGCTCCTCTTCTTCACCACGATGAGGATTTTGAAGCAAATAAGCTTCTCTAATACCCTTAAGCTTTATAATTAAGCTTTTGATTAATAGGATTAAGAGTTTTTCTCACAGTTTCTTCACGACTTGTATGTGAGGATGTAGGAGTGGTCCTCCGCCGACAGAGAGTGGTCCTTCGCGATCTGATAGTGGAAATAGGGGTTCTTGATCGCCAGAAGTCTGCCTGTATCGACAGTTCGCGACGAGATTGACTGTAGAGGCCGTTTGTTCCTGGAGCTCCGCCTTCGCCCGAGATTGGTAGCGATTGGAAGCCCTTGATCTCTTCTCCGCTCTGATACCACTGGTGCGCAGATCGGACGCAGGTAGCTCACGTAGTGAATTTCCAAAGGTCCCCAAGAACAAAGTACTCTACTTTTTAGCACAAAAACCAATGTAAAAGCAAGCACGACATGAGACAAGAGACAAATTGGGTTCAATCTCCCCCATGCCTTGTGTGAGCGCTTCACAAAGCATGTATTTAATGTATATTTCCAATCTTTATGCTAAAAAATAGCCCAATTACAAAAATATGACAAGCTTTTAGCTTTTGAGTTTGCTTTCTACCAAAAATAAGAAAATAAAGCTAATGGACGGTGCCCATAGTGTCTGGCACGCCCAATCTCAATGTCCAAATAGAAATAACATATCCAGGCGCATAAGCGCATACAAAATAATAATAAATAATCGATGTCTCTATAGACATAACAAAATATAGGCGTGGCGCCTATCAAAATATAGTCCAAAGGTCGAAAACCCGCTAGACTCCAATGCTTTCCTCCGCCACTGCTGCTATCTCTACACATCAACTGAAGCATTCACAATCGTTAGTAAAATAACACAATTAAGCCGACAAAAGTGAATACCTAGCAGTCTTCAGCTACATAAATAAATCAACTGGTTAGAAATAAATCCTAACCTTAATTTATTACGAGTGCGCACTCTAAACTCATAAACGTTTATTAATTTAATATGCATTTTGCGGAATCACCCGCTATGGAATCACCCATGTACACACTAAATTAATGAAACACCCGAAAAGGACAGGCGTCCCCATCAACTTCTCGCACAAAGAATCCTCTTTGCGTATGAGCCCCGGTCATCTAAGTTTACGGAATCCACCGTAAAACCTCACGGAATCCACCGTGGAATATGCCTCCTGGCATCACACAAGGATGAATGAAGTGGAAAGGAAAAAAGTGCAAGTGACTTAGGGAGGCATGTTTAACCAAGGTGAACCAAGACTCTCTAGGTATGTCTTGACCTTGATGTTCCATGGGTAAATGTGAGGAAAAATGGGAAAAGGGCTAAGGCGTTAGAGACAGAGCCAACTGACCAAGGTCACCAAATGCATGTGTGCATCTTTCTTTCTTTTCATCTTTTGCTTTTTTTTCCCCTTTGCTTGCCTGTTTTTCTTGTTGCCATTTTTCTCTTTCTGGTTTCCTTTACTTTATTCTTTTTTTTTTCATGCTATGAATAATCACAATTCTATAGAATGAGGCATACAGTCTTCCAAAGATAAACATGAAGTATGAGAAAGCTAAAGGTTGAGAGAGATATAGTACACTTTGCTCACAAGAATGGAGTTATGCATAGGAGTGTGCACAATGAAGATTAAGTAGTGAGCTTGGACATGGAAAGCATACTACTTTGTTGTTGATGAAGGCTTATAGTGTTGAGGAAGCAAGTGCAGCTTCCCACCTCAAGAATTAAATGATCACTAGATGTTGAAGTAAAGGTATATCATGGTTGAAGAAACTTGGACCTTGTTGATGATGGGTTTTTGATGTCATTGTCTCTTGTTGGAGGCTCTCAAATGATCTTATTGTCTTGATGTTACTAGAGCTTTGAATCTTCAAAGAAAGATTTGATTATTGATTATGTTGGCTTCAAACATGAATAAATGACAACTTCATTGCTTTATCCCACTATACCTAAAACAAAATTTAGATATTGTATCTTGGATCTTGCCCTTATATAAGATGTAGCATTGTTCCAAAAGTCAGAGTGTCTTTTGTTAAAGGGAATTTAACTTTTGTGACGGAAATACATTGAGTGAAACAATAAAGAATGTAAATGTTAAGTAGGGTAAGTTCTATACAAAAGTTAATGTTTTGTTTACTTTGGAATCCACCGTGTAGAAATTCAGGTTACACTCCAATTTAATAAAACATCAAAGTTAGTTGGTTTTGTAACCAACCCACAAAGCTAAGTAATTAGATTTTCAAGCGAGGGTCTATCAATAGGATACCTCACTCTTTTTTATCTTCTCAATTGAGGTGCACTAGATGGTGTCGTGTAGCTTTACATAGACTACCATTCCTAGTGGCTACATGCTCCTCACTTTGCATTTCTTGCTTCCTATCAAACCATTATTCATGATGTGTCATGTGGTTTATAACCCTCGAGTCCAAAAACCAATCCTCATTACTAGGTGAATGAGTTATATTGCCAAGTACATGCTCCATGGTAAAAAAATGACCTCTATTTGATCCACCTCTAGAGATATAATTTTGGCCTCCATAATCACCTGTATAATGATCATATTGAGTCTATCCATGCTCAACATCCAATTACACTACATGAATATTATATTCAAGCACTCTTGCTTACTTACTCATAGTATGTTCATATTTCAACTTAACATCAATTATGGCTTGCTGATTAGCTCTATCCAAAGCCTCCTCTATCTCTAATGAACTGTTTTTTTGCTCTTTTAGAGTCTCCAAATCAGTCTCTTTAGTTCCCTTAGGACAATCACTACTTTCTCCATCCAATTTAGTTTCTTGCTATATCAAGTCACTATTTTTTTGTATCAAGTCCCTATTTTCCTATAACAGTGAACTTGGTGCCTACAATGGTGACCCTTCTACTTGCAGTGGCAAACTTGCTTCCTACAATGATATAGCTGCAAACACATTATATTTAGACAATTTTTTTAAACATCCACCTCAAAACTGGTACAATGGTAGGATTAGCTTGTAAAAAGAGTTCTTCTGTGTCATCTTCAATCTCAAGCACAAAATTTATTGTCTTTGAGGAACCAATGGGTGGTATTTATGATTCAATACTACTTGATTGACTTTATCTCTTTACTGCCATGGGGAATAATTACCGTATCTACACACGAGTCCTGCCTCAATTTAGATAGTCTAAAGCAAGGCCTTCCCAACAATATGTGATATGAATCTCCTGACCTTCCATGCGGAGAACAATAAAACTTACCTTTAACTTCAGTCCTCCAACTCAAACGAGTTGATTCTTCAAGATCCCTAGTGGCTAAAGCCTTTGCTAGTCAGCCATCTTAACTTGAAACTAGGAAGGCAAGAAGTGATTTTTTTGAGCGAGCTTTTCTAGGCAACCTCCAAAACTTGTTTTGCGTAGTCCACTTATTCCACCCCTAGATCTTTTTGACCTCCATCACCACCACCACCATGGCTTCCTCCACCTCCACCACTACCACTGTTACGCGAGTGGTGATTGAGAGTAAGCCTCACTCACAACCCGATAACGAGACCTTAAGGAGTACCGGTGAGAATTATTGACTTTGTCGGATGCACAACACAACACAAAAAATTTAAACGTTTTGTCAAACACCACACAAACCACACATGAAACCAAACGCCAAACAATGCCTCTTGTAGCTCAAACAACTATAAACCAAAATCCGGGTAGAGCATCACACAATCCTTATGACAATCGTTCAAGAAAACACAAACTTGAAGATAAAATCATTTAAATTTAATTCTCACACCTTGACAACCTTGAGCCCACACTTGGCACTTCAATGTCTGAATTCTCTGACTTCACAAATGGGCACGTCAAGAGCACACTCGTTGCAACCCGCCACTCTCCTCACAATATACAATTTGATTACTTAGGGTAGGGCAAGGTGAGAGCACCACTAGTGCCTCCCTTATATAGTTTTTACAAATACACCCATTAAATTTGTGCTTTTGGCCTTCACAAAAAGCCTAAGGCTTTTATGCCTTTAGCTTTTCTAAAAGCTAAAAGAAATCAAACGTTTTTCAAAATGAAAAAACCTTAACCTTTAATGAAAACAAATAGAAAAATGCCGTCAATATTTTCAAACTGCCATATCACACTAGCAGCTTTAGGAATATACACCACCAATCTAGCTGCCAATTAAGTCGATGTATGTGCAAATTGTGTCACTTAGGTCATTGTAGTGCATTTCAGCACTTGTCTTCATTAAGCTGCCACCTCCTAGAATGTCAACCCTACTACGTCATTAATGCCATTTTGTGGGTCTTCATGGGCAGCCACCTAATCTACTCGAACTCTACCTATGATGATTGATCAACATCACCATCTTCTCTGTGTTTAGTATGCCATGCCATTTGGGTCAATGTGCTGCCCACCATTCCGTCGACTTTATAAGATGTCATCTTTCTGCTCGTACTTGCAAGTCCTCTACGGCCATTTTGCATGTGATTCCTAAAAAAACCACACTTTTACTAGACATATCTTGTAGGGTTTCCAACCCCAATTTCACGATCTAGAATTCATCAACCGACATGCGTTTCCATGAGTGTTCTGTTGTCCAATAAGTATCTTGATACGCATGTGGTCAACTAAATATTTGCATTTCCTCCATTCAAATCCTTCATGCCACTTTGTTTTTTCCTGCAAACTTCCTAATCAAGTTGAGCTTTTGCATTATTTTTTGAAGATGTCGTGTAAGCTTATCCGATTCAATAAGAGTACTATCTTGAACAATAGTCTAGTTGAACAACTCTTTCCAAAATCCTTTTTTATATATCTAACATAATCCATTGTTGATTCCTTGTTACCCACAACCTTTGCTGCATCTTTGCGACCAAGAAGCCTGCTTTTGTAGTGCTTTCTTTGGATTCCTTTGATGTTCTAATAGGGCTCTAAGGCATTGGCCAAAGACCATCACGATATTATTGATGAAGGTACTCTTACTCGAACAAATTCCCCCATGACCTCTCTTCTTAGAATCATATCAAATTCCATCATATTTTTTATTTATTCTTCAAGAGCTTGTAACTTTGAGAAAACAAATACCTCTTCATATGAGCTTGTCTTTTTTATGCAATGTGCCCTAGCAGGAATATGCTTTGAAATAGAACTCGTGCTCATCCACTCATGATTCGAAAAAATATGCAAAATTAGATCCATGCTATGCAATCATTCAAGCAATGCTTCATAGGAAAAATATGAATGCACTGAAGAACGTGCCTAGCCTATCTACATGTGCTCATGCGTCATGCAAAATGCAAACAAAGTTCCTTGACTATTTGAGATCCTTATCCTCACCTCTCAATGTTCAATAAGAAAAAAATATCATACTCCACTCCACCCACCCATAATCTCACTGTTGCTTAAGAAAATGATGGTCCTTAAGATGTCGACCAAGAAGAAAACCCTTCTTACAAATGGCGGCATGATAATATTGTAATCCTTTACCTTCTTTCTACACAATACAGTGAAGCCTAGAAATTCTCTAACTTCTAGGACTATTTTCAGGATTGGCCATTCTTCGTTGCTTTGACTTTGATTCCTTCCTCCCCTATAATTAACCCTAGGAATTCGAACTCTCTTAGTTCAAACTCGCATTTCTTTGGCTTTGCATATAGTTTGTGCTACCTCCTCGGCTTCTCGAATACTAACTTTAAATGTTCCTTGTGCTCCTCTAAAGTTTTGCTATAGACTAATAGAGCATCTATGTATTTAATGATAAACATGTCTATCTCTTGTACGAATACTTTGTCCATCAACCCACAAAAAGTTATCAATCCATTGCTAAGTCCAAATCCTAGAACTAGCCACTTGAAGCTTCCATCTTTAGTATGAAAGGCCGTCTTTGGGATATCTTCTTCAACTATGTGAATTTTTTGACCTAAGATCTATGTGGCTAAAGTATTTGTCTCCATGGAGTCATCAACTAAGGGCATGGGTAATTTGTTCTTGATGGTGATCTTATTAAGTGCCCTATAGTCTACACACAATTTGAGTCCTGCATTCTTCTTCTTGACAAACAACACTGGGGCTCCAAATGGGGACTTGCTTGGATGACTTTTCCAATTCATGCAATCATTTCTTCAATTCCATCAATTTAGAGCAATTCATTCAATATGTGGTCGTGCTTGGTGGGACTACCCCTAGGATCAACTCGATCTTGTTGTGTACATCTCTTTTGGAGTGTAATCCTTTTGGTAGTTCTACATGCATCACATCTGCCTATTCCTAAAGAACTTCTTCTACTTCTTTGTTGCCAACTTGTAGTTTTGGACATTTGGCTACCTCCTTCTCCATAGGTTTTAGTATGCATAAGCACACCATGTGCCCCTACTTCACTAATTTCTCACTTGTTTTGTGTTGCAAGTCATGATCCAAGGTCTAACGTTTGTGATGGGTTGTTGTGTTGACTAAATTGGAGCTCTTCGGTTGCTAGGTCCTAACTTTGTGGCTTAGCAAGAGACTCTTGGTTTGCTATTCTACACTTGCATTTTGATTGGTGCTTTGCTTGGGAGTTGCATTCTTTCACATGGTACTCATACACCTTCTCCTTGCATATCTAGCAACATCTCATTGACTCCTTTGCCAAACATTGTGATAACATATTTGTGATAGAACTCAAGGCCCAAAAGGATTTCAAAGTCATCCATAGGTATCGTTAGAAAATTGAGTCTAGCCTTCTATTTGCCTACTTCCACTTACATTATAAAAACTTGTTTCATTTTCTTTGCTTCTCCTTTCACAAAAGTCACTATTAATGCTTTGGGGGCCTTAAATAGTTAGCCATGCTTTGTTGTACACTCTGACATGATAAAATTGTGAGTCGCTCTAGTATCCATCATGATTCTTTGATTTTTCTCATTGACTCTTCCCTTTAAGTACAAGTGGTGCACTACTTCTACTTGTGCCGCCATGCATTGGGGATGTGCACTCACTATTCCAACTCTCTGGTGATCTAGGCTCTCCTCACTCCCATTAGGGGTCTCCTGAATGCGCGCCAGTAGTGGACTTCCTACTATCTGCATCTCCTGCATAATCGGAGTTTGTGTATCCCAAAACTCCTATATTCTGGCTCCCATAGCAAATACACATATTTGTTGTGCCCTTCAGGTATCTCATGATACCCTTCATGGCATCCCAATGCTTCTTGCCAGGTGTAGCCATATAGCGTGCCACAACACCAACTGCAAAGACAATATCTGGATGAGTGGCTATCATGGCATACATCAAACTGCCCACGACTGTTGCATAAGGGATCTTGGTCATATCAGCCCTCTGCTCGTCTGTTTGCGGACAATCGGCTTGTGAGATCTTCACATAAGAAGGTAATGGACAGCCAATATGCTTTACATCCTACATGCGAAAACACTTTAGGACTTTATGAATGTACTCCATCTGTGAGAAATAGAGTAGTCCCTGATGCCTGCCACGCTTAATGCGTATACCAAGAATGTGAGAGGCATGTCCCAAATCCTTCATCTCAAAGCTCTTCTTAAACTGAGATTTAAGAGTATCAAGCTCATCATGAGCTTTCCCTATTATCGGCATATCATCCACATAAAGTACTAAAATAAACAATGAGCCATCACGGGCTTTCTTCGTGTAAAGACATGGATCCATAGCACTCCTACTGTAGTCCCGTGACTGCATAAAGGCATCAAACTTATGATACCACTCCCTAGGTGCTTGCTTCAAGCCATAAAGACTTTTCTTCAGCTTGCACACTAGGTGCTCCCTACTAGGTTCTGCAAAGCCCTTAGGCTGTTCCATTATATCTCATCATGCAAATCCCCATGCAAGAATGCAGTCTTGACATCCATTTGATGCATGCCCAATCAACTTGTGTGACTAAGGCCAAAACCAAGCGTAGGGTGGTCATCTTGACCACAGGAGAAAAGACTTCATCAAAGTCAACTCCATGCTCCTGTTTAAAGCCCTTAGCAACAAGTCTTGCCTTATAAGCTAGCTTGGGGTTTTTAGGGGTACTTTTCAGCTTGTACACCCATTTGCATGGCAAAGTCTTCTTGCCCTTAGGCAATGCAACCAAATCCCAAGTCATATTCTTCTGCAGGGAGTCCATCTTAGACTGCATAGCCCTCTCCCAAGAGTGGTTGTCACACCTACGCATAGCCTCATCATAGGTGAGAAGCTCTCATGCATCTGTAACCAAGATATAATGCATTGAGGGCTCAAATCTATCAGGTGGACGTCTATCTCTAATAGACCGTCTCACTATTGTAGGCTCTTTTGCCTGTCCAACACCCTGGCCAAGTGTACGAACTGCTACTGTAGGCTCTCCCACTAGCTGTGCAGGAGCACGTGACTCGTCATGGAATATAACCATGCGTATCTCTACCACCTTCTCAGGCTGCTTATGCATCTTGTCTTCATGGAAGACTACATCATGGCTCTAGATGACTTTCCGTGCCTGTGGATTTCATAGACGATAACCCATCTCTCCTACATCTCCATAGCCAATGAAAATGCATTTGACACTCTTAGGATCCAACTTACTATGCTTATCCTTAGGCACATGGCAGAATGCCTCACATCCAAAGACACGTAGATGCACATAAGATGGAGGTTTCCCAGTCCATACCTCCTCTGCAACCTGGAAATCCAAACCACTAGAAGGTGATCTATTTATGATATGCATAGTTGTACTGACTATCTCAACCCAAAAGCTCTGTGTGGTAGGCTTGCATGGCTAAGCATACTGTGTACATGCTCCTAGATGGTTCTATTCATCCGGTTAGCCAAACCATTTTAGGGTGGGGTATAGGGGCAGTCAACTGACGCTTAATACCCCTCTCATCACATAGCCGCTCAGAGGCACAGGACACATATTCTCCCCCATTGTCATTCCTAAGGCATTTCACAGCCTATGCCCAGTCTGGTTCACAACCAATGCAAGCCATCTTTGAAACACAGCCAAGACATCTAATTTAAGCTTAATTGGATAAGCCCATACTTTACATGAAAAATCATCAATAAACATCATGAAATAATTTGCACCACAGGGCATGGGCCCACAGACATCCGAATATACCAATGCCAAGGGCTCACTCATGTGTATCCTACCAGACTTCTTATGCGTATTCCTAGTTTGTGTTCCATAAAGAAAATGCTGATATGAATCACAACATGCATAGTCACGGGGTGGTAAGTACTGTAAAACCATAAAGCATTTTCATTCCCTTCAAGGACATATGGACCAAATAGGTATGCCAAAGAGATATATGTGGGATGGAGTCCACTGAGAAAAATGATCAATAGAGGATCCATCAACTACAAACGGATAGAGGCTACCAGCCTTGGCACCTCTAACAAGCACAAGTCTACCAAGTGTGATATTTCAGGCAGAATCCCCAAAAGACACATGAAACCCAGCATCATCAAGTTGCCATGCAAACATAAGATTGCGTGTAAGCATTCAAGTCCAAAAAATGTAACTAGCATGTGTAGGTAACATAAGCATCAAGCATGTACCAATGGGTCATACATAGACCATAGGTATAACTTCTGTCACAAAGCATGTCAGTGTAGACCAATGTCAAGTAAATGCCAACTGATATAGAGCTCAAACAAGACTGAAAATAAATTCCGAAACCATCCAAAGCATTTGCCAACCTTCATTTGCATCCCAATAGTCATATGAAACACTCGGGAAGCACCTATGACCAGTAGGCAGAGCATAAAGTGACTAAATAAGCTTTAGCACTAGAGTGTGAAGTAGTGATTTACTATGTAAACCTGAGTATTTTAGGCCATTAAATGAGCTCCAAATGATGGCCAATCAATAGGCATACATTCCCCAAACATTCGGGGACCACTAGGGACCCAACCGAGCATAATTGGGCACCAAATGACCATGTAGCATAAGTATAAAGTGTAATGACAAGGGGCTGCATGTGGACTGTGTAGAATAGCCAATGGCTGAGCAAATTCAGCCCCAAAAGCATCTCACATCATAGGCATACATTCCCTTAACATTCGGGGAGCATTCGGGACACCGGGCATAAAATGTTAATGCCAAAGTGATCTAGACATAAAAATGTTAATGTAGCATTGTTGTGGGCTACCTGTAAATTGTGTATAATAGTCCCAAACCTGAAGTAAATCACATCAATGCTCAATGCCAAGGGTCGGGTTCAAATGCCAAGCATAAACCAAGTATATAGCACCCAAATGAGGCTACCAATGAGTGCCAAGGCTGGGTTGAAGTAAAAAATGAAATTTTTTGTAGTCCCTTCCTACTGTACCCTACAAATTAAAATAAACACCCAAAAGAATGCTTCAATACCTGTGAAGAAATGCCCTGAGGGCGCCCAAATGGGCCGGGTAGGTGCTCGCAGGTAGGTGCTTGGGGAGTGATGGGAGGCCGAGAGAGTTGGCTATGGCTACCGGGAAGGAGACCCAATGAGTGTATGTAATCAATAGAAAGTTGAAGGAGTCATGGACCGAGCTCAAATGCTCAAGTAACCACGCTCTGGTCCCAGTTGAAAGGTGAGAAGAATCGAAGCTTGCTTGGAAGAGCTATGGTGGGAAAGTAAGAGCTAGAAAGAGAGAGACACAAAATAGGAACTCCAATAGTCAGAGTGTGATCGGGCCTTCCTTTATTCAAACTATCACTAAGAGAATAAAGAATAAAGTGATGGTCACAAGCACCCGCCACCTATAGTGTGCAGTGGCGGGTACTGTCAGTGTAGTAATACACAGGTGGCTAGGCAGAGGTGCCTTTACCCCCAACAACTTCTTATATATAGATATAGATGTAGATGTATATATGGATATATATGTGTAGAGAGAGAGAGAGAGAGAGAGAGAGAGGCAAGGACATGGGGCAAAAGGCGGGTGGATGGTTGTGGATGCGACGCGGGCAGGTAGGGCGAACAAGCAATGCAGAATGATGCGGGTGCGAGCTCAGAAATGGTTGGCCCAACAAGGGGGCATGGGCATCCCCTTCCAGGGCTTATATACCCACTTCTTGCCCCCCCCCCCCAAATCCCCCCACCTTCATAAGGGTATGGGCTTTGTAGCTATACCATGGCGTTGGAGCTAGAGACACCTACATAGGGAGTAGTAGTGACTCTGAGCTCAGATTGATTTCCACTTTACGCATAATTCCCTATACTCGGTGGTGAATCCTCACAGATGCAGCATCACGAGGGTGTAGTCCTGAAATGTGCCTCAATGTTGTATCTTTCGATATCATGAATACAAATATTTCTTATTGATATATATTGTGTGCCATTCCACTGTGACTTTTTGTGCCTCATGACAGGTTGACTCCAAGTCCCATGAAGGTTCGTAACGCTTGGTATCAAAGAGCAACTCTAGTGCGGAGCATACTAGCTCAAGAGGGGAGCAATCTCACAAGCATGGAGGAGATCCTACCAAAACACATCGCACAACACGAGGCAACGACCACGATACGATATGCCACAGCGCAACACCCCACGTCGCGACACCCCTTGGGTGTGTTACCTATAGAAAATGGGAAGAGAACCTGATGTGCCAACAAAGTTGAGAGGGATCCATGGCATGATAAGGATGCGCTGCATACCATTCAAAAATGTCTTGGAGAGATCTAAGGCTGTGGGAGGACACTTTCTTTGAAGAGGAAGATTGGCTATGTTAGTGCCTCAAAATCACATATAAGAAGAAAGAGCTATGCCTCAAACTGATCGAGCAAACAAAGAAGACCATCAAGTGCTAAGGAAGACACAACAAGGAACAAATGTGATGTGCAATCTCGAAGAAAAAGCTGAAGAGTTGGATGAAGACTTGGAGGAGGTTGAGTACCAGTTGATCATGGTGCGAGAGAGAGCCAAATAGTGGCAAGTGAAGATAACTCGAGACCTCGACATGGAATTGCAAGAGAAAATCATGATGAGGTGGAACTAGGAGACTGCTTTTGGAGTTGTAGGAGCCAAAGAGAGGGCCAAACCATACTTGAAGTAGATGCGGGCCAAAAGAGTTCAAGAGCTGAAGAATGGAGTGAAGCCAACCAAAGAAGGACTAAGGGGCCAAGAGAAACATAAACAAGTGAAAGAAGAAGAAGAAATATGGTCAGATGAAGATGAAGATGAAGACCAGGGAGAGGATGAGCTCAACCCAGATCTTGGAACACCTTGTCCCCAACAAAGGAGCCGACAACTACTACCCCAACTACTACCTAGAAGACTACTACTAAGAAGGCTACCCTAAAGATCAATTCCTCTACAATGAATTCCCTTCTAACATAGATGGATACTGCTAACCTAAAGATTTTCCCATCGACTACCACTTAGAAGGAGAATATCTCTATATTGACTACCCCTATCGTGAAGAATGCCAACCCAAGGGAGTTCAAGGAGAAAAAGAAATCATGAAATATTATGTGAAGGGAGAAGGATGGAAAGTGGATGTGAGTTCAAAGGTAGAAGTTATTATGGTAAGAAGCTCTCCATCTTCTCCTCTCTTCTTCTCTTCTCTTCTCTTCTCTTCCTCGTGGCAATGGCGCTTGGAGCGTGGAGCTTGAGGATGGAGCTTGCTTGAAGCTTACACTTGGATCGTGGAGCTACCCGAGTGCGCGGGAGAGGAGATAACTCGATCGGCATGGAGGTAAGCTCACTACACCTGTAGATATGGATGGCACGTCGGCTATGTGAGAGGTAGCCATTAGTGCTCGGCTTGGAATTCTTGAAACAATAAGCGGTCTGTGGGTCTTGGTGGTTGAACGAAAGCTCCCATGTTTTGGTTCCGTTTTGCCGAGACCAACGGATTCAAGCCTTGAGTGCTTGCGCGCTTCGAATCCAGCATTGAAGTAGGGTTTTCCCTGAACCAATGCTTGAGGTAGATAGGTAGGAAGCGAGGGAGTTTGAAGAGGAATTCGATCTCCTTAGCAAGTAGGTTTTTATTGTTTTGGACTTAGGAAAGTATGATAGAGTAGTGTAGGTATTTTCCCTATAATTTTTTCTTGCATTTAGAAAGGATAAGAGAAAAATGTTGGAGCAAACAATAGGGTTTTTTGTTTACTGTATAACAGGCTGAAAAAGGGAGAAGAAGGGCAAGAAATAAAAATTTGGATTAAATGTTAGTAAGGGAAGTAAGATTAAGGTGAGTGCAGGCTGAACAGGGTGATAAGGGGCCAAGAGTGGCAAGAAAGGCCACATTGTGCATTGCACGGTTTCAGGAGAGTAGAAGAGAGGAAGAAAGCTTCGTTCAGTGGATCCGCTTCGATCTAGCCATCTGGGAGTTATTTGCCCAGCCCAGGTAATTCCACACCTTCCACTGCATGAGTAGGTTGGATCTGGAGCTGCTGGACTAGTAAGACGGCCTCCATCGCTCGACGCGACGAATTTTTTGAAGTTTGGCGAAAAAATGCGTCGCACTCGGCCCGTCTGAGTGACCGCGATTCTAGGCCCAGTCCCAAAATCAGCCCTTGGACCGCTCGGCCATTCGATCCTCGGCCCTGCCAACTCGACCCAACCGCACTCAGACAAGTTGACATTTGGCCTGGCTAAATTGACCACTTGACTCGGTCCTCGGCCCTCAGACAACTAGACTCGGACTGTCCGAATTTGATATTCAGACTAGTTACATCCGACCCTTTCAACTCGACTCTCGGACGGGCCGAATCGAGCATTTAGCCCCTGCAATTCGGACCTGTTGGGCCGAATTTGGATTTTTTCAAATTTTAACTTGTAGACCCTGAAACTGATCGAGAGACCATATAGAGACGAAACCATATCATAGATCGATCATCACAAGGCTGAAACTTAGAGCAAGTAGTTCAAATTTTGGCTATAAACGGTCCTCCAAATTGCATATGGTGTTTACCGTAACAGCCCTGCGGGCCGGGGGGATTGCCCCGCAGACTCCGCACCTCCCCCAAGTAGGTTGGAGAGAAAATGCTTGTTGTGATAGGTCCTCCAAATTGACCCTAGTATAGTAATGGCTTTACACTAGCATGGATTCTCACTTGCAAAAGAGCAACCAAAAGCCCATACCCAAACAGAGACAAACAGAGACCCTAGAACCTCAATGGGCCAATCTTACCAACTAGGGCAAAAATACCACACTGCAAAAACACATACGTGTATGTGGGAGCTTTCACTCAACCGCCAAGACCCACGGACCGCTTATTGTTTCAAGCATTCCAAACCGAGTACTAATGGCTACCTCTCACATAACCGACGCGCCATTCATTTCTACGGGTGTAGTGAGCTTACCTCCGAGCCGTTCGAGTTACCTCCTCTCCCGTGCACTCCGGTAGCTCCACGATCCAAGTACAAGCTTCAAGCAAGCTCGATCCTCCCGCTCCAATCTCCAAGCTCCATTCCCGCGAGCAAGAGAAGAGAAGAGAAGAGAAGAGAAGAAGAGAGGAGAAGATGGAGAGCTTCTCCACCCCACGGTCCCTCAACCTCACACACTCACTCCCTCACACTCTCACACTCCCTCTCTCAAGCACAAGCTCAAGCAAGCAAGAAGAAGAAGAAGAGGAAGAAGAAGAAGAGAGCTACTTTTGGCCACACACAAGAATGAGCTTCTCATTCACTTTTCAACTTTATATACAAAACCCTAAATCCCTTTTGGGCGGTCATCCCCTTTTCCCCTTTACATGGCCGGCCGTAGCCTAGGCCCTTTTTCCCATTGTCCTTCTATCTTCCTAGCTTCCTTCCACCGCCCATCTACATTTACAAATTTCACGGGTGAGAGCCCGGTGCTCTTTTACAAGATTTCAGGGTGCGCCTTTTTATTTTAAAATGTGCCTTTCCCCTTTTGTATTTGCCTTGGCCTTTTAAGGTTGCCCTTGCGCTTTTGGCCTTTTCTCCTATTCTTTCTTCAGTCGGGCTACCTTTTTTTCGCCTTTGCCCTGCGTCTTTTTTATTTCCTTTTGCTTTCTTCGTGTTGGGGTTAACATTACCCCCCTCCTAGACGAGTGCGAGTCCCATGGCACTCACCGTCGTAGGTACCAAGCGTTTAGCATGCACTGAAGACGTAGGTGACAAGGACGCATGTGGTTTCCATGGAGGAGTGTTGGTGGTGGTGTGAAAGCAAGTCCTGGGGCCCTGTTGGTGTGGCCAAGGTGGCTGGTGGAAGGTTGTTGGAGTTGGTGGTAGGGCTATTCTGTGTGGGGATTGCATTGATGGCCAACACAAGTGTTGGTTTGTTGGGGATTCTGCACATGATGAGTCTTTGCAGGCTTGTCGGATAGTAAGGGATAAGCATTCAGAGTTGGGTGTCGCTAAAGAGCGATTGAAATGTCGTTGGAGGCTTCAATACCTGCAATTTGAAAACCTCTCGTGTGGTCTCTCCCTAAGGGATAGTGCTAGTCTTCTTATCGTGCACAAGACATGTTTGATTAGTTTGGGAGACAGGTCGAACTCTAAGCAAGCTAAAAGTATTGTCCTGCACTTGAGGACCCAAACTGTGTATATACTTCGGTGCAGAGATTATGTGAGTGCTTGTGTATACTTAGATATTACTTAGTTAGAAAACTGTCAGCCTGGTTCCTTGTATAGCAATGGGTCAATGAAGCAAGGGCTTAGTTGATGGAAAAATTTGTTGATGAAGACAGGGAGTACACTTGAAGATTTTTTGAGACATCATTATGGTCTTGTCAAGGCAATGCAGCACAATTAAGCTCTGTGATGTCTTAGCTTGTGGTAGCTAGTGGCTACTTGTAGTGCTTGAAAAGTATAGTGTACTTTTCCAGTGTCTTTCATGCCTTGCTTACCACTGTTGATTGTAATGGCATTGAGATGGAGTGCAAAAGAAATAGCAAGTGGTTCAGGGTGACAGGTCTAACCAAAGGCGAGGCGAGCTCCCTCGGTATGTCCTGCCCTTGATGTGCCCTGAACCATTGTGGGGGATGTACAAAGGGCTAGGGAATTAGGGATGGAGCCAGCCGACCAAGGTCACTGGGCGTACCTAATTTGAGGACCCCTAGGTGCGGTGATGTGAGTGTGTGCTTTTTTTTTATGTTCTTTTCTTTTCTTTTTTCTTTTTTTTTCTTTTTTTTGTTTTGGGAAAAGTGAATACAATCAATGCCATACATTGAGACTGTTAGCCTTTCATTTGGATTGAGAAATGTTGGGATTCAAAGGCTATGAAGAATTGATAGTACAGAGATGATCGTGTCACCAGCCTTGATGCTAGAGGAACTATTGTTGAGATGAAGAGATACACTTGAGATATTGCAAACCTCCTTGTGACACATCTGATGTTGATACAATTAAGGTAACGACTACCGTGAGCCAACTATAGAGCTTGACACAGAAAGAGAGCATAGCCCATGAATATGCTTTGGGTTATGCGATGTGGGTGGTCGACAAGGGTGATTTTTGCTTTCGGCAGCGTGGCTTTGTCGCGGCTCTTTGTGGGGTCAATGGTCTTGCGGTGATCGGGCATTGAACACTTTCGCACAAGAACCTGTATTATCCTGCATCCACTTGTCACTTCATCAAAGTATATGCTCGCTTGTGTTAAGTACATCAAACGAATGCAATCATGCTAAGACATAATTTTTCAAAATTCTATGATGTCTGTTGGGATGCCTATTTCATTGCTTGTTAAGGTCGCATACATTAACGAGAGGTAACGCGAATGTGTACAAGTGGGGATCTTGCCCCTTTACTCATCAAAAAACAAAATATTCGGGCATGCTGACTTGTCGAGCTACTTGTACATCATAGGGGCTTAGTCGATAGGTACTAGGCGGGGTGAGTTCGGTTGGCTAGGCGACTGAGGCTGTGCTGGTGAGGGGCTCATGTGAGGCTAGGTAGGGCACATGTCGGCCGTGACATGAATGGTGTAGTCCCGGGCCGCTACCGTTTCCAGAATGTCTTTAAACAATTCATTAAATTCTGCCCTATCCCTAGCTGCCCTTTCTGCCCTTGAGCATCTTATGCCCGAGCGTGCGTTGGGGGTTTGTGCAACTGGCGTTGCCACATTTTGTGTGCCTCCCAGAGCATCCACTTCCCTGGCCCGCGGGTTCTTGTCGGCCTTCGTTCGGGAGGTGTTGCTCAAGGCCTTGCTTCTTGGCATACCTCTTGAGGGTGGGCACATAGCGCTCTGGTGGAGGGGCGCGTGCCACATTCTTCAAGCTGCTACTTAGGGCATGTGCCCATGTCCGCAAGGACACAGATACGCGCGAACACTTTGAGCTTAGCATCCAACTCAGTTAAGCATTCTGTGACACTTCTATGTTTAGCGAGGGCTTGCTCGGTTGCCATCTCATGCAAGGTTCTAGGAGTTTGCCCGGGCTTTAGCATAGCTAGGGGCTTAGGCCTAGATAAGCAAGATTGGTCAACCTTGGGGTTTCCATGTTTCTCTAGAGGCTTCGTTGTTGCATTATGGTTCTTCTTGGATGTGACTAGTGTGAGTTCGTCACCTTGTTGTGACCATGTTGTATACATTCTTGATTGGTCGATGTGGGTTCTATTGTCAGTGGATTGAGCGTTGAAAGCAACTGTTGATGGCAACAGCTGCTTTGATTTTTCAGAGTACACGGATGTGTCTGAGGTTTCACCTCTATTAGGGGAGACATCTATGGGTTCATTGGTGGATGGACTCGATGCTTTATTCATCAGCTCTCCAACACTCTTCGTCCCAATGTTCTTGGGGTCCGCAACTACCTGCAACAGTTGTTGTTTTCGCTGTTTTCTCCTCTTTTTCTTGGTCAGTGTAGGAGCATCTAATGGCTTAGGACCCTGGGCTAGGTCGACCGTTGTCGTATTGCTGCGCATTCGAGGTGTGAAAACCACCCAAAAATTGTGTGTGTGATTTGATACTTTGTACATACTTAGTTGTTGTGTTTACATTTATTTTCTGCATATGAGTATAGTGGGGAGGAGTTGGAGGCATAGTGGTGAACATGATGAGATGCTTTCAGCCTATGTTGAGCAAGGTCAAGTGGAAAGCACAATTGATGCTGGTGAACATGTTACACGTATTCGTTCAGGACTTTGTCTTCTCCTTCTCCAGCTACATCAAAAATACCTAATGATACCAAACCTCCACATCCAGGAGTTGGAAAGAAGGAGGCCAAGTATTGAAACGTGCTATGAGAAGCATGGGGCATGGAGCACAGCTGGAGGCCGCATTCACTTATCTCTCGGTAGATTCTGCCTTCCAGGAAGAGCTTGCAGGAATCCTAAAGGATTACGTTGGGCGAGAATCACCACTTTATTTTGCAGAGAGATTGACAGAACATTATAAGCAAGGTCAAGACGGGGGGGGAGGGGGGCTCTTATTTATCTGAAAAGAGAGGATTTGAATCATACAAGTGCTCACAAGATCAACAGCGCCATTGGACAAGCTTTGCTGACTAAGCGAATTGGTAAAAACCATATCATAGCAGAAACTGGTGCAGGGCATCATGGAGTTGCCACTGCTACAGTGTGTGCTCGCTTTGGGTTACAATGTGTTGTTTACATGGGCGCCAAAGATATGGAATGACAGGCTCTTAATGTATTCAGAATGAGACTCCTTGGAGCTGAGGTACGTGCTGTCCAGTCTGGTACAGATACGTTGAAAGATGCGACATCAGAAGCAATAAGAGACTGGGTTACAAATGTAGAGACCACACACTATATTTTAGGGTCCGTAGCTGGACCTCACCCTTATCCAATGCTGGTGAGAGATTTTCATGCCATTATTGGCAAAGAGACTCAATGACAGGCTCTAGATAAGTGGGGAGGAACGGAAGGGGAAAAGAAAAACATGGAAGGAGAGTCGCTAATTAGCGGATTCAAAAGCTAAGGAGGGAGGGAAAAGCAAGCATGTGGGACGAAAAGGAAGGAAGGCGAGGCTAATCTGGGAGAGGAGAAGTCTGACGACTGGTGATGAGGCTTCATCAATGAAAAACATTTGGGGGGGATCGACGGGAGATGAACGAAGAAGGAAGAAGTAATAAGGAATGAAAAGCGATGCTAATCGGGAGAAGACATTGGAAACGCAGAAGAACAGGGGAGCTACGGAACGAATCGGGGGAAGGATCTCTACAGTCTACCCACATAGATTGTCCTCTGAGTCTGGATGACCTTGCAAGTGAAAAGATTGTGCATTTTGAGTTTTCATGCCCTTTCTGCTATGCAAAGTACGATATCGGTTCTCTCTGTTCTCATCTTGAGGAGGAATTCTGCAACTTTAGAAAGGAGAGGAATCGCAATCAGGGGCGGCTCTCTGCAATTTCGAAGGAGATGTACCACAATCATATGGGAAGGACTTAACAGAGATGGCCAAATAAGGGAAGCATCTGAGACGGCAATAGGAGATGAAGCATCAGAGCCGAGGACGCGATGAAGCATCGATGACAAAGATGGAAGCAGAGATGACGATGTAGAAGACAAAGACGACATTCAAGTAGAGAAGAAGGATCAAGTCACTAATGCGACGGAGAGAAGACGTAGCCTGGAGACAAAGCAAAAAGGACGTTTCAGTGATCACCTTCTTTGATAGGGACAGACCTGTAGCAAAAGAAACGATCAAAGATGTTAACTTGGAGGCTGCGACGTAGCATTGATGATAAACAAGGTGACGAGCTTCCCTGAAACGAAAAATTGAAAGGGAAGAAGGGTGTCTATTGTGTCAACTTCCAGTGAGAATTGTACGCTCGTCCGATATCTTAGAAGCAGATGGTGGACTCTTGGCAAGCTATGGGAGGACGCAAACATTGCTATGGGTGAAGGGCTCGGAGAATGAGGACCAAGGAGACGATCTGCTATAGAATTCGCTTGATGGACTATCCTTCTTTCGTTGCCGCTCTGTATCACAGAAGACACGTGATGCTGCGACCTTGGCTATCTTGTGAATTTTTCCTCCCAAAGGCTCTTATTTAATTAGCTTCTCAATTGCTCATCCTGGCTGTGGCATTTCAGAGCCTTCAAACAAGGTTGATGATGGTAAAACTGTGTATGATGCAAGGTTGTCTTATGACTGACCTGTTTGAGAAACAGGGTTGGTTTAGAGTAATGATATAATAAGCCTTTGTTTGGACAGAGGCGATTAACTATCTTCTGTTTTGGCTATATTTATGGATCTGCATTGCAAGTAAGTTCTAAGTGTTTGATAGAGTGGGCAAATTGGAAGCTCTCTATTGACGTGTTCAGAATAATTACTTTAAGTTTGGGCTTGCTTGAGCCTACTGGCAGGCAGAGGGCTGATCACTGCTAACTATGGTGGTTGTGAGAAGCCAGGACTGCAAGACTTGCTGTTTTTTATGGAACTCCAATTGGTAGAGCAACCAACCAGGAAACAGAGTTTGCTGAGATGTTCCAGGAATTGGTTGAAGCTGCACGGGACATTGTGAACTTAATGTTGTCACAAAATTCATTGAAATCTTGAATAAAGAATTCCCAGGGAGTGGCGTAAAGAGGTAACTGCAGAATTTGTGCAATATCTATGCTTTATCATTGCTTACCTTGAAAGTGGAGTGAATACGGTGATAGTGACAGTGGCAACTACAGCATTGATAGCAATAGTGACAGTGACAGTGATAGCTACAATGAAAGTGCCAGTGAGCTAGAGTTTGCTTAGTTCAACAAAGTTAGAACTACTACTGATTTTTGTAGTGATCTTTGCTGCATTTCTGTGATGTTAATGTCATGGCTTCTTGAGTTAGCTAGGAGCTTCTGAACTATGTATCCAGTTCCTGTATTCGTCCATGAGCCTCGATTGCAGCTGTCAATTATCTCATAAGATGAACTCGACAAATACCATATACACAACATTCACTTGATTGGTCTTCTATCCTGAAATTATTCAAAGTCCTCTGTGGATGTGATATTGCTTTCACGAATCCTTCGACACCGCTGATGTGCTTGGTTGGGCCTCAGCATTCTCTCTCTCTAGAGTATCCTTACGGGACATGGCCGTGGCCTGCTGAATAGCCTCGCTAGGTTGTGAGAGCACAACTACCTCCCTTTTCGGAGAGTCTAGCCCTTCAGCCAACTCCCTTGTGTTTAACTCCTCCAGCCTAGGCTTTAGGCACTTGGGGAGTGCTGGAGTTGTCAAGGAAGCTGGTTGCGACACCTCCTCCACAGGTAAACTACTAAGGACATGTTCCACAAGGGGCATTGTCACGGCCAAAGGCTGTGACGGCTGTGATTTCTGATTGGAAGTAGTGGTGGCTAGTTCAGTGGACTGGCTACCATTGGTAGCTTGCGGTGTCAAGTCCTTAGGCAGATCAAAAGTGGTCATGCCTTTTGTTGCCCTTTGCATATTCACTTGTGCATATTGAGTAGCGGTTGAGCTAGCCACGGTGGATTGCACAGGCACATCCTTAGGTTGAGAGCTAAGGTTGGTGTCATGTCCTACCTCTTGGACATTTGGAAGCTCTGATGTAGGTAGAGATTGGGATTGAGTAGCCTCACTTGACGAGTGTTGTGCTTCATGTGTCTGCTTAGGGGAAGAGGGTGTAGGAGGCTTGGAACTCCTAAGTGGCTTTGACACTGGTTGGGAGATTTGCTCGTGGCTGTTAGATGATTGTGCTATTTGCTTTGTTGAGCATTTAACCTTGCCCTGAGCAATGTTGTGCCTATGATGCTTGCTATCCTCTTGGGGAATCAAACGCTCCTTAGGCACTAGCGGCTTCTGCGTATTCTCAATGATTAAATATGGCATTTGCTTGTCAAGCATGCTAGGCCAAGGATCTACTTTTTGATAGGTCATGTTTGGTTTCTTGACTTCAATCGTGTGGGGCTCAATCACTCCCATATTTTTGGTTCGAGACTTGGATTTTCGTTTAGGTTTCCTCCTACACCTCCTTGCTTTTGACATAATTTGGGCGTCTGACAAAGGTGGTTTAGCAGGGGGTTTTGGTATCCAAATCCATCGGTTGCCTGCATAATACCCTTGAGCACGAAGCAATGCCTTGGATATCCATCATGGCATTGTGCTAGCTCTCCATCGATGCCTTTGCCTATAAGGCTTGGGCTTCTTTCATGGTCTTCTACGATATTTGTGAGTCCAAACCCTATCATTGGCCCTATCTCCTAACCTTTTTGTTTCAAGCATGGCCTCACTCACTGGTTCTCGTTGCTCGACCTGTGCTTGTATCAATTCTTCCAACAAGTCCTTGCTCTTGTTAATGGGCTTGACTGCTATGTTAGCACCTTCCTTGCCTTTCCCTCGAGGTTTGCTGAGGTCACCCTTGCTAAAGGTCGTGGCTATCCTCACACCCGGAAGTGTCAAGTGTATCCTCTGAGCTACATAGTCAACCTCACACTTGGTAGCCTTTTTGAAGGGCCTTCCTAGGAGGATATCCTTTCCACCATTCTCGCTATTGGGAGGAACATGGAACAGGACTAGCAAGCTTTCTGTTTCAATAGTTACAAGGATTTTGCACTTCCCTAGAAGTGCTTGTGGGTGTTTCCTGTAAGGGTTAAGAGTTACATCAGTCGGTTTGAGCTCTGGTTGACCTAGTAGAGTCCATGCTTCGTAAGTCAAGATATTGAAATCTGCTCCTTCATCAATGAGAGCGTCAACACTATGCTCTCTTTCTGCGGTGAGTTTGACCCTAAGATAAGCAGGTGGTACTATGTCTTCATCTTCCGGATCTTGGCTTGTAAATTTAAGCCTTCTGACAAATGCCCTTGAGTCCCCACTTGCATGACCAGACGTGGATTCTCCACCAATGTCTTGGGTTGTCTGTGCAGTGTTTGCAGGGTACATCTCTCGTCAAGAGTGTCATGTCTAGTCAGCTTGGCATTTGTAGCTCTCTGATGTTGCATTTCGCTCTGACTAGACCTGGTATGAACACAATGTCTTTGTGTTCTAGTGATGTGGCCTTTTTGCCCTTGATGGCTAGATTGGCCCATTGAGGTTCTAGGGTCTCTGTTTGTCTCTATTCGGGTATAGGCTTTTGGCTGCTCTTTTGCAAGTGAGAGTCCATGCTCATGTAGAGCCATTACTTCACTAGGGTCCAATTTGGAAGACCTGTCATGGCCCACGTTTTCTCTCCAACCTACTCGGGGGAGGTGCGGAGGGGGCAGAGCCCCCTCTACGGGGGTCCGGGGGGGCAGTCCCCCTGGCCCGTAGGGCCGTTACGGTAAACAACATGTGCAATTTGGAGGACCGTTTATAGCCAAATTTGAAGTACTTGCTCTAAGTTTCAGCCCAGTGATGGATCTGTGATGTGCATTTAGCTCTACATGGTCTTTGGGGTCAATTTCGGGGTTTAGATGAGTCAGAATTTGTGTTCTGGATACCTGTCTGATTTTGATAGTTTTTTGTCCAATTCTAAGATGTCCCATTTTCAGGAGTCCGATTATCAGAATTGGACGTCCGATTTTGGGTTGGTCCGATCGGCTCAGTGGTCCGATTTTGGTCACGTTTAATTCTAGGAGTCGAATCAAAAAGTGGTCTGATTTTAAACGTGGTCCGATCCTGAGAATCGGATCGGACGGGGTGGTCCGATTCTGGCTGGTCCGAGTGTCCGAGTCGGACAGGTTGGTCCGAATTTGAGTGGTCCGAGTGGTCCGATTCTAAAGGCAGTCAGAGTGCCACATGGCACGTCGGGTCGGGCTGGTCCGATTTTGGTAATCGGACCAAACTGGTCCAACTCACTCTCAGTCGGACGGTCTGACTTTAGAGCACGAGTGGTCCGATTTAGGGTTTCGGACCACTGCGAGTTGGTCCGACTGCGTTTGACCCCTCCTTACTGTCTGCTGCACACAATCACCACAGACTTCCTAGATCTGATTAGAGCACTATTGGAGAACACTGGACTCACCTGGAGCAGCACGAATCGCTGGCGCCTAGAAATCGGGGTAGCGCTTCCTCGTCCTGTGAACCAAAAGCTCTCTCTCTCTCTCTCTCTCTCTCTCTCTCTCTCTCTCTCTCTCTCACAAGGCCAACCGAGGAAATGGGGTCTGTCCCGGCCTCCCCTGCCCCTTAAGGTCCTTTCCCAGCACTGCAGAATCTTACAGCCAGTTCTCTGTCCCTGTCTCACCCAGAAACTTGAATCTGGTCCCCTGTTTCCCTGTTTTAGCCTGTTATATAGCAATAGAAAACCCTACTGTTTGTTTTTTTTCTTTGTTTTTTTCCTACCCTAAATGCATACAAATCACAAAGTAATCACCTACACTACTCCAACATGCTTTCCCAAATAAAAAAACCAAAAACCTTCTTGCCAAGGAAATCGAATACCTCTTCAAACTCCCTCACTTCCTACCTATCTACCTCAAGCACCAGTTCGGGGAAAACCCTACTCCAATGCTCGATTCGAAGCGCGCAAGTGCTCAAGGCTTGAATCCATTGTTCCCGGCAAACGGAACCAAAATGTGGGAGCTTTCACTCAACCACCAAGACCCACGGATCGCTTATTGTTTCAAGCGTTCCAAGCCGAGCACTAATGGCTAGCTCTCACATAACCCACACGCCATTCATTTCTACGGGTGTAGTGAGCTTACCTCCGAGCCGTTCGTGTTACCTCCTCTCCCGTGCACTCCGGTAGCTCCACGATCCAAGTGCAAGCTTCAAGCAAGCTCAATCCTCCCGCTCCAAGCTCCAAGCTCCATTGCCGTGAGCAAGACAAGAGAAGAGAAGAGAAGAGAAGAAGAGAGGAGAAGATGGAGAGCTTCTCCACCCCACGGTCCCTCACCCTCACACAGTCACTCCCTCACACTCTCACGCTCCCTCTCTCAAGCACAAGCTCAAGCAAGCAAGAAGAAAAAGAAGAGGAAGAAGAAGAAGAGAGCTACTTTTGGCCACACACAAGAATGAGCTTCTCATTCACTTTTCAACTTTATATACAAAACCCTAAATCCCTTTTGGGCGGTCATCCCCTTTTCCCCTTTACATGGTCGGCCGTAGCCTAGGCCCTTTTTCCCATTGTCCTTCTATCTTCCTAGCTTCCTTTCCACAGCCCATCTACATTTACAAATTGCACGGGTGAGAGCCCGACGCTCTTTTACAAGATTTCAGGGTGCGCCTTTTTATTTTAAAATGTGCCTTTCCCCTTTTGTATTTGCCTTGGCCTTTTAAGGTTGCCCTTGCGCTTTTGGCCTATTCTCCTATTCTTTCTTCAATCGAGCTACCTTTTTTTCGCCTTTGTCCTACGTCTATTTTATTTCCTTTTGCTTTCTTCGTGTTGGGGTTAACATACGTGTTGCATTCAAACTGCATCTAGTCAAAGCAGAAAGCAACAACATCAAGCTACGATAGTGAGAATGACTAGATATGATAGTCATGACGATAGATGCTCTTTGAATAGCACTGCAGTGACGATCCAAGACATCAGTGGAGAATCCACATCTGGTCGTGCAGTTGGGGACTCAAGGGCATTTGTCAGAAGGCTTAAATTTACATACCAAGACCCCGAAGACGAAGACATTAGTACCACCTGCTTATCTTAGGGTCAAACTCACCACGAAAAGAGAGCATACCGTCAATGCTCTGATTGATGAAGGAGTAGATTTTAATATCTTGACCTATGAATCATGGACCCTACTAGGCTACCCAAAGCTCACACCGACTAATGCAACTCTTAGCCCTTACGAGGGACACCCACAAGCACTCATAGGGAAGTGCAAAATCCTTGCGACAATTGAAACTGAAAGCTTGCCTATCCTATTTCATGTTCCTCCAAATAGTGCTAATTACGGGAAGGAAACCCTCCTAGGAAGACCCTTCAAAAGGGCGACCAAGTGTGAGGCCGACTATGTAGCACAGAGGATACACCTGACACTATCGGGTGTGAGGATAGTCACAACCTTTAGCAAGGATAACCTCATCGAACCTCGAGGGAAAGGCAAGGAAGATGCTGACATAACAGTCAAGCCTGCTAACGAGAGCAAGGACTTGTTGGAAGAGTTGATAGAAGCATAGGTCGAACAACGAGAACCAGTGAGTGAGGCCATGCCTGAAACAAGAAGATCAAGAGCCAATGCGAAGGACAGGCATTGGACTTATAAATATCGTAGAAGACCCCGAAAGAAGCCCAAGCCTTATAGACGAAGACATCGATGGAGAGCCAATACAATGCCGAGATGGATATCCAAAGCATCGCTACATGCTTAAGGGTATTATGCAGGTAACCGATGGATTTGGGTACCAAAACCCCCTGCTAAACCACCTCTATCAGCTGAAGGCCAGATTGCATCAAAAGCAACGAAGCACAGGAAGAAATCTAAGAGAAACTCTATGTCTCGAGGCAAGGAACCAAACATGAGTGTTCGAAAGAAAGAGCCTTAGCCTAGCATGCTTAATAAGCAGATGTCATATGTAACCATTGAGCGTGCACAAAGACCACTAGTGCTCAAGGAGATTTTGACTTCCCAAGAGGATAATGAGCATCAGAGGCACAACGCTGCTCGTGAGAAGGTTGATTGCTCAACAAAGCAAATGGCACAATCGTCTAATAGCCTCGAACAAATCATTCAACAGTGCCAAGTCCACCTAAGAGTCCTAGATCTCCTACACCCTCTTTTCCCAAATGGACACAGGAAGCATAACATCAATCGTCAAGGGCGGCTGCTCAATCCCAATCTCTATCTCCATCTAAGCTTCCAAATGTCCAAGAGGTAGGACATGACACCATCCGTAGCTCTCAGCCTGAGGATATGCCTGTGCAACCTAATGTGACTAGATCATCTACACAGGTGAATGCTCAAAGGGCAACAAAAGACATGGCTACTTCTAATCGCCCTAGGGACTTGACACCGCAATCCACCAAGAGTAGCCAGCCCATTGGACTAGCTACTACTACTTCCAATCAGGGATCACAGCAGTCACAGCCCTTGGCCGTGACAATGCCCCTTGCGAAACGTGTCCTTAGCAGTTCACCTGGGGAGGAGGTGCCGCAACCAATATCCTTGACAACTCCAGCACCTCCAAAGCACCTAAAGCCTAGGCTTGAGGAGAAACCTCTCAAAGATGTGGCCAAGGAGATGGCGTATCTGACCAATCAACCTAGAAAGGCTGTCCAATAGGGTGCAACTACATTCCATGAGGACACCCCAGAGAAGGGGAAAGCTGAGGCCCAACCAAGCACATTAACGGGCGGCTGACCTAGTTCAGGGTCCTGAGTCATTAAGTTATGAACCTTCACTGACCAAGAAAAAGAGGAGAAAATAGTGAAAACAATAGCAGTTACAGGTGGTTGTGGACCCCAAGAACATTGAGACCAAGAGCCTTGGAGAGTTGAGGAATAAAGCATCAAGTCCATCCACCAACGAGTCCATCCACCAACGAGTTGAGGAATAAAGCATCGAGTCCATCCACCAACGAACCCATTGTTGTCTCTCCTAATAGGGTTGACCAATCTTGCTCATCTAGGCCTAAGCCCCCAACTATGCTAAAGCCTAGGGAAAATCCTAGAACCTTGCATGAGATAGCAATCGAGCAAGCCCTTGTTGAACATAGAAGTGTCGCAGAATGCTTAATTGAGTTGGATGCTAAGCTCAAAGTGTTCGCACGTATCTATGTCCTGGCAGACATAGGCACATTCCCTAAGGAGCAACTTGAAGAATACTTACGGTTTCCCCTATCCTAGGAAGAGCAAGAACATCTTGACGAGCACTATGACAGGCTCCTGCATGAACGCATGAGACTCATCTCTGATAAGGAAGCCAACGAACTATGCTTAACTGTGACATTCAATGACGTGCTCTGCCAACCAAATCTCTTAGAGAAAGAGCAACTAAAGTGACAATCAGAGAGTCGAAGTCACTTTGAAAAACGTTGGTTTGAAAGTTGTGTTGCAATGGCCGAACTAGGAGCCTAGATTATGACAGTCTTAGAGGAGCGATTGGCCAAATTGCGGTCTCAAAGAGACCCAACCTATGTGGCACCAACTTCTTTTCGAGTGCTGACTGCCATTCGGGGTACGGACTTAGCTGAAACTAGCCAAGAGAACTCTCTGTTTGATAAGGTTCTCACTGAGGAGGAGTTACATATTACCAGTAGACTCGGACAAGGTTCCATGCTACTCAATGTTGCAAAATATCTATCGTTATTGAGTAAGTTGCCACGAGTACTAGATGCATGTGCCACACTTCAGTGTAATCCAGAGTTCTACAATTGGCTTTTATCATCGTGAAGTGGCATGGATTCATAAATATGTATATAAATAAACAATGAATTCTGTGACCTTGTATAGACAATATCAACACACACAAGCAATGACAATCAAGCGCAAGGAGAAGAGTGGGTTTGACAGGCTGAGCTCCTCAACTCCTCCTCTCACCACACATTTAGAAGTCATGTGACCATTCCCGCCTCCAGGTGGAGGGCATGCAACCCTCATTACCGCCATAGGAAGCCCTGACCAACATCTTTGATGGTGTAGATGGGGCACCGTCCCTTTCTATGCACCTTTTCCCTTTCCGTTCTATCCTTATGAGGATGAGCCTTGTCCCAGCCCATGACAACCAGTCCACGTAACTTAGCATAAGCCAAGATCTACTAATGACTGGAGACAAAACGAACATCATCATGGGGGCCATCCCTCTACAACAAACACCACATGCCTCACCTCTCCCTTCCTCGTCATATGCGCTTGATAACCCATTGTATAATCCCTTCCATGCGAATAGTTTTATCCTGCCTCAGTACCTAATCCTTGGTTTGCCTTTTGCAGGTTCCCCTACGGTAGCAGCCATGGACCGCATAGTGCAGCTTGCATGCAAGGAAGCTCTCCGTCGTCGAAAAGAGCATAAGGCACTAGCGCCCCCACCAGAACACTACATGGCTACTCTAAAGAGGTACCCGATGAAAAGACGCCCTAAACGACACCACCTAGGACACAGGCCAAAAACCCCCCAAGTCAAGAGGACAAGGGCTCAAAGGAGCACACGGGGTGTGGCAACACCAGCCGTGCAGGTTCCCACTAGACGCTCGGGCACCAGGTGCTCGAAAGAGGAGAGGGCAGCTCGAGACAAGCAGAAATTTGTTTGACGCATTGTTTAAAAGCATTCTGGAAATAGTTGCGGCCAGGGACTACACCATCCGCGTCCCAACCGACATTTGCCCCGCCCAGCCTCGCAGGAGCCCCTCACCAACATAACCTCAGTCGCCCGACCACCCAGACTCGCCCCGCCTTGTGCAAATAGAGTAGCCCCTATGATATATAAGCAGCTTAACAAAGGCCATCCTACCATAACATTTTGTCTTTAAATGGTTAAAGGGGCAGGCTCTCCACCTGTATACACTTTCCTTATCTATTGCTAATATATGCCACATCTTTAACAACCACCAGAATATGCATCGCAATCAGTATCATAGGATTTTGATAAAGTAATATCTTGACATGATTGCATCTATTCGTTGTACTTGAGGCATGCAACTTGCATATACTCTCATGAAGTGACAAGTGGATGCAGGACGACACAGGTCTCCGTGCGAATGTATTCAATGCCCAAGTCACCGCAAGACCACCAACCTCACAAAGAGCTGCAACAAAGCCACGTTGCCGATAGCAAAAATCACCCTTGCGAGTGCCCACGTCTCATGGCCCAAAGCATGATCGTAACCAGTTCCTCTTTTTGGGTTACACTCTATGCCAGACACTCACGGCAGCTGTTACCCCAATTGTACCAATATCGCACGTTCCAAAGAGGGTTGCAATATCTCAAGTGTATCTCCCCATCTCAACAATTGCTTCTCTAACAATGAGGCTAGGACACAATCATCACTGTAAGATCCATTTCTTGAGCCTTCGAAGCTTGCCATTTCCCAACCCATTGGAAGGCTGATAGTCTCAACATATTGCAATGGTTGTACTCAGGCAAGTCCAAAAAAAAAAGGGAGAGAGGAGAAAAGATAAGAGAAAGAAAGAAAGAAAGAAAAAAGCACAAGAAAAAGAAACTAAAAAAAACGAAAAAGGAAAAAAGAAAAGAAAAGAATGAAAAGATACAAAGCACCCATGATCACCGCACAGCACCTAGAGGTCCTCAAATTAGGTATGTCCAGTGACCTTGGTCGGCTGGTTCCCTCCCTAGTCCCCTAGCCCTTTAGCATCACCCACAATTGTTCATGGCACATCAAGGGTAGGACATACCTAGGGAGCTTGTCTTGCCTATGGTCAAACCTGTCACCCTAACCCATTCACACGATTCCCTCTTGCACTCTACCTTAATACCATTGCCATCAATTGTGGTGAGCACGGCATGAATAGCCATGAAAAGTACACCATCCTCATCAAGCAAGTCCAATAGCTCCCAGCTACTGAAAGTGCGGTGTCCTTGTGTTCAATTATGCTACGTTGTGCAGTCACAATGCAAAGGATGTTTCATACACCTTCACATGTGCTTCTTCTCAACATGGACAACTTTGCTTCATCCACACATTGTTACGAGAAACCTGCCTGCGGTCTTCTAACTACGTAATATCTAAGTATGCACGAGCACTCATATAATATGCGCACCGAAATGTATACATAGTTTGGGTCCTCAAGTGCAGGACAATACTCTCAGCTTGCTTAGAGTTCGACCTATCTCCCAAACTAATTGAACTATGTATTGTGCACGATAGAGAAGACTAGCATTACCCCTAGGGAGAGACCACCTATGAGAGGTTTTCAATTGCAGGTATTGAAGACTCCAACGGAAGTGTCGTTCTCTCTTCATCGATACCCAACTCTAAATTCTTATCCTTTATCATCTTGCAAGCCCGTCCGGAATTGTCATGTGCAAAATCCCCAACAAACCAACACTTGTGCTAGCCATCAGTGCAATCCCTAACAAAGAACAACCCTACCACCAACTCCAACAACCCTACCACTAGCCACCTAGGCCACCAATGCACCCCCAACGACCTTCATCCACACCACCACCAACACTCCTCCACAGCAAACACCGATGCCCCTTCCACCCACATCTTCAATGCAGGCCAAAGCCTACTACCTACGACGGTGAGTGCCATGGGACTGGCACTTGTCTAGGAGGGGGGTAATATTAACCCTCATACGAACAAAGGTGGAAAATCTGGAAAAGCTGAAGTAGAAGACAAGGCCAAGGCAAAAGTGAAACGGAAGACAAAGCCACGCCAAGAAAAATATGGAAGCACAAGAAGTGTAGAAATGTCCTAAATCAAGAAAAAAGGCGCACACGAAACAGTGCAAGTCAATACTTTTATAAAAAAGTGCAAGGGCACCGTGATTTAATTTAAGAGTGCCGGGCTCTCACCCTTGCAATTTGTAAAGGTAGATGGGCGGTAGGAAGGAAGCTAGGAAGATAGAAGGACAATGGGAAAAAGGGCCTAGGCCATGGCTGACCATGTAAGAAAGGGGATAAGGGTATGACTGCCCAAAAGGGATTTAGGGTTTTGTATATAAAGTTGAAAAGTGAATGAGAAGCTCATCCTTGTGTGTGGCCAAAAGTGGCTCTTCTCCTCTTCTTCTTCTTCTTCTTGTTGCCTGCTTGAGCTTGTGCTTGAGAGAGGGAGTGTGCGAGTGTGAGGGTGTGAGGGTGAGGGACTAGGGAGGAGAAGCTCTCCATCTTCTCCTCTCTTCTTCTCTTCTCTTCTCTTCTCTTATCTTGCTCGCAGCGATGGAGCTTGGAGCGTGGGCCTATCATACTCTATTGTGACAACATGAGTAGTGTGCTCCTAGCGAGTAATCCTATCTATCATGCTAGGACTAAGCACATTGAGCTCTTGCATTCTGCACCATTGGGTTATACCAACATTCTCTAGCTACATGGCCCATCTTCTAGCATATGCTACATGACTTCACATTCCTAAGAGTATTAATAACTCCCATGTTTCTTTATTTTCTTTTCTAACATTTTTTCCAAAGTTATCTTATCCTTCTTTTCTTTTCCTTTCTTCTTATCTTTAGAAGAACTCTTATCCTTCCTAGATTTCTTCTTAAACTACTTCTACCTCTATCTACTCCTGTCATCATTGGAGTCACTTGATTTGGTATCTGACTCGAGACCTAATGAGAAATCCTCTTCATCACTACTATCATCAGAATTAGAATTATCAATATTAGAATTTGAGGAATCCTTACTACTCTTCTTCTTAGACTTGTTTTTGCCAAGTCTTTTTTCCACCTATTGTGCTTCTTCAACCAGCACATCTATAGTGTTTTTTGCCTACACTTCAATATTGGCAATTTTCCCAACTATAATTTTGTCCAATCCCTTTACAAAGTATGAGCATTGCAGATCTATGGAAGGCCTATCATCTACATGCAACCTACTTAGTAGGTTCTTGAATGTTTGTGCATAGTCTTGCACCACAAGGTACCTGTAGAGGTACTGACATCTTGATACTCCTCTTTAAATTTCTATTCATCCATGGTGCCAATTCCTCCTGCTTCACTACCATTATTCTGCAATACCCCTTGCTGTTGTCTTGCCAATAACTCTTGGATGTGGATAATTTCCTAACATATATGCAAAAATGCAAAATTAGACCTTTACATTACATTATCCTACTTCATGCAGTATACCATTGCTTCAAGTTTTGACAAAAGATTTCAAATTTCTAGTATCAAACAAAGGTGTTTTTGATTAGGCTATATAATCAGAGATGCAAGGTAAGAATGATGGAATTGTATCATCTTGCTATATAAAATGTATCACTATTTTATACAAGAAATTTAAATTTCTACCATCAAACAAGGTTGTTTTTGTTGGTGTTTTAAACTAGAGATACAAAGAAGTAAAAAATAAGGTATATGCATAGAAAACCCTTTGAATTGCATACATCAAATTCAACTTTCTTCCATAAAACAAAGTCATTTTTCACAAAGCTTGAAACCAAAGGTTATTGATGACAATAGCAAAATCACCAAAAGTATTGCAGCCCCTAACCTATGTGAAATGCATAATAGGACTGCAGTGCCTCATATGGAAACACATCTCATTGTTGTATGCAATGAAAAAAGCTCCTAATACCGCATCAAGAAACTCATAGGAAACTCAAAGCTAATGATATAGAAACATGAAAATACATCGTATAACACTAAAAATGGCAAATTAGAGATACGAATTAGAGAATATGCTGGAAGTAAAGTAGAAACATATAGAGAATCATGGTGCCAACTATCAAATCTCATATATCATTATGAATATCCACCATACAATGAATCATAAGCATAAGGAATGATAAAATTTGAGAGACACCACAGATACCTCTTTAGGTCACATCTTAGACTAGGGTTCTAGACCATGCTAAGAGCAAACATAATGCATCACGAAATGGCTAACACTATTGCTTGAGTGTGTTGGAAGCTTTCGTATCCTTGCCTAGTGTTCCAACCATATGATCTAAATCATTATTGACTATAAATAAGCTATGCTCTCCATACAAACTTTGAGAGCATGGAGCAACTTGAATTATACAGTACTCATTAAAAATTTCTAGATCTATATGTAGCTCTCCTCCTACAGAATTATTTAGCTCCTCCTCATTGAGGTTCTCATCCCCATCTAGTAAGTGCTTGCTCATCATTGGAATGATGAACACTTAGGTTAGGTTATTAGTAGACTCTTGCTTGAGTTCATTTGAAGCTTTCACCTGTTTGCTCTTGTTTGACCATTTGAGCAGGATCATTATTGAAATTGAGTATATTATGCTCTTCATACAACCTTTGAGAGCATGGAGCAACTTGAATCATGTAGTACCACCTCTCGTCCAATGGATTACAATGAATAAATAACTTGCATATAGAACAATGCACATGAGAAAGTTGCATAGGAGTGAATATGTCTCAAATAAGTGGAAAGTATTAAAATCTATGTCTATCCAAAATTTCTTGGAGTCCACCTCCATGAACCTCAAAGGTTCCCTATAAATGATTGAACTTGGGGTGCCCTTTATCATTAGTTTGTACCATTGGGCATCCAAGATAAACAAGTTGAAACTATGGTAATTAAACCCCCAAATCTCTTAGACCTTCCCAAACTACTCCATGTTACGATCATTTTACATACCATAATGTTTGCATATGTGGTATTGTGATGACTCTCTTGTTTAAGCTTTGCTATTATACTACAATCAAAGGTGTGCCATCTTTAGTCTATATGCTCCACCCAAAAGTGTTGCCCCTATGACTACCACAAGGCTAAATATGACTTATACTAAAAAAGGCAAGCAAAGATGGACCTTGAGTAAATGTTGGGTTCTCATGGAAGCATGCATAACAAAGCAAGGTATCCCAATAGTTACCTATCTTTTGGCATACCCCTTGCAGAACTCCCATTCAACTACCTAGAGGTCATCAAGGTGGACAATGCCTCCAAGCACTTTAGGTAGCACATGGGCCATGTTCATGATATGCTTTGAAGGTCTCTCTTGCTAGCTTTCATTGCTTCTTTGTAGCCTCATATCAATTTAGCTACTTCTCCAATTGATTGGCATAGATGTAGCCTCATATCAATTTAGCTACTTCTCTAATTGACTGGCATAGAATAGAAAACGTATTCATTTTTTCTGCAAGGAACTTATCCATCCAATCAAAGTTCTTCAAGAATTCTACTTCAGGATCAAACATAGGCTAGAGAAATAAAATGTTGTAGGTGATACACTAAGTCAAAAGGCTTTCCTCACTACCATCATTTGAGAAGAACCATCAAGGAGGAAGGCACTAGCATCCCTAGTGTCAATGCCAAGCCACCCATACTTGAAGAAGGAGGAAGCAACAGAGGAGGATACCAACTATTAGTCCCTTAGGTAAGTGCTTTCCCAAAAAGATAAGAGCCCTCACTCCCAATTTAAGTATAGGGATTTCTTAGTAGATGGATATTTCCTATACTTCAAGGACAAACTATGTATACTGAATAACTAGGAATTGAAGAAGAAGATACTATAGAAAGCCCACATCTACCCTTTCTCAAGACATCCTAAATATGCCAATATGCTTAACGCAACCGGAAAAGCTAGTATTAGTTGGACAAGACTGAAAAGCAATGTACTCAAGTAATCAATGTTTAAGTTGTCAAAGAATGTAGTAAAGTAATCAATGTATTCGAGTAATCGATATTTAAGCTGCCAAAGAATTAGAGCAAAAAGGGTAAAGTTGATTGGCAAGCTAAAGCCCCTTGATATCCCCAAAAATGAAGTGGGAATCCATCAATATAACTTTTCATAGTGGGACTACCTACTATAAAAGGGGGATACAAGTCCATTGTGGTTCTTGTGTATGCTTACTAAGGTTTCTTATCTTGTTCTAGTGAAAAAAAACATGTAAGGCTTTGGATATTGCCAATGTTCCTCAAAGAGATATTGAACTTCATGGATTGCCAAAGAGAATAGTCCATGATAGAGATTTTTTATTCACCTCAAAATTTTGACAAGCATATTTGAATCTATTGGAACATGACTACATTTCAATAGAGAGCCAAAATGATGGATCCAACATTTATCTTTGGTAGAATTTGTATACAATGCTTCTTATCATTAGAGTATAATGATGACTCCATTTCACACATTATGTGGCTAAGACTCTTTAATCCCCTTGAATATTTTGGGATCCAATTGAGGATCCAACCCTCAAAGTGGAAAATGGATGGTGGAGAAGATAGAAGGGCAGGTCAAAGCCATCCATCATGATATTCGAGTAGCTAAGGACCAATAAATGGCTTATGCCAATTTAGGGAGAAAAAAATAAGTGTTCAAAAAAGGAGACATATTATTTGTCAGGATACACTCTAAGGATATCTCCCTACCCTTGCAAAGTTTGAAAAGTTGAGCACACAATATTGCAAGGGGTGGTAGCAAGATAAGGGTCTCCACTTGGATGTCCTTACCTCATTTAGAACATGGGTGCTCAACAAGAGTATGATGATGATTGTACATGTGAGAAATTTTGGTTTATTTGGGCAAGAATGAACCATACAACGATTGTGGTATTTGGTTTGTCAGGGTTTTGCTTTCAGGTGCCATGGTAGTCTATGACTTGGACAACAACCTAGAGCATGCTATATTGACATGCCATCTGAGTTACCTCGATTGAGGTATATTCCATCCACATAGGGAACCTCAAATGCCATCTCCACTACCATGATCCAAGTATGTCAAATGCCATGGATGCATGATGACATGGTAATTATACCTCAATCTAGGAATTTAGGATGCCACATCATATAATATGGACATCAAACCTAAAGTAATGGACATGCCACATACACATGAATATATCTATAACGTAAACCTTGATCATGATTTATATATGCCTCAACACGACCTTGATTGTCATCCATGTATATTGCAGGTTGACATGACCTCAATTGTGGTGCATATATTCTACAAGACTTCCACTATGTTATGGTTTAGAAGACTATTATACATGGTACATTATACATTATGGTATGATTTAGAGGATCATTACACATGGTCTATTATACATATAGCTTGGTCCTGGTTTATTTCATACAATAGGGATAGGACAACCTCAATCATGGTCCATGGCATATAGCAGGGATGGAGGAACCTTAATCATGGTCCACGTGTGATGCAAGGAGGCATATTCCATGCTAGATTCCGTGATTATATTTATTTGCCAGGGCTTGTACATAAGGTGGATTCCTTGTGCGAGAAGTTGATAGAGATGCATGTCCTTCTTGAGCGTTTTATTAATTAATATGAATTTAGAGTGTGCGCTCGAATTAAATTAAGGTTAGGACAGTGTTCCAACCTATTTTAATTATTTGTAACTGAAGACTGTTAGGTATTCACTATTGTTTGTTTATTTTATAAACAATTGTGAATGCTTCAGTTGATGTGTAGAGCAGGTAGCGGTGGCTTTGGGTAGCACTAGGCATTAGCGTAAGTCCAAGCGTAAATTTCATAATTATGATTAGTTATCTTAAGTATATATACCAAGTGTGATGGTCTGGCCCTTGGATACCCACGCAGGACCCCCTCGGGACCCCGTCTAGGCCCCAAAGAAGCACTAGACCCATCCCCCAACATTTCCATCTCAACACCTTAACATGTCATGGGACACCCCAACACAACACGGAACGCTACAGGAATCATAACATGCTCTCCAATATGCATAAGAGCCCATCTTGAGGGCAACACATCATATTCATAGCCAAAGAGTATGTACAAGATAGCCTAAGGCACAACAAGGGACTTTGTCACAAGTGGAGGGTGGAGCTATCAACGCGCCATGACACGACGCCAACCACGTAGTTGAGGGAGCTACAAGATATACTTAAGATAACTAATCATAATTATGAAATTTACGCTTGGACTTATACTAACGCCTAGTGCTACCCAAAGCCACCGCTACCTTCTCTACACATCAACTGAAGCATTCATAATTGTTTATAAAATAAACAAAAAAATAGTGAATACCTAATAATCTTCAGCTACAAATAATTAAAATAGGTTGGAACACTATCCTAACCTTAATTTAATTCGACTGCGCACTCTAAACTCGTAAAAGCTTAATTAATTAATATGAATTTTGTGGAGTCGCCTGCTGTGGAATCACCCACATGTGCATTAGTTAATGAAACACTCGAGAAGGACATGCATCCCCGTCAACTTCTCGCACAAGGAAACCACCTTATGTACGAGCCCCGACAAATAAATATAATCATGCAATCCACCGTGCAATATGCCTCCTGGCATCAATGTGGCAATTGGATCATTGTATTGCAAAGGGATGCCTAAAGTGTGATGCATGTACCTTTTTGAGGCTACGACATATGATATGTGTACTTTTGGCGATCGGGATGTCTAATACATAGCGTGGCCCTTTTGGTAGTTGGGATGTGTGATATACATGTACCTTTAAGTGTTAATGATTCTATGCATACATAATGATTCATGTAATGATGTTACACACATATAATAACTACTAGACATTTGATGTACCTATGTGACATGTGTAGCAATAAGTAGAGCCTCTTGGTGCAACTTTGTGTTTGGGTTGTTTGATATTGAGGGCGTGCATGGCTACAACAACTTATTCTTGAAGTAGTCTAGCCAAGTGTATTGGGCGAGAGTAAACATTTATCAGGGCTTATGCATTACATGTTAATCATTTAGTTTTTTGTGTTTAATAGTTTATGTTGCTTTCAACAATATTAATTAAAAGAAAACACAATCATGAGCTGATCACGAGACACGAACATGAGCAACACACCCTCCACATGATTAATGGCAACACATGCATTCACAATTCATACAATTGGCGACATGAAGTGGCTCAACATGTGGCATAAGTGGGTGATATTGCAAAGTGAATTAGTGTTTTAGATTAGTAGGTATTATAAACACCCAACCTCATTCAGCTAGGTCAAGGTTGCTTCATTTTGTGTGTGTGTGAGAGAGAGAGTGTGTGAGCGAGTGAGTGTACATGCGTGTAGTTTAGAGACAGAGAGGAGAGAGAAGAGAGAGGGAAGAGCCTCAAACAAGAGAAGAGAGACATTGGACATTAGAATCAATGGAGACATTGGATGAAGAATATCTATGTAGTCTCTACCTGACCATGACACTATTGCCTATTAACTCATGACCTATCTTTCTCGGCTCACTTATCCCATGACACATCTTTCTTAGCCAACAACTCACTTGCTCAATCTCCAACTTAGTAGCCTATGACTAGGTAGTCTCTAATTGAATAGCCTACAATTGGGTAGAATATAACTAGATAGCCTCTAATTGAGTAGTAGTCTACAACTGGGTAGTCTCAATTTGAGAAACCCACAATTTGGTTGCCTACAACCAACTTGCATCCCACTAAGTAGCCCATGATTGATGCCTCCAACTAAGAGAGCCTCTGGCACACAATCAGATAGTCTCCAGCTATATAGTCTCCAATTGAAGAACCACATCATCACCACTTTACTTGTCTACCTAGTCTTCAGCCCAATTTAGTCTACCTATCTACTCGACCTAGTTTACCTGCTTCCAAGTCACTTGGACTAGCTCATGACGACAAAGGTAGCCTAGTTTGCCTACCTCTACCATAGTTTAGTTTATCCCACTCAGTCTATGATTGGATAGTCTACCCCACTTGACCTCACTTAGTCAACACCCTTAGTCTATTGTAGTTAGTCTATCCCACTTAGTCCATGATAGGCGACTCTATCCCACTTAGTCTATGACTAAGTCTACCCCATTTAGTCTAACCCACCCACTTAGCCCATGACTAGTTAGTCTACCCCACTTAGTCCATTTAGCCCATGAGTAGATAGGCTACCCCACCATTTCCCCCCCCCCCCCCCCCCCCCCCACTTGCCTACTTGACTACTTGATTTGTGAATTCATTAGGAGCTCAAAATAAGACATCCTTTTGACCATGATCCTTGAAGGAGACTTTAAGAGAAATGAATATCCCTATCTACCATAGGAGAAACATAAATTAAGAGAAACTGAGGACTCAATTGAGAAGATGTTGTTTGGAAACTAAGGGTTCAAGAAGATGGATCATAGGCTAAGCAATGAGTTGTGGGTTGAGCAAGATGGGTCATAGGCTAAGTAGTGAGTTGTGGGTTGAGCAAGATGGGTTGTGGGTAGCATGGTTGTGATCAGGCACGTAGGGATTGCATAGAGATTGTGTAGGAATTAGAATGCAAAAGTTATAGCTACTTTAAGAGGGTTTAACTTTTAGGCTATCGGCCATAATAAAATTGAATTGTGCAACCTCTACTAGAAAATTTGCCCAAGCCTTAAGTATAGCAATATTAACAATGCTAATAGCCTCTCTTGTGTTATGATCCCATTTCTTGTGGTGTCACTTAAAGCAAGCACTAGCAACACAATGTATCTTTCAACTCCTTCCCAAAAGCTTGGGACTTCTAAGGCTCCAAGGGTGTTTCTAGTGCTAGATTTGGCTTTTAGGATGCTAGGTTGATAGAATTTAGACCCAATTTCTTCCAAAGGTACTTGAACCTATTGGGGTGTGTTTTCTTGAAGTGTCATTTTCCACTATGTAGTCTATCTCCACTATGTAGTCTTCAAACACTTGAGTCTATCTCCACTATGTAGTCTTCAAACTCTTTTGAAGTGTCATTTTCCCAATCCTTCACTTTCTCAATCAACTTTAGTTGTTTCTTGGGCACGATACTCATCTGCCTTTGCCCTCTCAAATTTGTTAATTTTAGAGGCTAAGGGTGGAAGCTTTGCATCTATGGTTGTTTATCTTGAGGGCAAAGTGGTCAACCTTTCACTTTTGAGGTTCACTTTCGAAAGACTTTGGTTAATCTCTCTTTTAGTCTTTCTTTTAACAATTCTATTTCTTACCTAGGATGCATCATTATAGATGGACTTGGAAGGCTAATCCATGCTTTATTTGTTTGCATTTGTTCACAACGTCAACTTTAGGAACTTGTTCATGTAGCATTCAACTCTAAAAACACTCAAGGGGATAGAAGGTATTGTTGCCTTGCTATTTGATGCCATCTACTTAGGGTAATTTGCAAAAAGATGAGCAATGCCACATTTAGGGTGTGTTTTCTTTGCATAGGGCAATCTACAAAAAGATGAGTAATGCCACATTTAAGGCAAGTTTGCTCCTCTTTATTATCTCTATTTGAGTCTTTCCTTTGTGAAAATTGCATTGCTAAGTGAGCCTATTGTCTTTAGTGCCTATAGGTCATTGATCCCCTTTTGTTCTATGGCTCATCTATAGCCTCTTTCTAAGACACTATTACGAGGATTGATCAATAGTCCACAAGGACTTTGGTGCCCTTGTCATTGTGCATGATACAAGGGTTGTTTATGTTTCATCCTCCAACTTTCAACATAGTTTGTTGGTATATCACTAGCTAGATATGTTAGGATTGGAATTGGTTGTCATGGGATTCTCTATAGATTGATACAAGCTTTGATAGCAATGAGTCTAGGCTCTAAAGGGCTAGTAGGACAAGAGGGGTTACTCTCCCATGGGAAAATCATCTATTGGCTTGGTAAGAATTATTGCAGTAAGCATTAGGATACAAAAGCCTTCTTGGTGTATGAAATATGGTTACATCATGACACTACCATCTATAATTGGAATATGCTCTAGGCCTAGATTCAAGACATTCTAATGGCAAGTGATTGCCACCCCAATGGATGTATTGGATGTTGGTTTTATAAGGCCTAGGCCTTTGGTTGTCATTAACTCTTGTAAGCTCTTGCTAATAGCTCAAAAGCTTGTGTCTTCTTATCATCAGACCATTGGCCATATGCTTTTACGGAATCTCACCGTAAAATCTCACGGAATCCATATACTTCATGACACATATAATAGAACTTAGTGGAAAAATCTAACAAATCAGACATCTCAACTATTAAATACAAACAACATTATAATACATAAGAGGATTTAAATAACTTAATAGATTGAGAAAGACAAGAGAAAAACGCACGATTGGCCCCAACCTCCCCCATGGCAAAGCCATGGTTTGCCATCTTTAATTATATATTATAGTTTTTACATGGATATTTACATTCATATCTTACATATAATTACAAAGAAAGTACAAATATCAATTGAAATACAGAGTTTTAAGAGTCAAGAGGTATCTTGTAACATGCCGCAATTGCTACAGAAAATTTTCTACTCTGAATCTTGACATTTTGACATCACCATCGCGTCCAAAGCGTGCCGAAACCCCCAAAACAACTCTTGAAGCTCTGAATCTCGATTTCGGATGAGAGACAAACGAAAAAACTCAGTTTCCACCCTGTTCTACTCTTTTGCGTGCAATCCTATTGGTTTTATAAAGAAAGCTAGAAAAGCCTTCTAAAACTTAACCACATTAAGAAAATAGCAATGTATTTCATAAAGAAAGCTTATTTCAATTAAAGCATATCTTAAATCTCATACTCTAAAATGATCTATATTAAAAACAAATAAATTAATAGTACTAAGGACAACGATCTAATTATTATTAAAGAAGTTTAAACTTATAACTTACAAATAGAGTAATAATTTTAACAATACAATATCGTATAAATATATAATATTATATATTATACTTAAGATAACTAATCATAATTATGCAATTTATGCTTGGACTTACGCTAATGCCTAGTGCTACCCAAAGCCACCGCTACGTGCTCTATACATCAACTGAAGCATTCACAATGGTTTATAAATAAAATAAACAAACAATAGTGAATACCTAAGAGCCTTTAGCTATAAAATAATTAAATAGGTTGGAACTATGTCCTGACCTTAATTTAATTCGAGTGCGTACTCTAAACTTGTAAAAGCCTAATTAATTAATATGAATTTTATGGAATCGCCCACGTGCACATTAATCAATAAAACGCTCGAGAAGGACATGCATCCCTGTCAACTTCTCACACAAGGAATCCACCTTATGTACGAGCCCCGGACAACAAATAAATCTTACAGAATCCATTGTAAAATCTTACGCAATCCACCATGACTATGCCTCCTGGCATCATACCCTCGGGGTAGGATAGCAATCGCCCACGATTGCTATTAGATGCTCAATGTGGAGCTAGCAGGATAGGGTAAGCACTAAGGGTGCTAGCGGTCATCCGTAGCACATCTTCAAAACTGAATAAGTTTTTTTTTTAAATTTACCAAGTATCTAATATAGGACAAAGAATCAATCGGAGTCTAATTATTAGCAAACAATTGACTTCTAGTAAGTATAAAAACTAGTGTTAGTGCCATAGATATATTTCATGGAAGTAAGAGAGTCAAAAGATAAGACAGAAATATTATGAATGCTAGGTCTCATACTCAAAGCATCGACAATAACAAGTAAAATTGTTATTCTAGTTTAGTAGTAGGTAAAAATTTAACTAAGAATTCTAGAAAAAAATAGTAAAAGACTTACCTATCTTACCTTGATTGGAGATCTCTATCTTTACTAGAAAGTGTGAATTCGCAACAGAATTAGGATGTTGAAGAATTTTCCAAAGTACTTTTAAGAAAAATTTGTTAGTCTCAATGTTTATCAAATCAAAAGATAACAACATTAAAGACATACTATAATCGTAAAAAATTAGAGTGAGAATCATATTGAAGGTATGCTTTGAATTAAAAAAAACAACCTATATCTTCTTGTGAATTAAGTTAGTCTATAATTAGAGAGTTGGAGCTTATAAGGAATTTTACAAAACATTTACTTATGACTAAGACTAAAATTTAAAAAGAAACATATTAAAGATAAGGCTAAAGTTGGATAAGATACTAGTCCCTTGGTAAAAAATAGTAATATTCAAGTTCTATGGCATATTTAGATATGATTATCTTTTAATATATGCATCTTTAGACAAAACCATGTCTAATATAAGTTTTAGATCTTTGTACAAGCTAAAACTTTTTCTTTTGGGTGTATAATCAAATTTCAAATGGATTAGAAGCTACCCTACTAGGAAATTAGATGTCTGTATAGGTTGAATTTTACAAAATTCACTAAGTTTGGGTTAGCTGCGAGACCTACTTTCAAGATAAATAACTTTCTTTGTAGATAGAACCAGGTCATGATAATAACTAGAGAGTTGTAGATAACAAAAAATCTACAATTTATATCCCTATGATGGATTACCAAATTTGAAGGTAAGGTCATAAAAGATAGGGCTCAAAGTTGGCTACTACACATTTTTCTGCATACTGTTGTGAAATTTGTATTCAAGGTCACTTTAAGACTCAAATAACTCACTAAATATTCATAATTTGTAAAATGTATGTTTGATAACAATTGTAGATAATATTTCTGAGGGCTAAAACTTTTGTTTTAACACCATCCTCAAAATATGAACTTGTAAAAAGTTACATTACCTAAAAAATAGTTATTCGAGAGGATTTTTATGGTGAAGCATATGCAATAGCTAGACTACTTTCGAGTGCCTCTTCTATATAGCCAGTTACATAAATAAAGACTTAATATACTTAAAATTGAAACTTTTATAAAATAAAACAAAGCTATGATTTATTATGAAATAAATTTCAAAAGCTTTTTGGCTTATATAACATCATGTTTGCATAGCCAAGTCCATGCTATAATCCAAATTTAGAGAAGAACAAATTGGATCAATTCGAGTCAATCAACTCTGAATATAAGGCTGTCCAAAACACGAGAAATGCGACTGCAATATTCATCTGTAGTGATTTGTCTTATAGATGGTGATTGTTCCACGGTGTTCGCCTTTATACACTGACATTATACAATTAAAAATTCGGAGCATAGCCAAGTTCTGATACCAATGGTACGAAGCGGAACACGCGGCAAATCTAGCAAATCAAATCTCAATCATAAAAAACTTTATGACACATAAAATAGAACTTAGTTGAAAAATCCAACAAATCAAACATCTCAACTATTAAATATAAACAACATTAAAATACATAAGAGGATTTAAATAACTCAATAGATTGAGAAAGACAAGAGAAAAATGTATGATTGGGCCCAACCTTCCCCATGGCAAAAGCCATGGTTTGCCATCCTTAATTATATATTATAGTTTTTACATGGATATTTACATTCGTATCTTACATATAATTACAAAGAAAGTACAAATATCAATTGAAATACAGAGTTTTAAGAGTCAACGGGTATCCTATAACATGCTGCAATTGGTACAGAAAATTCTGTGCTCTGAAATCTTAACGTTTTGACATCACCATCGCGTCTGAAGTGTGCCAAAACCCCCAAAATGACTCTTGAAGCTCGGAATCTCGATTTCGGATAACAAACAAACGAAAAAACTCAGTTTCCACCCTGTTCTACTCTTTTGCGTGCGATATTATTGGTTTTATAAAGAAAGCTAGAAAAGCCTTCTAAAACTTAACCACATTAAGAAAATAGGAAGGTATTTCATAAAGAAAGCTTATTTCAATAAAAACATATCTTAAATCTCATACTCTAAAATGATCTATATTAAAAATAAATAAATTAATAGTACTAAGGACAATGATCTAATTATTACTAAAGAAGTTTAAACTTATAGCATTGGGATTCCTTTCATCATCAAACAAAGTCTAGATCCAAAGCTCTAATAAGAATCAAGAAGACTATTGATATTAATTTGCATAAGTGAACTATCTAATATAATCTCATCTACAACAATTAACTTCTTAATATCACTTGAACATTACTTGAAGGAGTGCAAAAAAACCCCTAAATGAACTTGAATTCCTTTTTTTGACAATACCAAGCCATATGGGCTTATTTGTAGTTTTAGTTAACCTCTAAACGCTTGTGTCAAATCCTATCCTGCCCCAGCCCCCCCCCCCCCCCCCCCCCCCCCCCCCCCCACACACACACACACACACAGATTTCAAAGGATGTTCTATATAAAACTTAGTTTTTAAAACAAATTTTCTCGAGATCCCATGTAAGGTTGGGAGAAATCTAGAGGTTCCATGCTTAGGTTTTTTAATTTATGCTTAATCTATATAATATATACATAATGCTTAAAGAGCCCTACTATTTGTTCATGTGAGCTTGCCTCAAAAAAAAAAAGACCATGATGAAACAAAAAATGGGTGTTTTAGTCATACATATATTTGCTTTGCCCAACATCAAATTTCAAGTAGTTTATATTTAAAATAACTTTGTGCTAGAGTAGGTTTGTGGGCTAAAAGAAATGCCATGTCTTGATAATGAGTTAGTTAGTCCATGCAAGATTTATAAACTAGGTTAATCATATAATTAGTTTAACATATGGGGACACACACACATACACACGTGCATGGGCATGCATGCACAAGTGTGTATATGCATTTTGTGTAGGACCTTTAAGTTTTCCAAAACAACTTTATTCATACACAGAATAATGTATTTTGTAGGGTCATATAAAACTTTGATACAAAACATGATGTCTATACATGTAATTTAACTCAAAGGCAACAATGTTTATATATGCTTTGTATAATTGGTTAGAACATTTTATTTCAAATAAATAATGTCTACACAGCACGCTTCTTTAAACAATGTAATATGAATGGTGTCTAGAACATTTTGTTTCAAATACATAATGTCTACATATCATGCTTCTCTAAATGGTATAACATGAATGAGAATTGTTCTTATTATTAGTGAAATACTAGGTCTCCTAAGGTTGACATGGAATAATGATTGATTCTTCTAATAGACTAATAAGTCAAAGTAGGCAACTATATATGATATTGGCAACTTTTGTTAGGACAAAGCTAAAATAAATGAAAATAATTTTCTTTGCCTCTTGACTTTAAAGACATCTTAATGAATTATTGCCAAGTTTTCTATCACATTTTAACTTTCCTAGTTAAAACACTTTTTTTGTTGGTGAATAATGTGTTCTTAATGTCAAAAAGCATACGACCTTAGTAGTAATACTAACGAACTTTGCGCTTTTTCTGAAGCTCTTAAAGTTTGGTTCGATCCCCTTAAACAAGTGACTCTTCTCACTAAGATTGTTCATATTAGCGTGCCATTTCAAGGCAGTGTAGTTGTCATGTCCATACCTAAATTTCAGCGTAACATTCTAAGGCATTGAACTCTTCCATATTGCCAACTATTATTTGTATTGTGAGATTGAACAAAATAATAGTGACTTTTATAATAAATCAATAATGCTACCAATGGGGCCATGGTGTGGTGCTTCGAGTAACATGGGTGGGTAAGTTCAAGTCCTAAGAGTGATGTCATACATGTCGACCTGCTAAACCTTTTAGATGTCAAATAAGTCGAGTTTGTGTGGTGTAACATGCGTTTTTCCCTTCTTACTTACTATAATTATAGTCATATCTACTTTGGAATGCACTTACAAACTATAGGTGTGGCACGACCCTAAGCTCCGCTTCCCTTGCAGCACATCTATAAGCGTCTAAAAGAACAAAATAAACTAAAAAATGCGAAGCACATTTAAAAAAAAAGACAACTATTATCTGCATTATTAAATTGAAAAAAACGATAATAGCTATAATAATGATAAATTAATAATTAACAATAACGCTAATTAGAAATGGGAAGCATAATTCTCTCGACGATGAAGCACCCGGGATGAAGCGAAGAAGACAAAAGCACAGTCATGCGACGTCGGGCCAAGCAGAGCATCGCTGTATAGACGAAGAATGTTGCAGGAACCCACATATTGAAAACGAGAAAGATGGATGCAAGCACTGGACTGTGCTTGTTTTGCCTGTTTGTTTACTTTCAATCAGACTGACTGATTGATTCATTGACAAGAGTGAGCCCCAGCTGAGCAAAGCTTGCCAGGGACCCGGCCCATGGCTCATCCTTGGCCGCTGCCGCAGACATGCCAGCTCCCGGCCACCGGTGCCACCCACCCGCATAGCACCATTGCTGCCTTGGAGCCCCACCCGTCTTGCATTTCAGACTTCAATGCCTTCACGACCGGTTCTCAGCTCCCCAGACCCCGCACCCTCCTCCACAAGAAGATTAGCTTGCTGGTTTGCCGGCCACTGCCCCGCCTGCACGCTCAGCACTGCCCCCTGATGCATTTCTTCACCCCACGCTCAAGTCTTAATGGATCACATGATACTCATGGTCCCAGGTACAATCTTGAAACATGTATGATAATACAAAATCATTGAGTCTAGTTAGATCACACGGTATGAACATGGAACTTGCATGATGATGAAGGAATGCCCCTTATTGAAGTGAAAAGTTTGGCAACACCCTTGATAGCTTGTTTGCATTTGCCTGCTACCTCAAATTGAGGCGAAATTGATCTGCAACATACATGTTGGAACGAGAGGAGGATGGGGCTTGATTGCGAGTCATCTGTATCAATATTTTAGGAAGATCCCATGTTTTATTAATCAGCAAATCCAATTCGGAGATCTAACAACTAACAATAAAAAGCATAGTTTGGGACCGAATATGGTGTCAGCTATCCTCAACTCTCTATCTTATTGATTCACATAATGTATTGCTATTCATAACGAATTATTGCAGATTTTCATTTGTAATCTTGGTTTCACTGAATCAGGTTGTGTTGCTTATAAGAGTGATATTGGGGAATTAGTGGAGGAATTCATAAGGTGAAACCTAACAAATGCAGGCCAAATCTTCTTGTGCAATAATATAAAAAGGCTGTTAGTGCCATGTTCACTCTGAGTAGCATTGGAGACACTTTGGTCCTCATTACCTCAAACTCAATTCCTAACAGCAGTAGATGCTTCATCTTTAAGTGTCAAGGGAATGCTAAAGAAAAAGAGATTCTTCATGAGCTTTGCAAGCTGAGAGAAACCTTGGAGTAATTCTTGTTCAAGATGGAGGCAATGTCTAGCCAACACAAACACTCCAATCAAAGAGATGGATTATTTCATAGAGCATCAATCAAGGGATATAATTCACCGGGAGTAGGGTCAAGGTCAGACCTGGAAGCCTCAACCTTAAGGTTGAGTGGAGCACTATACACTGGATTACTAATCAGTTGTAGAAGGAATCAACGTGATTAGACTAGATGTGAAATCCTAAACCATGTACTAAGTAAGGTCTAGGGTTATAGACTTGTGCTACATCCCAATAGAGATTCATGTTGGCCGTTCCATAGACCTTATGTTGAATATTCCTAAAACTTATGCAGAAACACACATGACTATCGACAAGAATACAAGTATCAGGTGGACAATAACTCAATTGTAGGTTAAATTGTTGTAGCTCTAGCATGAGATGGCCATGGATTTTGAACACGAGATTGAGATAGGCTTTGAAATTAGATAGCCAGGGGCTCAAAATAGGGCCTTGTTTCATGCCACAAGCTAGGGTCTTGATGCTCCTTAATAGTGTGCATACAAATATTAGTTTTGTTGTTCGTCCTAAGCAACAATGTGTCTGTTCCAAGCTCCTAGTGTGACTATGTTAAAATGAGCACGTGTGGCTTCTATGATGTCACTCAATTAATGGCTCTAGACATATAAATCATTTCATAAAATGGGAATTTTCCTAGAATGTTGTTTAGGCCATCACATAACACTTGCTATTATTGGTGATATTATCCTATAGTAGGTAGTGCTCCAATCATAAGGTAGTGCTAGTTAGCAGCTTGTGATGTCTAGGCTACATTGAGGAGTTGTGAGTTACCAAGCAATCACCTTACTATACTCTTGTTGGAGTGGACTTCTACAAAATAGTCAATTAGGATACTTTGCATTATGCATGCTACAATAGGCTAGGTGGGATCCTCCATTCAAGGAAAGTTCACATGTTAGTTGAAGTAGATGGGGATACTTTGCATGAGTTAAGTGTACCACTAGTTGGAGGGAATGCCTTAAATAAGCCACTCCTATCAGCTAGAGGAGTTGAATGTTTTATCGTGGATGAATGATTGCTGGTGTGTGCGCTTAAGACAGCAATTGTGCAAGCAACATTGGCTAGTCAATTGTGTTTTATGCTTGTGTTGGCGTTTTCAAAAATGAGTTGGTGCGTGAGTTGCTGCATGTTTTAGTTACTGCTGTCTACAAGTTCTGTACATGTCTTATGTGATCTGGTGCATCATAATTGGCTGTAAATGCATTGTGCGCAATGTTCATTTGTTTTCATTGCAGATGATGCCTGTGTGCTGCTTTTTCAGCTTGGATTTACATTGTGTGGTACTGTTGTTAGGACCCATAGCCATTCCCTTTAGCTATCTGTAACCAGAAACTGCCGTGTTTTTGCTTGTAGTGCAGTCTCTGGCCTGGTCAAACTGTTTGCTGCCTGCATTTTGTGTGTGCACATTTAGCCTGAACAAGTTCATAGCTGCTGTGGGGCATTCTGACCTATTGCCTGCATTTTCAGTCAACCTTAAAATGCCATTATGTGGCCATGATTGCTCAACCAGCTTGTTGTTTGGCATAGCCATGTCTCAGTCAATGGAGGTGCAGTTGAACCTGCTGCAACGTACACATGTCCACAATTCTTAACAATTAAACTAAGAAAAAACTCCTTTTGAGGGGCTCATTAGTGAGTCTAGACCTGAAGTGAAATGCCAAATAGATCTGACTTACGCACATCACATGACACATGACACGAGACATACAACCATAGAGGTGAACATAGAGGGATGGACATCAAACTCACCTCCTAGCGACAGAGCCAATATGGGCTCACTTCAGAGCTTGGGACCAGCATCAGATCAGGCCAAGCTTCCATCAAAGTGGCTGATGCCCCATACCATTGACCACACCTAGTGTGTCATGTGGAAGTGTATGACGTGACTGAAAGAAAGAAGTGAACTCGGAGAGAAGAGAGGGAGAGAGAGAGAGAGAAAGACAGAAGAATGCTGAAGACTGCAGTGAACATGTGCTGAATACAAAAGGCAGTATGTACAAAGGGCCGTAAGAGTATGAACAGCTAGAGCACTGTCTCAATCTGCTAAAAAAAAAAGATAAAAATGACCGGAGACAGGCTTGCCCTAAATAGAGCATAATAAAATGTTGAAAATGATCAAGTTGGGTGGTGTAAAGAAATGCTCTACCGCAGAAAACACAAAAAACAATTGTACGACAAACGCACATACTGATATAGAACACAGTTAGGGTAAGTGTAACTCAGAGACTATGAACATAGTGATTAATAATGAATAATATCGAATAGAATTCAATGCTCAAATGCTTCAAACACACTATGCAGTGAAGAATACTGACACTTGAACTCCCGTGTCTCGAGGATCGGGGTAGAGAGTATGCATTGGAGAGTGTGTCGCACTTTGATAGATCCTGAAACACACCAAGGTGTTGAGAAACCACTCATTCAGTATAGTCACTTCATTTAGGATTTTGCACTGACAGCCCCAAAAAGGGTTGGGTGCCCTCCTTTACACTAAGTGAGGTCTATTTATAGGCCACCTCTCTCCACATTCTAACATTCTCTCTCACTTATTCTTCTGTCATTAGACATTCTTTCCTTCTCTCTCATTGATCAGATTGGAATAGAGAGGGATTATTATGATGGTTGGGATAGCGTGGAAAGGTCATTGATCATGATGATAGCATGCATGATTAGGAGTAAGCCCTCCACCCTACATCCCATTGTCAGAGTAGAGCTAGGGGCAACACCTATAGTTACGGAGGCACTCTTCAGGGCATTGACCTTTTGGCACAGACTATGGGAACTTCCACGCCATAGATACTCTAGATTGGCACAAACCTCATCTAGACAACTAGCAGCTGGAGGCGAGAAGAACTGTTGGTTTTCACAGATGACTATTTGGATGAGCCTACATGGTTTGGATATTGACTGTCTTCCACCTTTGGATTATAGCCTTGACTGCCCTACACTTTCTCTCAACCGATCAGAGTTGAACTAGGTGATCAGAGCTGATATCTTGAGGATTGAGACAACAAGGACATGGATCCATCCACCACTCCTTCTAGGATCGAGGATGGAGTTCTATAGGAGTCATTTCTTGTGTCTCCCTGATGATGGTTTCACTATTCGGCTAGCATATATGGACACCCATCTCTCCCATAGCATACGGGTTGCTATCGGATAGATTCACACCTCCTCACATAGGCTTCAGATGGAGACATGCAGATGGACGAATACCCTAGTAGAGGATAGGACTTGCCAGCTTTGTGGTGTAGAGCTTGAGACGGAGGAGCACTACATGTGCAGATGCACAGTATACTATGACATACGAGGACGGTACCACTGCCTCTTCCGTGATGGATTTGGACCCCTTTGTCGCGTCATGGAGTACGAGGACTAGAGATGCCTAGGTCTTTTCCTCCTGGAGCTCGAGAGGTGCTGAACTGCACTATTGCGAGACAGGAGGCCAGCTCACCCAGAGGGACACACAGAGAGAGCAGTGATAGACTTCTTCTACAGAGCTGATCCTACTGATACTACCAACCTAGCGGAGATAGCCACCCCGCCAAACACCTTACAGGCCACACTGTGGTGTCACATTGGATAGAGCCACTTCCCTTCGTCGAGCACGACGACTCTGTTTACCAGGACCACGTCCGAGGAGACCACACCACAGTCGGATTAGAGCCATTATCACAAGACACTGCAGACTCACCACCAGGGATATCAGTGAAGCAGCTAGGGACCACATCATAGCTGAGATCATGGGCAGATCTTGAGATCAGTTACAGCCCATGGTCCCCACCACACTTTTGTACATGGTTCTATTATATCTGGTTTTCCTTTCCTTTCCTTTTCTTTTCTATCAATGGAATAACACTACACATGGTTCAACCCTAGTATAGTCCCATCATATAGTTATTTTCAGTATTGTTTCATAGACCATCCACTCATTTGTAATGTTATCTTTACCTTACTGATGAGATGACATTAGACATGGATGTACTTTGGATTTTGTCTCATAGGCCACATTGGCCTTATGTAGATGTTAATATATCTTTCTTTCTTTCTTTCTATCTAACCTCTTCATTGCTGTTCATGCCCCTATGGAGGACATTGTGGGTCACGATTTGTGGTTGGCTTTTATCTCTATTCTCCCTCTGCTTCAAGCATGTTGTCCACCCTCTGCATTAGGCTACAATTGGAGTTCTCCCACACCTGGCATCAACATCCACACTGTGGCGACAGGCAGTTGTCATCACCTCGGTGACCTCATCTACCCTATCGGCATTAGTCTCTACTACCCCAGGCATTTGCATTTGGGGACAGGTGGCCTCATCAAGCTGGGTTGGCTCCTTTGATGATTGCTCCTTCATCCTGGTGACATCCTACAGGGTGTGGCATCAATTCCCCAAGCTCCTCCTATTTGCATTTGCAGCCTGGTATCTCTTTTACTATCTTGCAATAGAGTTTTACCTCCAGGCGCTCCTTGGGCACTAGTGGCTTTTGTGCACACTCCACTGGTACATATGATATTCGCTTATTAAGCACACTAGGCTGAGGATCTACCCTTCGAATAGTCTCGTTTGGTTTCTTGATTTTTGTGAGGGGCTCAGTTACTACAACCTTGTTGAGTGAAGACTTCGATTTTCATCTAGATTTCCTCCTTCACTTCTTTGCTTTTGACACGACCTGGCCTTTAGCTAATAGAGGTGATATAGTAGGGGGCTTTGGTACCCAAATCCATCGGTTATCTGCGTAATACCCTTGAGCACATAGTAACGCTTTGGATATCCATTGCGGCATTGTGCTGGCTCTCCATTGATGCCTTCATCTGTAAGGCTTGGGCCTCTTTTGTGATCTTCTACGAATTTGTAAGTCCAAAGCTTGTCCTTGGCATTGTCTCCTGACCTTCTTGTTTCAAGCATGGCCTCGCTCACTGGTTCTCTCTGTTCAACATGTGCTTATATCAACACTTTCAACAAGTCCTTGCTCTCGTTAGTAGGCTTGCCTGTTATGTCAGCACCTTCCTTGCCTTTCCCTCGAGGTTCAATGAGGTCACCCTTGCTAAAGGTTGTGACTATCCTCACACCCAGTAGTGTCAAGTGTATCATCTGTGCTACATAATTAGCCTCACACTTTGTTACTATTTTGAAGGGTCTTCCTAGGAGGGTTTCTTTTCCACAATTAGCACTATTTGGAGGAACATGGAAGAGGATAGACAAGCTTTTTGTTTCAATAGTTACAAAGATTTTGCACTTCCCTATAAGTGCTTGTGATCGTCCCCCATAATTACTAAGAGTTGCATTAGTCGGTGTGAGCTCTGGTTGGCCTAGTAGGGTCCATGCGTCATAGGTCAAGATATTAAAATCAGCTCCTTCATCAATGAGAGCATCGATAGTGTGCTTCCTTTTTGCGGTGAGTTTGACCCTAAGATAAGCAGGCGGTACTATGTCTTCATCTTCCGGATCTTGACTTATAATTTTAAGCCTTCTGACAAATACCCTTGAGTCCCCAATTGCACGACAAGATGTGGATTCTCCACTGATGTCTTGGATTGTTTGTGCAGTGCTATTCAAGGTGCATCTATCGTCAGGACTGTCATATCTAGTTATCCTCGCAGTTGTAGCCTGATGTTGTTGCTTTCCGCTTTGACTAGATACAGTCTGAATATAATACATATGCGTTTTTGCGGTGTGGCCTTTTTACCCTTGTTGGCTAGATTGGCCCATTGAGGTTCTAGGGTCTCTATTTGTCTTTGTTCGGGTATGGGCTTTCAGTTGTTGTTTTGCAAGTGAGATTCTATGCTTGTGCAGAGCCATTACTATACTAGGATCTAATTTGGAGAATTTGTCATGGCGCGCCTTTTCTCTCCAACCTACTTGGAGGAGGTGCGGAGGGGGTAGAGCCCTCTAAAGGGGTCCGGGGGAGAGGGGGGGGGGGGCAGTTGCCCCGGCCCGTAGGGCTGTTACGCCAAATACCATATGCGATTTGAAGGACCGTTTGTAGTCAAATTTTGAACTACTTGCTCTAGATTTCAGCCCAGTGATAGATCTATGATGTGCTTTCGGCTTTATGTGGTCTCTAGGTCGGTTTTAAAGTCTATAAGTAAAAAATTTGTCCAAATCCAAATTCGGCCCAGCAGGTTCAAATTGCAGGGGCCGAATGCCATTTGAGGGCCGAATGTAAGCTGTCCGAAGGGTGAATTCGGCCGGTTCGAGGATTGAGTGGACTGAGTGGTCCGAGGGCCGAGGGCCGAGTGCCAAGTTGGGCCAAATATTAAGTTCGTCCGAGTGGTCGATTTGGACAGGCCGAGTGGTGGGTGTCTGAGGGCCGAATTAGGTGGGCCGAGTCAGATGGTCCGAGGGCCGATTCTGGGACTCGGCCTAGAATCACCATCACTCGGACGGGCCGAACGTAGCGCGATTTTGGCTGACGCAAAGATAAATTGCTCGAATCACATGATTCAGGTCATGGCCTATCGCATATACCTCTAGATCAAAGCTATGGATGGAGGGGAAGAGTTGTATATACCTAGAATAGCTAATAAACTCCAAAATGCAAATCGGCAAACGAATCAAAACCCCCATGCCTTGTTATGATAACAGAAACCTTGATGCTTGTTTTTCTTGTTTTTCTTTGTTTTTTCCTATTCTAATGCATCCAAATCACAAAGCAAATACCTATACTACTCCAACATGCTTTTCCAAATCCAAAAAACCAAAAATCTACTTGCTAAGGAGATCGAATACCTCTTTGAACTCCCTCGCTTTCTACCTATCTACCTCAAGCACCGGTTTGGGGAAAACTCTACTTCAATGTTTGATTCGAAGTGTGCAAGCGCTCAAGGCTTGAATCCGTTGGTTCCGGCAACGGAACCAAAATGTAGAGGTGATCAACCACCAAGACCCACGGACTGCTTATTGCTTCAAGCGTTCCAAGCCGAGCACTAATGGCTACCCCTCACATAGCCGACGCACCATCCATCTCTACCGGTGTAGTGAGCTTACATCCATGCGCGATCGAGTTACCTCCTGTCCCGAGCACTCCAGTAGCTCCACAATCCAAGTGCAAGCTTTAAGCGAGCTCTATCCTCAAGCTCCACGCTCCAAGCTCTATTGCCGCGAGGAAGAGAAGAGGAGAAGAGAAGAGAAGAAAAGAAAAGAGGAGAAGACGGAGAGCTTCTCCATCCCGGTCCCTCACCCTCACACACTCACTTCCTCATACTCTCATATACCCTCTCTCAAGCACAAGCTCAAGCTAGCAAGAAGGAGAAGAACCCTAAATCCCTTTTGGGCGGTTATCCCCTTATCCCCTTTTTTACATGGTCGGCCGTGGTCTAGGTCCTTTTTCCCATTGTCCTCCTATCTTTCTAGCTTCCTTCCTACCGCTCGTCTACCTTTACAAATTGCACGGGTGAGAGCTCGGCACTCTTAGAATAAATCATGGTGCACCTTGCGCTCTTTTACAAAATTATTGACTTGCGCTTTTTCTCATGCGCCTTTCTCCTTGATTTAGGACTTTTCTGCACTTCTTGTGTTTCCAGATTTTTCTTGGTGCGCATTCTTCTTCTGTTTCACTTTTGCCTTGGCCTTGTCTTTTGCTTTAGATTTTCTAGATTCTCCACCTTGTTCATCTAAGGGTTAACAATAAGAAAGTCGCACTTTAGAGTTTTTCACATGATGTACGCGTAGCGGCACGACACCATGGCCCGTGCTTTGATCAGAGGATTGGAGTCTGAGTTTGAGGCAGAGGAGGACTCATTGGAGGAGTCTGCTTCCTCTTGGTCTTTTTCTCCTTTTGCTTATTGGAAGCCGCTAATTCTTTGCAGTCCTTTTGTAAATAACCTTTCTTCCCACGGTGGTAACATTGGGTCTTCTTCTTCGTATTCCTCTCTAAAGCTACAAAAGCCTCACTAGAACCTCCATAAGATGATGAAAGAGATGCCTCATGCTCAAGTAGCATCGATGTCATATGTGTAAAAGTAATAGGAGTGGATGATATCTGTGCCCGCAAAGCATTCACCACTCCATCAAAGATTGGAGGGAGTTTGGAGAGGACGAGTCCAATAAGATGAACCTCTAGAAGAATAGACTGCATTTGTTGAAGTTGGGCTTGGATTTGGGTCACAGGAATTAGAAAAGATTGGATAATATCTTTGGCCTGCCTTAAATGTAATTTGCTGGAGTTGTCGGTAAAGAGTGACGACCGTCATGGGGGAAGGTGCTGCATAGTATAGTAGTTGCAACTTCGTCCATACTTCAGGTGATGTCTTGCAGGAGGTAACTAGTAGGACTTCTTCAGAAATACACCGAAGCAAGGCTAAATAGGCACGAGTATCGTTCGAATCCCATGTAAGCACCATTTCCTCATGGTTTCATCATCAAAATCATTTGATGTTAGAGTAGGATGCTGAGGACGAGGAATAGCTCTACATATGACGTACCATAACGGCTTCTACACAAACCAAGCTTTTTATCACAACACTCTGGCGAGATAGTCAGGTCCATGTAACTTGTGATCACTGGATGTGCACGGAGGAGCCATCTGTAGAGGATAAGAAGATAAGAAGAGAAAAGAAGGTATGTGCAGAGGGAACATAGCCAAACCACAAGCATAGACTGCAAAAGAATGACAATTCACATGCAGTATGCGTCTCCTTGCTGAATTATCCACTATGGGGACTCCCAAGTCCTCTGACGATTAGGTCACATTGTTTCTAAATAAACGCCCCAAGAAATACTTCAATTTTGTGGAAGGAATAGTTTCAAGGCCTACCATATCTACAGTCTATGAATTTGAGTGTTAGCTGTTGCGTTACACACGGTTGTTCGATCAGTTTCATATGAATTCCTCTTTAGAGGGGGCTCTTCTTGCTCATTCTCAGAAAGGGCAACAAGGGAAGGACAAACCAAACCAAAAGTCCACTCAAAATCAAAATCAAACTGAAAAGCTAAATCAATCTGGGGATTCTCAAGGAAACTCCTAGTCACAACTCAAACCTGGGTGGCAGAATGTACCTAAAAAGAATAGGTATTGTCAACATTGTCAAAAGGCTGGTCATTTTGATGATGAGTATTGATCAAAGGCACGAGGCACAACACCAAAACCTAAGTCTCGGACCCCTGCCCCTTAGTCGGGTAACCCCCAGCAGGGGAGGCAGGGTGATGGTAAGGGACAATTTAAAGGTCAGACTCACACTGCCACCGTACAGTCATCTCAGTTGACAACGTTCTCAACTCTAGAGGGCTTGTCTGACTGGTCTGCAAAGGCCCATATCGTCTCCATAGAGTCATTAGATGCGAGTCTCGTCTACATCTGTGAGTTGCCTCCCGACGAGGTTATTGCAAAGGCCCACTCGTCACAGCCGAGCACTTCAGCTCCAGTTTGGATTGTGGACAGTGGAGCTACACATCACATGACTCTTATAGAGGACATTTTCCATATCCGAGCCCCTGTAATCGGGCAGGTTCGTATAGGAAACAACTCCTCAGTCAAGATTCAGACTCAAGGTTGCGTCAATTTTGCCATTGTTAAGGGTCCGGATCTGGCTTCGCTGGACAATGTATATCATGTCCCTCTGCTGTTTTAGATAGTTTTGGCCAATTTTTTGATTTTTCAAAGCAAATTTCTTCCCTTGACCTCAAGTCATCCCGGTCAGTGATTTTGAAAAGCTGAAGCTCATGGTCAAGATTAAACGACAGGTCCTATCCCAAGCCGCATAGCGGTCAGTCAAGTGTGTCCATCGCTTTGACGCTATGCTGAAGCTGAGAATGAAACTCTGGCAATAAGCCCTGCATCAGCTTGACAATAGCGGAGGCATTCCTAGCCTTCCATGAGCGGACGACCTCGTATGGAACAAATGCAGGATCAGGTTGTGGTTCCAACCCCTGCACTAGATCCCATAGGTTCTGTGAATCAAGGACACGTCTCATCAAATTCGACCAAGTAGTAAAGTTTGACCCATTAAAACGAGTCTTGTCATTAAATGCATTCTTGGCAGAAGATGAGCTAGAACCATGAGGTGTTAGGTGGGTGGAGTAAGATGATGGTGGGAAAGATGGTGGTTGTGAGAGTGTCTGATAAGAGTAAGAAGGAGGGGGAAGAGGTGGGTAGGCAGAAGTAGGCTGTGAGTGTCCAATGAGTGCCGATTGATGCGGGGGCATTGGAACATGAATGTTTCCATAAGGTGCCGGTGTAGGTGGAGGAATTGGGACATAGTAGCCTTGTCCAAAGTAAGACTGGGACATAGCATTATGACCAGAAGGTCCACCAAGCAATGCCATGGAGGCAAACTGTGGAGGCAACTGATCCACACTCGGGAGAGATTGAGTGGGATACCCAAGCTGCAATGATTCCGAAAGTGTGTATGAGGTAGGTGGAACACCACCCGGTTGAGGGAAGGATGAGGTCCTAAAGGATGTGCCAATGTTTCCATAACCCCCCGGTGTGTTGTGCGGTGCGACATGAGTGTCTGAAATGGAAATGTAAATGGTTCAAATAAAAGTGGTGAAACAGCGGAAGAATGTGGTGGGATGGGTGGGTTTTGAAAGTGAGGTGCAGATTCTTTTTCTTCATTTTTATCATTTAAAGACTGAAAATTGTGAAGATGATACACCATGTAATGAAGTGAAAGGAACACCAAATTCATTCTGATTATGTGAAGTAGACGGAAAAGAAGGAAGGACAGAAGAAGAGTTACCTGGCTTTTTCTTATAATCCCCGCGACGTGTGTTAACATACAAGAATTGGTCCTCTAGAGGACCTTTTCCGAAGTCAACAGACTGGACTTTTTCTTTCAAATGATCTCTACTAGTATATTGCAAAATAGAAGAGGTAAAAGAAGAAGGCACAAAAGATGAATCAAAAGTATCTTGCACCGGAGAGGACAGAAGAGTTTGAAAAAATGGAACATACTCCGGATCTTGCTCTCCAAGAGGGGGGCCCATCCCTGATGGAGGTCTCGATGGCCCTGTAACATCATCAGACTTACGCACAACATTTGAAGAGTGAAATCCATGCATACCTTCATTTAGAAGCTTTTCTTGAAGGGCAATCCTTCGGTCAAGCTCCTCAATCTTCTTTTGTTGATAGGCTATGATCAGTTTATATTCCTCAGAGATCAGCTTGCCTATCTTTTCTTCCATGTACTCAGATGTTTCTCCCACCATGTCGGAACTTTGTGGAGCAAGCTGATCGGCCCACTCTCGCTCGGTTCTTGGCATAGGCTGATCTAGAGATTGAATCGGTGTTGATGTGTTCGAAGTTATTTGAATCTACTGTTGTTCTTGCTTCTTGTGAAGAGCTTTCAGATCAAAGGCCTAGGTTTCTCAGAGAGTACCAGGCTCTGATACCATGTAAAGAAAAATACCCTAACACAGAAACTCTTGTATCTCTAGGATCAGGGCAGGGGTAATGAGCTGGAGAGTGTGTCGTACTCCAAACGGATCCCGAATCGCAACAAGGTAGCCTCCGGATGTCGAACATCAGCAAACACAGCAGTGAGAAGTTGGATCTGATGCAGACAACAGTGAGGAGAGAGAAAGACTAAAAACGGAGCATGCAGGATAGGCAGGACAGTCTGTAGGAGAGAGAAAGACTAAAAACGGAGCTTGTAGGAGAGAGAAAGACTGAAAACGCAGGCAGAACAGCCTGTAGGAGAGAGAAAGACTAAAAACGGAGGCAGGATAGCCTGTAGGAGAGAGAAAGACTGCAATGATTGTAGACAGGAGAGAGAGAACTGTCAGGGCGGCAGCTGGAGCTTGCAAACGCAGCACTTTACTGGCGTGGCAAGTTGTACGACAGTAGTACAGGTGAATAACAGTCAGTAGCCAGGCAGAAACAACAGCAATCAGCGTGTGGAGGGCTGGAAACAGGCGCCAGACTGTAGGGAACAGTGATGGACAGCAAGGGCTGAGATGTTCTCCGTGACCGGGGTGTGGACAGCAAGCTGGTAACACCTGAAACCTGCAAAAATGAGATTATCAAAGAGTGCATGGCTGGCTGCCAATTTATAGAAAATTAGGGTTCTAGATCCTCTCCAACTTAACTTTCTCGATCTGCTCCCCGTTTTAGGGTTTTGGCTAAAATAAGCCTAAAATAAGCATGTTTTGGGGCTGTTTAAGTGGCTAAGTGCATTTCTTAGCACAATAGATGATGACAACTCATAAAACTACATGGAACCATGGAACACGAAGACAAGTAGTCCAACGAGACATTCTCAGAAATATTGACTAAGCAAACTAACTGAGAATGCAAGATTTGGCCTAGTATGAATTAACTAGAGTAATTTCCCTACAAAAAAACAATAGATATGAGTATCAAAAGGTTGACTTGAGGTATCCTTGTGCAGATGGATAGTGGGATGGAGAGGCATGGCCATTGGGCATGTCTGATCAGTGTAATATTGTTCCACTAGGTGTAGGGTGTACTTCTGCTGGGATAGAAAGATACTTCCCTTGGATCTAACAATCTCCATCCCCAAGAAATAAGACAACAAAACAAAGTTTGTCATCTCGAAGGTAGTGCAAAGTTGTGCCTTAATTTCTACTAGAGCGGCAGATTTTGAGCCAATGAGTAGTATATCATCAACATATAGCATGATATAGTTGACCCTCGCGTTAGTGGTGCACATCTACAAATTTGGATCATAGGGCGTAGAATGTTTTTTCATAGTCAATGCTGTACTTTTGCTTGAAATCTTGCACTGCAAGGCGAGCCTTGTATCTGTCTAAAGTGTCATAAGCCTTTACCTTGGTCCTAAAAATCTACTTCGTCCCAATAACCAGCTAGTGATGAGGACGATCCACCAATGTCCAAGTCCCATTTCAATTAATACTATCCATTTTCTTCTCCATAGCCTCATGCCACCGAGGATCCTAGAGAGTGCCAAATTTCTAGCTCAGAATGTGCAATGTAATTAGTTGTAAACAACGATGCATATGAAGCCTGAGGGGTGAGTCCAACAAACCTTCTAGAGCCCGTTGGAGTGAACTCCGGTGGAAGGCTCCTCGTATTCCACATGGTTTGCTGATACCAGTGAGGTAACGGATTCCACGGAGGATGCGTGGGAATTGAAGTATCTGTTGAAAGGTTAGGAGCGGTTAGTAGACCCGGCTCAAGAGGTACTATCTTAAATGATGTGAGCAAAGGTGAGAACGAAGAGTCTAGTATAGAAGACTATACGATGTCCCTGTCATTAAATAATACAACATCCCTCTTAACAATCACCTTTTTCATGCGAGGATCGAACAAACGATAGGCTTTCGCTTTTGAAGAATGGCCCATAAAGATCAAGAGATTTGCTCAAGGGGTAAGCTTTCCTATCTTGCCATCAGGAGCGTGCATATAAGTAGGATTATCGAAAACTCTGAAGTGAGAAATAATAGGTCGAGAGCCAAAAAATACCATGTAGGGAGTCTTTTTAGGGATTGTCATAGTTGGGCATCGGTTGGGGATATACACTGAAGTATTAATAGCCTCGACCCAAAGACGCTCAGAAGAAGCTCTACTGCAAATAGTATAGAGCGTGCCATATTTAGGACTGTTTGGTTCCTATGCTCTATAACTCCATTCTATGTGGGGGGGAGTTGGTAGAGGTGAGCTAGTGGGCAATGCCCTGCACCTGTAGAAATTCAGAAAACTCGTGGGAGGTAAACTCGCCACCAGAATCACTCCTCATAGTACCCATACGATGACTAGTCTGGTTATGGACTAGTAGCACCCAAGCATTGAAATAAGTGAAAGCATCAAACTTGTGCTTGAGGAAGTACATCCACATGCATCTAGAGAAATCATCCACTATAAAAAAGTACAACACATTATTCAAGGCAGCATTGGATGTGGGACCACAAAGATCTATGTGAATGAGCCTAGGGGGTTCCACAGCACGAGTGATAGATGTCAGAAGTGGTGCAGCAATGGAAGCATAAACAACATGCTGAAATAAACTGTTGAAATACAAGACAAGAGAAAGAAAGAATGAATGAACACAAATACAGATGAGAACTCAGATGTCTGCTCGGGAAACGGGATCCATATCGAACACGAGACAGCATCATACAACAGTGAGTCACTGGCTGTGTGGGCACCTTGGCACCGGCTCCTCTCTCCCGAAAAGAATCCACAAATGATGACTGAAGTACACTAGAGGAGGAGGAGCCCCAGCAATATATAGGCATAAAATGGGGGGAGTAATAATTGCAGTTGGCCAACATTAAATGCTCCCTAGCCCTAGACAGCACTCCAGAAAATTCCAGATAAATACGACATAAAATGCTGTAGCCTCTACAGCACAGACTCACACCTGAGCTGACTAATTTGCTAACACCCTCTCTCAGATCAGGGGTGATCTGATACAATACAATAGTACAATGATGGGGAATCATAAACTATACAACATAGAACTACCAGAAGAACCATGGATATCCAAGCAGTGAGTGGCTAGCCCACCACCAAGATGCCTCAGAGAGTACTTGACATCGATGTCGAGCATAACACCACCACTTGAAAATAGAGAAGAATCATAGCAGCTCTCTGTGTTATGTCACCTATGTCACTCAGGACATACAAGACCAATGTGCCAAACAAATGTCTCTCAACATGTGACCATGGAATCCCCGCCTTCGGCCAAAACTGCCAAAGTGTCCCCTCATGTGAGCTCCAGACGAAAGCCTCCGGCTCTTTGTCAAGTAACCAACCCATCATGAACTTGGATGTCAATCCTAGCTCTAGGATTTGTACCTGCCAGATTTCAGTCGACGCGTCAGGGATGTCCCTCTCTAGATCCTGTGCATCTGTATAGACATATAGATGAGGCACAGCTGCCCCATCTCACCACCCTCTCACACTCCCTCTCTGGCACTGGAGAGTTGTGAGGGATGTCCGTATCACCACCACTAGAAAGCAGTTGAGGAAGGGGCCACCTACCCACGTTCCGAAGAAGAGGATCCCTTCCGTGCCTTGGACTTCGCCTTGGCCAGAGGATCGAAATTGGAATCTGAGGCAGAGGATGACTCGTCGAAGGAGTCCATATTCCGCTTCGTCTTCTGTTCCTATTTCTTCCTAGAAGCCGCTAACTCTTTGCAATCCTTCCTTAAATGACCCTTCTTGCCACAGTGGTAACACTAGACCTTCGGCTTCTTCATCTTCGAACCCCTTTCTGATGGTGCAAGAGCCTCACTTGAACCTCCATAATGTGACGGAAGCCTCCCCTGTAGTCCCAAAGTAGCCTCATGCTCAAGTAGCATGGAGGACATTGAAGAAAACTGACAGGAGTCGTAGATGTCTGCGCCCGTAAAGCATTCGCCACTCCATCAAACTCCCGAGGAAGATTGTAGAGTACCGTACCAACAAGATGTGTCTTTGATAAGGCAGACTGCATAGTGTGAAGCTGGTCCTGGAGTTGGGTAACATGAAGCAAGAAGGATTGAATCGTATCTGTGGATTCAAACTTCAGTTTGCTGGAGCTAGCCATAGAGAGTAACGGCCCTCATGGTGGAAGGAGCCTCGTACATCAATTGTAACTTTGACCATATGTCTAAAGCTGTCGTACAGGAGGTAACCGCCAGTAGGACTTCTTTGGAAATACATCGAAGTAAGGCCGAATAAGCATGGGCATCATCTGAATCCCCTGTAAGCATAGCCTCCTCATGGTTGTCTTCATCAAAAGCAGATGGTACAGGAGAAGGTTGTTGAGGACGCGCCACAGCTCCGTTAACCACGTACCATAACCGCTTCTGAATAAACCAAGCCTTCATCACCGCACTCCACGTGTAATAATCATGTCCATGAAACTTGTCATCAATGGATGTGCATGGAGGAGCCATCCAGAGAGGATTTAGAAAAGTAGAGAAAAGAAGGGATTGGGAGAGGGAACATAGCCAAACCATGAGCACAGACTGCAAGAAGCAAGAGTTCACATGCAGTTTAACCCAAAATCTGATCAAAATAAGACAAAAACTGCGGTAAAAAGTCAAGAAATCAGTCAAAAATTGTCGAAAACAGCAAAAACGGCCTGATGATGTAAGCGCCCAGCCAGGAGGAGATGTAGAAACACCAAAACGCAGGCTGAAATGGATGCTCTGGCTGTACGGATGCTGACGTCAACAAAAAACGCAGGCAAAACTGGTCGCCTGAGAAAACAGTCCTGAAATCAGCAATAAAAGACAGCAAAAACACAAATCCTGAAATCTGATACGGTATACAATGTCAGAAGTGGTGTAGCAATGGAAGCATAAACAACATGCTGAAATAAATTGCTGAAACACAAGACGAGAAAGAATGAATGAATGAACACAAATACAGATGATAACTCAGATGTATGCTTGGGAAACAGAATCCATATCGAACACGAGACAGCAACATACAACGATGAGTCACTGGCTGTGTGGGCACCCTGGCATTGGCTCCTCTCTCCCCAAAAGAATCCACAAATGATGGCTGAAGTACACCAGAGGAGGAGGAGCCATAGCAATATATAGGCATAAAATGAGGGGAGTAATAAATGCAGTCAGCCAGCATTAAATGCTCCCCAGCCCTAGACAACACTCCAGAAAATGCCAGATAAATACTACATAAAATGCTGTAGTCTTTGTAGCATAGACTCACACCTGAGCTGACTAATTTGCTAACAATAGACTGTTGAGGAAAGGGTATATGATGTTGCTTACCTAGTTGACATGCTTTATAGACCTCTTGAGATAGTTTTAGGCGTGGAAGGCCCTTAACCATCCCCTCATGCGACAACTCATAAAGAGAGTCGTGGCCAATATGTCCTAAGTGAAAATGCCAAAGATGCTTAGAGTCCGTGGGCTCTTGTGAGGTGGCCAATGCCCGAAAGTGATGGAACTCTGAATCATTGGCAGTTGGCTTGGTAAGAAAGTGTGTCATGTGGTAGAGACCATTAGGCTATGCCTTGTTGCGAGCAATCACTAAATGAGTTTGATAGTCAAGGACCTTGACTGTGGTTGCAGTGGGGAAAACTACTTGCCGCAACTAGCAATGCTATTGAATGGATAACAAGTTCATTCCAAGCTAGGGGACATGATAGACATCATCCAGCGAAGCGAGATCTGGATCTAGGTTAGTGGGAAAACCGATGCGAACCTGGGCTTGAATCTTGACCAGGGAGTTGTTTCCTACGCGAACACTCCCAGTTGCAGGGGCACAGGAAATGAAAATGTCCGATCTAGGAGTCATGTGATGGGTAGCTTTACTATCCACAAGCCAAACATGTGTTGATGTGCTCGACTGTGATGAGTGGACCTTTGTAGGAACCTCATCAGGTGGCAACTCACAGATGTGTATGAGACTTGTATCCCATGTCTCTAAGGAGATGATGTGGGCCTTTGTAGACTAGTTAAACAAACCCTCTGGAGTTGAGTAGTTCGTTGATTGTGATGATTGACTGGAAATAGTGTGGGTCTGGCCTTGTCATTGCCCTTGTTGAGGGTTGCCACCACCCTGCTTCTCGTGCTGGGGGTTACTCGACTGGCGTGCGGGGATCTAATTTTTGGATTTTGGCTGTGTGCCTCTTGCCTTAGATCGACACTTTGTTGTCATAATGGCCAATCTTTTGACAATGTTGACAATACCTATTCTTCTTAGGTACATTCTGCTATCCAGGTTTGAGAGAAGATTGAGTGGTTCCTTGGGATTCACTAGCCCTGTTTTGATTTTGATTTTGATTTGAGTTTCGTTTGCCCTTGCCTTGTTGCCTCCTTTGAGAAGATGCAATTATAGCCCTCTCTAGCGAGGATGTGCTATGGAATTGATCAAACAACCGCGCATAACACAACATCTGACACTAAAACTAATAAAATGATCTCTCTCTACATCTCAAGATACATTAGGGTAGAGGGTAGATTGAAATAGTTTCCTATTTCTAGCATGTCATAATGATATAGTTTCTTGATTATAAAAGTGTATCTAATGTTCTAGCTGTAGAGAAGCACTACAAGTATCTAAGATTTAAACAAAATTGGCTCTAGTATGTACAATAGAGTAGTTTCTTATTAATATCCTTCTTAGCATTATCCAATATCTTGGCAAGGGGTTGCAGGTGTAAAGGAATATCATCAGTCTCAATGGTATGCAACAGAGTAGCTCTAGCATCTCTAGAAGCTTGGAGTAACTAAATACAATATCTCATCATGAGGAGATTGTTATTAAATCCATTTTAATTATTTTAGCTATAAAGAGCAAGCAATGCAACTCATAGGACCTTGGTGCAAGTTGGCTACCCAAGAACCTTCCAAGACTACAAAGGATGGTTATCTTACCTTGGAAGTCCAAAAGGCCAGCCCGTAGAGGCCAAGGCGTCAGACAAAGGGTGCTCATCGGCTGCCTAGTGGCCTACTAGGATCTGGAAAGGTGATGCTGAACCACTTGAACCTATTTTTTTTGTGTTGGGTTAATGTAATAGTGCCCATGGGTGAAAAAGGGATGGTTGGCTCACAAATCACAAATTAAAGAGCATGTACAAACTACATAGTCATTTGTAAGGGTGTTGATGATGAAAGAAATCGTGTAGAAGTATGTGGAGGTAAGGTGGTGACAAGCATTGGTGGAAACAACTCAAGATTTAGTGTGAACAAGGCTCTCAAGGGTGCTTTGCACAATGAGATGCATAGATAAATGCTACATGATGAGAATGTGTATGCATCAAGGTATCACTTAGACAGTGTTGCTTGTGGGTAAATTGTTCACATGCCCAAGGCCCTTTTACAAAGATGATGATGATCATGCAATGCAAAGGGTAGGTATTGTCAGTATAGTCAACTCATGAGTGAGTTTGGGATGTGCTTAGTGGGACATGCATTATTGAGTATTTTAGGTATTTTTGATTTGTCATTCTGATAGTGATTTGGGCCTTTATTGCTGGCCAATGTGATCACATTATTGGCATATTTTTTTGCCTTTATATTTTGGCTTCCTCCTCCATAATCAGTCATTCACCACTTGCAGATTCGAGTGCAGGGTCATATTGGAGAGAGGGAGCTAGTGCTAGTGCCCATGTAGCTAGTTACTCATTGCTGTATGTGACTGCCTTGTGTTTGGTTGATGGATTCCATTTGCCAAGCATATCTATGACTTCCCCTTTTCGGTGTTTGTGTATTTTCTCTTTTCTCTCTCTTTTGTCTTGTGTTCAACAGTTTATTTCATCATCCTTCTATGCTCCCATTGTTGCATCAACTTTTGACACGGTATCAGATTCTAGGATCTACATTTGCGTTGCTATTTTCTATTGATTTGTAATCATCTATGTCCGTTGCAGTTGGGCGACCAATTTTGGGACTTTTGAGCCATTAGATATTTGCGTTTCGCTATTGTGATCATCTTCTAGGCTGCACATGACTGCATCTAATGCTATTGCTGTCTGCATTTTCTGATTTTCTGCATTATTCTACTGGTGGTGATTGCATTTAATGTCTCTTTGTCTGTGTTCTAACGTGCACATTTGTGTTTATAGTATTTTCAGCTCTTGACGATTGGGCGATAGGTTATTTCTGCCTCTGTCCGTCTTTGATTGGCTGATTCTTTCTGATTTTTGTAGATTTCATGATCTTGTCACTGCATGTGAACTCTGTTTAGTGCAATCTGTGTTATGCTTTGGCTATACTCTCTCTCTCTCTCTCTCTCTCTCTCTCTTGCTCTTCTTTTCTTTATTCTCTTTCTATCCTCTCCAGATGGCTCCCCCCTACCGCTCTATTGATGACAAACTTCATGGCCTTAATTATCTAACATGGAATGTTGTTATGAAAGCATGGTTTGTGCAAAAGTGGTTATGGTATGTTGTTTCTAGAGCTATTGAGCATCTTGAGCGACCCACTCCTCTTCTTGTTGATTTTGACGAGGACAACCATGAAGAAACTATGGTCACATGGGATTTTGATGATGTCCGTGCATATTTTTCTCTTCTTTGCTGTATCTCTAAAGAGGTTTTTCCGACGATCACCTGTTGTAGGATTGTTTCAGTGATATGGGCGAAGCTTCATATATTGTACTAGACTCCCTTGACCATGCGTGTAGTTACCCTCCATGGACAGCTCCAACCGATGAAGTTTGAGTCAAAGGATACTATCCAATCATTCTTGCTTTGTGTTACACAGGTACATGATTAGCTTCGTCACATGCAGTCCACCCTTCCAGAGGCTCATCTTGTGGGGATTATGTTGTATAAGCTCCCTACGGAGTTTGATGGAATAACTGTTGGGAATAAAGGTCCTCGTGCCTTTTAATGTGCTTGGGTGTGAATACACCCTTAGCACTTGTACTTTCATATATATATATCTATCTAAAAACCTAAAGTTGTACACTTGTCATTGTACCCAAAAAAATCGTGTTCACTCACTCTCACTCTCACTGTTGCTAACAGCCATTGAGTGTCTTGATCCTCGTGCTCGCCCGTCACTACAAACTGGTATTAGAGCTGTGGCAAGGAGTGCACGCTTCTTGAGACAAAGCAGATGGCAAGTGTTGCGGACAGGCTCGTGAGTAGGAGAGGCAGTCAACTGGTGCAGAAGCGTGATGCAGACTTGATTGGAGTCGTGGGTAGTCAACGACGAGTCAAGCGGGGAGTAGGCAACTGCAGCTAATGAATGACCAGTGGGCGACTAGTGGGCGAGCAGGCTGTGTTGACGAACGACCAGGCGCCGACCACGTGACTGTTAGCATGCGACGGGATGAGCAGGCGACGAGGCGGCGACCTGCACGGCGGGTCAATGGACCCATCATCCAATATTTTTTTTTTCTCTTCAAAATCTTTTTTTTTGAAATTCCCCTACCGACGGTTCACGCATGGAGGCACAACTTCAAATTTTCGTGCAATCTAAGCCGAAAAATTTGGGGGTTCTCCAGATTGAGTACTATTCATGCAAAATTGAGGCATCTGTGTGAGAAATTGCAGACATTGTGCGCATTTGAATTAGGGATTTCGCCAAAATTATTGAAATTTTGCTCATCTAAGTGAAATTTCTCAACATTGGACCCATAAAATTTGGGGCTTGTACTATATTGGTGAAATTTTGTTCAGCTGAGTCAGATTGGCTGACATTGGTGCACATTTGGACCCGAGAAATTTGGGGCTTTTGCAAAATCTTGTGAAATTTTGCTAATTTTACATGTTTTACGCTTTCGAGAATATGCATTAATGCAATTGGGACAGATTGGTCAGTGAAATTTGGGGGTTTTGCTGAAATTGCTCTATTTTGGCAAAATTGGCCTGTTCTATGCATGTTAGAGACAGTGCAGATGTATGGTCAATACTTTGAGCATAGAATTTTTGGGGCTTTTGACCATGCGTGTCAAATTTTATGCCTGTGGGTACATCTACAACAGAAATTGCAGCTAAAATTTGGGATTTCTCATGTAATGTGATGCATTTGCCCTTGGAACAGCTGTAATCAGTTGTGGAATGCTGTAGCACATGGTTTGGTGATTCTGAAAATTTACTTACAGATCTGAAATTTCTGCTTCTACGTGGTCATTTATTGCTGGTCGGTACTTGTTTGTACCTTGGTCACTTGTGTGACAATTTGGGCCTGCATTTGCTGAATTTTTTGGTCACATTTGGGCTGAAAAACATGGCTGGCAGCAATGACAACAGTAATCTCATGCACATAAAGAAGCTTGAAGGAGCACATAACTTTGCAGTTTGGCAAAAATAGTGCTACAATATCGTGTTGCAAAAAGAGCAGGCAAAGCCGATTAAGACAAAAGGGGCAAAACCCGCAGATATGGAACATGACAATTGGGATGAGTTAAATGAGCTTGCACACTCAACCATCAAGCTATCGATTTCTGATGCCTTGTTGTTTAATATTGAAGGTTTGGATTCTGCATATGCTATTTGGACTCGATTGGAAGAACTGTATGGACAGAAGAGTGCCGCAAGCAAAGTGTTTTGGCTGAAAAAGCTTATGGATTTGGGTATGAAAGAGGGTACAACAATGTCTACTCACTTGAGTGAGTTTAAATCCATTTTCAGCCAGTTGGTTGCCTTGAAGTTTTTGATTGATGAGGAATTTAAGGCTACGTTCTTGCTTTGCACTCTTCCAGAGAGTTGGGATACATTTAAGACTCTATGAGCAATTCTAATGCAATTCTTTTGTATGCTGATGTAGAGAGTGCTCTACTCATGGAAGAAATGAATTGGCAGAACAATGCATCCAGTAAGTCTTCTAGTGCTTTGCATACTAGGGGTAGATCACAACAGAAAGGCAAATCTGATAGCAAGGGACGCAGTAAATCACGTGGCAAAGATGTTGAATTCCATCATTGTGGCAAGAAGGGTTAGTTTAAACGTGACTGCTACAAATGGAAGAAAGAGAGAGGAAAGGGCAAAAAGACAGATGATAGCAAGGAAGAGAAGAAAGAGAGTCAGCCTAAGAAGAGCAGTGTCAAAATTGAAGAGGTGAATGTAGTCACTCATGACGTTGACAGTGGGAATGACGTACTCTTGGTCTCTTCACACTTTCGTGCATATGCTTTACTTGCAGATACAGATGATGATATGCGTACCTGGATTCTTGATTCAGGTGCTTCCTTTCATGTCACCCCTCGTCGTGAGTAGTTCTCTGCCCATACAGGGGGTCGATATGGTGTTGTCCATCTTAGGGACAACTATGCATGTGACATTGCAGGTATTGGTAGTATGGTTCTGTCTTCACACTTCAGCATGTATGACATGTACCTCAGCTCAAGAAGAGCTTGATTAGCACGGGGCAGCTAGATGACGATGGTTTTCATACCACCTTTGGTGATGGGAAATTGAAGATTTGTAAGGATCTAGACTTATTGCCAGAGGTTGCAAGAGTGATACTTTGTATCCACTTCACGTATCTAGTATGCATGACCATGTTGTTGCTGTGACCGAGCAGCCAAGTGTTTCCTTGTGGCATGGCCGGTTGGGACACATGAGTCAAACAGGAATGAAAGTGCTTTCTCGTTTGGGTTACTTGCCTTGTCTTCGTTATGTTGATTTTGAGCATTGTGATCATTGTATTTATGGTAAACATGCACAGACTTCTAACAAAAAGTCTCTTTCGCTAAAATCTTCTCCTCTAGAGTTAGTACATTCAGATGCATGTCAGATGCCAGGATTATCTTTAGGGGCAAAGATATATTTTGTCACCTTTGTCGATGATGCCTCACGGAAGGTATGGGTTTATCCTATTCGTAGCAAGGATGAAGTGCTTGATAAGTTTAAACAATTCATGGTGCAAACAATGTGGTTGATTATGTCATGTTGAGAGACTGTGGTGAACCATTTTGCTTCAAGGAAGCAATGAACAGACATGCCAACAAGAAATTGTATTAAGCCATGTTGTTAGAAATGGAATCTCTTGAGAAAAATGACACTTGGGACTTGGTGCAGTTGTCTAAAGGGTATAAAACATTTCCATGCAAATGGGTTTACAAGATGGTCACTTTTGGTTCCTCACCAAAGTACAAAGCAAGATTGGTTGTGAAGGGGTACAAGCAGGAACACGGGATTGACTTTGATGAGATCTTATCTCCTGTAGTCAAGATGACTACATTGAGAACCATTTTGGGCTTGGTTGTAGCTGAAGATATGGAGCTCATACAGATGGATGTAAAGACTGCATTCTTACATGGTGATCTGCATGAAGATATATATATGCAATAGCGTGAAGGGTTTGTGGAAAAAGGGAAAGAAAAGATGGTATGTAAAGTCAAAAGGAGTTTGTATGCGCTGAAACAAGCACTCAGAGAATGGTGCCATAAGTTTGATACATTTATGCAGTCTCAAGGTTTTCATAGAAGTCAAGTGGATCAGTGCTTGTACACCAAGAAGGTAGCAACAGATGGCAGCCTAATTATCTTGGTTTTGTATGTAGATGACATGCTGATTGCTGGCAGGGATACTCATGCCTTGGACTCATTGAAGCAAAGTCTTCATGGACTAGTAAATATTTGCAGCATTAGTCCTAAACTAAAATACAAAAACCTAGCATGAAAGGATCAAAAAAGAAACTTGAATGCTAGATATTTGTTATGAGATGCATTGAATACTATGCTAAAGTGAAAAAGAAATTTGAGTGAGTGTAGATGTAGCAAAAAGAGATAAAAGTAAGTGACTAAGTGTGCAAGGAAAGACTTAAAAGAAAGCCAAAGTACGACTAAGACTATGGTAGCCTAAGGTTCCAAAGAGTGACCTAGGACTCCTAAGAAACTAGCCTAAGGGTAGGTAATGAATCATGATTGAATCCGTTAGATATGCAGTAAGGCACTAACTAAGGGGAGACCCAGGATCCATTGCATCAGCGGCTAGCCATTGATACATAGGGATACCAGGGTGGAAAAATTGTGCCACCTCCTTGGGAAAGTCCCCCTCTCGTTGGTCTTTGAGTGGCACTACCATTGCCAAAAGGGGCTAAATTGGTTTGGTTATTGGAATCAAATCAGTTTTGGCGTTGGTAAAATACTTGTAGTTGTGAATGGTGTGATTTTGGGTGTGGGTCTAATACCCTTGGTCTTTGAGTGAATTGTCATCTAGATGATTGAGTTTTTGGTAAAAGGTCAAAACCTATTCTTTTTAGGCAAGTAATTTTAGAAGGGTCTTTGTGATAATTGGACTATACCATTTACTTTCGCCTTCAATGGGGCTCTTAAATGGAAACAAAGAAAAGCGTCAAGGAGACTTAACATTGGCATTAGATCATGGTTTGTGTTTAGGATCATCTGGGGAGGGTGGGATTGGGTCTAAGTGCAAAGGTGATTCCTTTTCACTCTTTGTTTGCTTCAATGAACGAGGTGACTCATTAGCACAAGAGGGAGGTCCATGCGTGTGAGCAACCAAGGAAGGTAGTACAATGTGGAGGGGGATTTCCCACACAATTGGACCAGAGGACAAAGAGTGGGGCACTCATAGGTGTGTGGAAGGTGCATAGTGCACAAGTGGCATTCTTGGCAACAAAACACCAGGCTGTGAAGTAATACACCTCTAAGTGGCTAATGAGGGCCTAAAGCTTAAATATCCATAAAAAACAGTGTGTGCTAAGATTGGATAACCTATAGTAGGCCTCTAGATGTAATGCAGATAAATCTAAATGGGAAGTAAAAGTGGGAGGGAAGGGCAAGAAATGTGAAGGTGATTATGAAGCATCAAACTTATACTCAAATGAAATAGTAGATAATGGATTACCTTGCGGAACATCTTTGATCATAGAGTGTTCTTCGAACACATGCTTGTACTAAAATGGGTCTCATGGTGTGTGTGCCTATCCAAGAGATGAATAAATCTCTAACACCCCCTCTTACATCCTAGGTGGGGCATAAGGCTATGGGATGTGCAGTGTTGTCGAAGAACGGCTTTAGGAAGAGCCTTCGTAAACAAATCTGCCAAGTTGTCCTCTGTCTTGCACTAAATCTCATCAATGTTCTCATCGAAGATCTTCTCCTAAATGAAATGGTACTGCATCTCAATGTGCTTTGACCTAGCATGAAATACAAGATTTTGTGCTGAAGCAACGCAACTCTCATTGTTGCAATGTAGTGTAGTAGGACTTGTCGAAGGACAGTCAGCCTCTCCTAACAATTGCAAAAGCCACAGTCTCACATGTGGTAGAAGACGCCACTTGATACTTTGCCTTTGCAGATGATAGGGCAACAATGGGCTGCTTCTTGCTACTCCAAGAGATAGCATTGGCACCCAAAGTGAAGGAATAACATGTTGTTGACCTCGGGATGCCAACATCTCCAGCCTAATTTGAATCCGTCTAGCCCTATAGAACCAAAGTTTAATCTCTTGTAGCTGTTGGATAACAAATACCTAGGTCGGGGGTCCCCCTCAAGAACTACAAAATCCTCATAGTAGCCTTCCAATGAACTAGCTTGGGTTCACTCATAAACCTTGCAAGCAAGCCTATAGGAAAACACAAATCGATCTGAGCATAGTTGTTTGGGAAAATAAAAAAAAAAGCACCAATTTCAGGTCACTTTGCTTGTTTAGTGGTCCTAAGTGCACACATTTTGGAAATCTCCTTTCTTGACTGGAAACGACTGAAAATCCCTACATGAAGTCCACAAACTGTGGAAAACATAGTTGCTTGCCTGGAACATTGCTACCCCTAACTTTTTGACCACTGGGTAAAATTTCTCTCTCTTTCACTCTCTTTCTTAGCCTTTGAGTAGTGTAGTGTATTCAGCCTGCACTGTCACTGTTCACAGCCCAAAGACTGAAAGTTGAAGTCTGAACTCTGAAGTTTGAACACTGAAGAGAAGACCTTCTCTATGTGTGTGTGTGTGTGAGAGAGGAAAGAATGGATGTAGGCATTCAGTTTATCCCAATGTGCTTGTACCTTGAGCAATTCAGCTTTCTCATCCAGATGTATACACAAGCTGTCGAAGTATCTCCGCGAGCCGGTCTCTGTCTCCACTTGAAAAGTGGTAAGTGGAGTGACTGAAGCAGGCAGCCTATAAATAGGCAGAAATAAAAAGGTATAAAATAATCAGGCCGGCGAGTTTTAAACTGGCTGATTGCTGCCATACTGCAATCTCTGAATAAAAAATGCAAAAAAATGCTGCGCAGCACTGTCAACTGCCACATGGAAACTTGTGCAACCTGCTGAGCCTGCTCAACTGCCTGGTGAAGGTGGTAATTGCATGTAGACTGCATAGAACTATCGGACCTGATAAAAAAGGAAATGCGTAATTGTACCTAAGAGTGCTAACTATATAACAATAGCCTACCAATGCCTGTCCCCCCTCTTGACTATCCAAGGGGAGTACTGATCATGGATGCAATCGTGGCATGTTGTGCTTTGTTAGGTGGGAGACCATGGGCCTTAATATGATGCTCCTTGTCTACATGGCTTGATTGTTGGTAATGTGTGCAAAACCTATTCTTTTTAGGGAGTTACTACTGGATGGTTTAGTTTCTTTGGTTTCATTGGTCTTGTCGGAGAAAGGGGTGTCACTCTTGGTATTGGCTGCCTTCTCATCTTGAGAGTTCTTGCTACCTCCAAATTCCGCTTCAAAGAAGAGGATACTAGAAGCCTGGTCCCCCTTTGAATATGAGAATGGGGAAGAGGTCATTTTGTGGACTTTAATGTAAGAACTTGCATTTGAACTCATAGAAAGTTGATAGTGGGGCCGATGAAATGACTTGCTGCATAAAGTGGAAGTATTTGGAAGATAGCTTATTTAAGAATAATGTGAGCTGATTGTCATTTGACTTTAGGGAGCTATTATTGACAAATTCAACGAGTAAGTGTCGATACTCAGCCAACTTGACTTTCAAATCATCCCCTTTCTTAATGGAAAACTCTTGTAGCTCATGATCAAGATTGATACGTTGAGTGTAATCTCTTCGTTGCATAGCAGTTAATGAGATGACTCCAATGATTGGATGCAAGGGGAAAGTGTTGTAATTGTGATTGAACTTCAAGAAGTAACCCTTGCATTAACTTGACATTTGGTGCAACATTGTGAGTTCTCCATTGATGGATATGATCAAGGTGGGCCAATCGAGGGTTTGGCATAGACTTTAAGCAAATTACTAGGTTCCACAGACCCTTAGACTAGAGCACTTGTTGCATAAGGTTTATGGGGTGAGTAGGCATAGGCATGGTGCTTGTGCGAGTAGCCCAAGGAGGATGGATAGGCACAATATAGGCAAACGATGGAGATCCCTCCGTCGAAGTGGCCTATGGAGTGTGATACAACATACCATAGGCAGAGGATGGATATCCTTGCATTTGAGAGACCGATAGAATGTGTGGTGGCACTCCATAAGTAGAGGATGGAAATCCTTGTATTGGAGGAGTCTTAGGTGAATGTCTAGGGAGAGTGAGGGGGATGCCCAATATAGTCATCCAAAGATAGATGGATGTGCTCACTTGTTGTAGGTGTAAGGTATAGTGTTTATGGGTAGTATTTCCGCTAACAGTGCACCAAGGTGTAGAGTGGCATTCACCCCTGTGATAACTAACATGTTAAAAAGAAATGTGTTAGGAATGGAAACAGAAGACCCTATTTCTATTATTATGGATGCAAGTGTAGAATTTAAACCTAAGCTATTAAAAGCAAAAGAAAGAGAGTCTAAATTAGGTATAGAATAGGCATGTACAGAATTACGAATGATTAAGGCCAACACCATGGTCATATGACATAGAAGGTATAATGTCAACTATCCTTGTGGACATATGTCTGCATTGAAATTAATACACTCAAATTGGTCATGATCTGAATCCTGCACACTAGAAAGAGAAATAAAGAAGTGCTTTGTTTCATATGACACAAAGGGGTTATATGAATCTGACATAGGCTTGGTTGCGATGAAGAAGATTGGTCATCATTCATCCTGAATGCAGTGTGTTCTCCTTGAGTGGAGAGGTGGCCATCCTCACCATTAGACTTTGATTGATGCTTGCAGTTTAAAGGAGGAGGCTAGCTAGGATATTTGATATGCATGAATTTTCTAAACTCTATGTTTGTTACTTGCCGTACATCTAGTAAAGAAGGTGAAGAAGATGATGTGTTGTCCTTCTAGTTGAGGCCATTATATCTCCTCAAGACCTCCACTAATGAAGAAGCCTGAGAAGGCATTGTAACTTGCCAAAAGGAAGGAGGCTTAGCCATTATGAATTGGTTATGTGTTGGTCGTGTACCTCGCACAAACCAAGCCTCCACGATAGTTGCAGGATACTTTTTAGAAGAGCACCAACTTTGATACCATGTGAAGATATGTTAGGGTTTTCATAGAGAAAACAATGTATGAATATGAGAAAACACAATAATTTGGATAAAATTTCAAGAATGCAAATAGAGAAGAAGGATAACTCTAAAGTAAGGGAATGAATGTTGTAAATAAATGAGTGTGCGTATAGAATGCTCAAAGGTAGAGCTTTCCAACAACTGATGACTCTTGTGGGAGTGGGTTGAGGGAGTAGTTAGAGAGTGATGTCCATTGAAGACAGATTCTGAGTACTGTAACCACTAGTCAATGCTGAACAGAATAGGCAGGCAGTGAAAATGCAGCCTAGGAGGTGTGCAGAAAATTGCTAGGGTTTGCACTAAGGACACATAGAGTGTACGACCACGATAGAAACACAAAGAGACAGACACAGACACAGAGGGAAAAACTCAAACCCTAAACGCAAAACTCAAAATTCAAACCCTAAACGCAAAACTCAAAAACTCAAACACAAACAAAAGAAGGGAGAGAAAGAACACAACTTTGAAGTGAATGAATGCTGTAAATGAATGTAAGAGTGTACAGTGTGCTCAAGGGCGGAGCAATGTTAGAGTGTGATGTCCACCGGAGACGGATCCCAAGTCTGTGACCACCAGTTGGAGTGTAGGAGTGCTGAATAGTGAATGGCAGCAGGCTGGTCACCAAAACGTAGCATTTTGGAGGTTGGAAACTGGTAAACGCAGCAGTGTACCGCTGATCGGAGGCTGGAAACTACGCAAAGTCTGCTGTAAACAGCAGGCTGAAACAGTGTTTCATGTGGTTGGCGATGACTGGATGATTAGATCGCAGCAGATGATGATATTGCCAGTAGCTGACGTTAGTATGGATGAAGGCGCCAGGAGTAGGAGCAAACACGGATGGAGTGGCAGCAGTCTCGAGGGCTGGACAACCATGTGGGAGGAGGCTGATGGTTGAAATCTGCACGTGGAGTGAGAAACCTGCACAGATGGAATGAATTTGGATGGGGGTAACCTGTCTATTTATAGATGTGGAAGGGCACCCCAAAAATTAGAGTTTCCACTAAACTCTCTCGAAGTGCTCCCCGCTTTAGGGTTTTCTTTGAACTCTCTTGAATCGCTCCCCGTTTTAGGGCTTTTAACTCTAAAAGAGCATTTTTTAGTGTGTTTTGAGGCTGTTTAAGAGGCTAATAAGCAAGTAATGCATATTTTAGCTCAAGGTCCTCTCTCAGGCCCAAAACTGAGCCGAAAGGTTAGGCTAGCCAGTGTGATGTTTTACTTACCCCAAGGCATCCCACTCCAAAGGAGCCAAGGCATTGGACAAAGGGTGCACGCTGACTGCCCAATGGCCTACCAAGACTACAGAGGCGATGGTTATTTTACCAAGGGAATCCAAGTAGTCACCCTAGAGAGTACAGGGCATCGGACAAAGGGTGTACGTCGGCTGCCTAGTGGCCTACCAAGCCCTACAAAGGCGGATGAAACCACATGCAACTTTTTTTTTTGTTTTGTTTTGTTTTCTTTTGAATAAGTGAGGTAAATTTTATGGGATGCGGTCGATTGAGTAATAGTGACCCAAAAGACGGGTGTAGGGAGGGTATACCCAACACATCACAAAACAAAACAAGCTAATCCATCCACTCAGGGTGTTGATGACGAGGAAAAATAGGTGATGAGGTATCTATGTGATGGAGGATGGTGGCGTGGTAACAACAGCCACCGGTGGAAACAGCTTAGGATTTGCTCAAGTGGTGCTCGGCACAATGAGATGCAAAGTATGCTACATGCTGAAGAATGCTCATGCAGTAGGTGCTACTTGGATAGTGTCTCTCATGGGAAAATTGTTCACTTGCCCAAGCGCCCTAGTACAAAGATGATGAAATCATGCAATACAAAGGGTAAGGTACAACAAGGGGCATAGCAACCAGAAACGTAAAAAACGTTTAGAAATAAAACATTAGAAACGTGTTTCGTAAGTTTCTTTCAAGAGGGGGTAAAATAAGAAACGCAAGTTTTTTTATATAGAAAATTTTAATAGTTTTGACTGGGGAAAGAGGTTCTAAACCTCTATGGAACTCTCTCTTAAACAAAGAATGGCTAATTAAGCTTAAGTGATAATAGAGTCAATTGAGAATAATACATTATACATTACATATCCACGATCCATTATTGACTTGTCACATATGTCAAAGTTAGTCTTTGGACAAGCTATACTATGGTTTATAACTCAAAAACTATGATTCATACATATCATACAAAGTAAATTGAAATTAATATGTAAATAGCCTATCTATAATATAGACTGAGTCAAGTGGCAACATCATGATTCTCATTTCAAAACAAACTGACAAAATGTCAAAATCAAGAATGAGTCGTAATATATCATAAATAACTCATAAATGAGACTAAAGTCATATAATATTCAAATCTCAAGACAAGAGTAGATTATACATCATCATCATCATGTTTGACATTGCCCATTAGTTTTGGCCAAAAATACGATGTTTTGGGTTTCAACTTACAAAAAAAATAAAAAAAGTTAAAAATGCCTACGTTTTTTACTCTCAGAAACGTTTCATACTTTAAGAAACGTTTCGTAAGTTTCAAATTCAAAGAAACGCGTTTCTTAGCTGCTATGACAAGGGGGAGAAGTCGATGTCGAAGACAAAGTGTTGAAGCTTGTAGAATAACAAGAAGTGTAGGAACCCCCTCTCAACTTGGATGCAGATGTCGAAGAAGGAAGAGGAGCATGATGTCGGTCTTTATATGGTGCCGAGAACCACAAGTAATGAAAGAAGAAGAAGTGGATGAAGTTGATGATGCACCCCGCTAAAAGAGCAAGGTAGAAGTCACCGCTATGATAGCATCGAGAGAGATGCTGTTGCACGATCTGCCTCGGGAGGGGAAACCGCCATGTGACCAAAGCAATTTGCAAGCTAGCCCTATACTGAAAGACCAAACCCTGCAAAAGAGATGAGAATCTGCAAACACAGAGGTCAGTGGTGAGATGCTCCAAAGCAAAACAGAACAAAAAGAAAATCTAACTCAAAATAAATGCAATGAATGTGTATGTGTGAGTTAATGCAACAGAGGACAAAAGAAGAGAAAAGCTAAGGACAATGAATCCTATGGACCCGACTCTAAGAGTGCGAAAAATGAATGCTAGACTGACCTAGGGTGTTCGAAAGGACCTAGAGACATGCTAGTCTAAGAAGATGGCCACCATTGTGTATATCCAGTAGTAGGGCTCTGCCAAGGGAACGCCTGACGAGGTGGGGAGGAAGGTGAGATAGATGCATGAAGTGCAACGGGATCAGAACTTGTAGAACAATCATCTAGTCCCTAAGAGGTAGTGAAAGAGATGGGCTACTGAGGCAGTTTTCGAGCCACATGTCTAGCAGCAATAGCGGGTGTTAAAGGAGCAGATGAAGTAGGAGCGGAAGGCGTAGCCCCACTGGACTGTGCAGTTGCAGCGGTTTGCTGAGGCTTTTTAGGTGGAAGACTTTGGGCCTTGGAGCGACACTCCTCGTCCACATGGCGCTCTCTGGAAGTGTGTGCAAAACCGATTTTTCTTAGGGAGTTGTTGCCAGATAGGTCTAGATTCTTTGGTTTCATTTGAGGAAGAGGAGTCACCCTTTGATTGGCTTGCCTTCGCATCTTGCAAGTTCTTGCCATTGGTGGCTTTCCCTCTCGAAGAAGAGGTAACCAACCCCCTCTGCTCTGAATAAGGTTGTGATGAGGATTTCTTGTGGACTTGATTATGCAACCTTGGGTAATGCAAGAATTGGCATTCAAACTCGTAGAAGGTTGGCAATTGAGGTTGGGAGATGATGTGTTGAATAAAATTGAAGTATTTTTTGGGTAACTTATTCAAGAAGAATGTAACCTGATCGTCATATGACTTTGGAGAGCCAGTAGTGGCGAACTCGGCAAGTAACCACCTATATTCAGCTAGCTTGACTTTCAAATCATCCCCTTCCTTAATAGAGAACTCTTGAAGCTCAAAGTTGAGATTGATGCACCGAGTACGATCACGAGCCGCATAGTGGTCGAGAAGGTGACTCCAATGCTCTGACATGAGTGGAAAGTGTTGCAACTGAGAGTGAAACTCAGGAAGCAATCCCTGCATCAGCTCATCATTGGCTGTGGCATTGTAGGCTCTCCATTGACGGATGTAATCAGGGTGAGCTAGTCGAGGGTTCGGCATAGGCTCTAGACCAATGACGAGGTCCCAAAGACCTTGAGACTCAAGCACTTGTTGCATGAAATTAGACCAAATGGTGAAATTTAACCCATTAAAACGTGTCTTATCCGTGAAGGCATTCTTGGCCGTTGCAACAGGAGTGATAGTGCTCGGAGATGGTTAGTGTGAAAAAGTGTAGTGTGGGTAGGATGGGGGAGTGGAGTACAATTGGGAATGGGCCCTAGAGTGCCCACTAGGCATGCGGGTAGTGTGCAAGGTGGATCCATAGGTAGGGATGGGCTGATTAGGCATGGGCATGGTAGCCACATGAGGAACCCAAGGAGGTGGGATGGGGATACGAGAAGCAGATGGGAATCCTTGCGTAGGTAAAACCCAAGGAGAGTGTGAAGACGCAACATAAGCTGAGGATGGAAACCCTTGCGTATGAGTGGTCATGTGAGATGTGAAGGTGGGGATAGTGAGGCAGATGCCCATCACAGTCGACCCAGGAGTTATGGGTGTATTCATTTGCTGAAAGGTGAGAGGCACTGTATTAAAGTGTGGCATTTCCCCTAACGAAGTACCATGGTGCAAAGGGGTAGAGAATGGGGTGGAGAAGGAAAAGATGCTAGGAGCGGAGATGGAAGATCCAGCCCCTAGGGTATGTGATGCAGATGTGGAGTGTAATCCAAGGTTTTGGAAAGATGATGAGAGGTGATCAAGGTGTGATATTGAAGAGGGTGGGAAGTGAGAAGTGTGTGTGACATGCTCAATGAAACAGAAGCTGTAGATGTACCTGAATTTCATCTGCTTTGTGAGCCCCCTGTATTGAAGTTCACATATGCAAAGCCATTCGGATCCTGTTCCTTAAAAGAAGAAATAGACGAGGGTTTTGATTCATGCAACACAAAAGAATTGTATAAACCTGACATTGGACCTAGTTGAGGTGATGAAGATGGATCGCCAGACGTTCCGAATGCCATATGTCCTCCATGATCGGAGAGGTGGCCAAGCTCACCAACCGGTCCGGATGTGGTAGCAAAACTAGGAGGGGTGTAAATATCACCGTACTTGTTGCGATAGTACTTCTCAAAGTCCTCCTCTGTCATGTTAGTGAAATCTGGAATAGGAGTAGAATAAGGTGAAGGTGAAAGTGGAGTGTCGTCCTTCTCACCGAGTCCATAATGTCGTCTCAAGGTCTCCAATGATGGAGAAGCTTGATAAGACATCATAGGAACTAGAGAAGGTGTCTGGGACATTGTGATTCGGTTGCAAGTTGTATTGTGTGCCTCGCACAAAGACAAGCTCTCCACAATATCCGCAGGATATTCTTTACAAGAGCACCGACTCAGATACCATGTGAAGAAATTGCTAGGGTTTGCAGTGAGGACACACAGAGTGTACGACCACGACAGAAACACAAAGAGACAAACACAGACACAGAGGGCAAAACTCAAACCCTCAACGCAAAACTCAAAACTTGAACCCTAAACGAAAAACTTAAAAACTCAAACACAAACAAAAGAAGGGAGAGAGAGAACGCAACTCTGAAGTGAATGAATGCTGTAAATGAATGTAAGAGTGTACAGTGTGCTCAGGGGCAGAGCAATGTCGAAGTGTGACGTCCACCGGAGATGGATCCCAAGTCTGTGACCACCAGTTGGAGTGTAGGAGTGCTGAATAGTGAATGGGAGCAGGCTGGTCACCAAAACATAGCAGTTTGGAGGCTGGAAACTGGTAAACGCAGCAGTGTACCGCCGATCGGAGGTTGGAAACTGTGGAGAGTCTGCTGTAAATAGCAGGCTGAAACAGAGTCTGATGTGGCTGGCGATGACTGGATGATTAGATTGCAGCAGATGATGATGTTGCCAGCAGAGCTGACGTTAGCATGGATGAAGGCGTCAGCAGCAAGAGCAAACACGGATGGAGTGGCAGCAGTCTTGAGGGCTGGACAGCCACGTGGGAGGAGGCTGATGGCTGAAATCTACACGTGGAGTGAGAAACCTGCACAAACGGAATGAATTTAAATGGGGGCAGCCTGTCTATTTATAGATGTGGAAGGGCGCCCCAAAAATTAGGGTTTCCATTGAACTGCTCCCCATTTTAGGGTTTCCACTAAACTCTCTCGAACCGCTCCCCGTTTTAGGGTTTTTAACTCTAAAAGAGCATTTTTTAGTGTGTTTTGGGGCTGTTTAAGAGGCTAATCAGCAAGTAATGCATATTTTAGCTCAACAGGAGGTGTATTTGATAGACTATGACCTTCAAGAGAAGCAAAACAGCTGGCTGACTGAGCTGATCTATAAATGCAGCTGTCCATGTGGCTGGGAATCAGGGAGGCAGCTGGAAATAGGGTGCTAGGTGCTGAGGGCAGTCAAAGAAGCAGCAAGCCAGGTAGGAGATGATGTCTAACAACTAGGAGACAGCTGTAAACAGTAGAATGCAGGGCTGGATTGGTCATGGGCTGGATAGAGTCACCAGACAGTAGGACTGCAAAATGCAGCAGATGGGCACCTCCAATAGGCTGAGCAGCAGCTGGAAAGAAGGCCCTAGGGGCTGAAAAGAGTGGCAACAGTTGATGAAGGGGCTGGACAGGCATATGCTGATAAGGACTTGATGATAGAGTGGTATGGAATGCCAAGTGAGCAATCAACCCAACTATGGGAACTTGCATATGAAACATAGAAACTCTTTGTAGCATTAAAGTTTGAGTTTTGGGGCTGTTTAAATGAGCTAAATAAGGTTCAATGGGACATAGTAACCCTAAGCCCGTCCAGCCGCCATTGAGAGTGCAAGGTATTTTGGCTTGGCCCAAATTATCGAGTTACTTGAGTAGCCAATTGAGGCCACCCTACTCTCCCTTGTGGCCATGCAGTCCGGTGGATTATTCATGGTGGTGCTTCCCAGTCCGATATATGGAAGGCCCAATTGTGGATTGTTGAGATTGGATGGTGCTGAAGTTGGACCTTTTGATCCCACAATACCACGAGTTTGCCTTCTAATTGATGAGTTTAGACTATGTCGATGTCATTCCTAGCATGCCATGGTTCTTTCACAGATCTTCTTGATTGTATATAGACTATGAAACTCATGTACTTTCTTTTGAGCTTGCTAGTTAGTTCCATGTGATCAAGGTTTGTCCACCCTCTAGGGTCACCAAATGTAATTTACATATGGTACCAGCCTCGAAATTCAGTAGATGTTTTCACGGTCCGGATGCTGTTACCTATATTTATTTTACTGAGAAAGTTCAATTATGAATGGTACAATGTAATTCTCTCTCTCTCAATAATAATACTGATAGTAGTTCTGATATGAATAAATATTTGGATTTGATTCTACACAAGTTTGTTGATGTCTTTCTGTCCAAATTACTTGGCGGGCTTTCACTGTCTTGTGGCACATTAGATCATAGCATCAAGACATTGCCCAATAGCCATCTCCTCTCTCAAAAATTGCGGTGTAGCATGAAAGAGGAAGATAAGATAGCTAGGCAACTTTACGACTACCTAGCAAATTGCTTTATCAAACCCAATAAGTCTCCTTGGGGTGTGCCTATCCTTTTTGCTTTGATATTGCACATTTCATTGTACAAACAACTTAAAAGGAGACAGATGTATCAATACGGAAACTTCTATTACTCCATGAGGTACAATGGTAAGGCACAATTTTGAACTAAACCTCGGTGACACCTCAAACATGAAAGTTCACCAGCAGGCTGGAGGTTGCATTTTGATTGACTCAATTGAACTCACTAATGCCTTTATATCAGTCATTTTGGACCCAACTAGGGGCAGGTCCACACATGGAAGAGGATGGGTAGGAAGTGCAGCAGCAGTTAATGATCTTGGCATGAGATGAAGTTTGCTATTTCTTGTTGCAACTTACACAAGTGTATTGCATTCATGCAGGACAGATCAAACACTTTCTTTAGACTTGATGTATCGAACATGCTAGAGGTAGCTTTGAAACCTCAGTTCTAAATATTTTATTGTTTCAACTGCAGGAAGGAAAATACAGCTGTGAATAATGAGGCCTTCTGCATCATTGAAGGTCCTGAAACTGTTATGGATTTCGCCCGATTGCAGTTGCAGGAAATTCAAGATAACATCAAAAGTCGTCGAAACATGATCTTCTTGCTGCTAGAAGAGGTATTTATCTTCACCTTTACTGTTTAGTGAATATCTGCCTGTATAAACTCAGTTAGGCAATTTGTATTCCTTGAGAGTGTTTTCTTCTAGGGTTTGTGTCATTTTTATTGCACAGGTAAGGAGGCTGCGGATTCAACAAAGGCTGAAAAGTTTAGAAGAGAATTCTAATGATGAGGAGAGTGATATGCCAGAGTTCACGTCCTTTATCCCTTTTCTGCCACCTCTAGTTAAGTTCATTACAGTCAATCTTACATATGTCATTTGACAATATGATATTTATTTTGTATATCCATGCAGTTGTGTTGTTTGTTCTTCTGTTTCTGTATGGAAATACGCAAGCTTACAGATCTTTTATTCTGTTTTGTTTGGCTTTAGACTTCCAAAACCTTGAGACAATACTATGCTACTTGTCTACTCCTCATGGGTGGGATTATTATGTTTGGTGGGCTTATTGCTCCCATGGTAATTTCTTGTGAAAATTTCACATAAATGATATGTTTGCATTGTTTGAAACTCTCTTTTTGTTGATGTAAGGTTCTTATTTTATGTGCAGCTTGAAGTGAAACTTGGTCCTGGTGGAATGTCCTACAAGGATTTTATCAGCAGTGCTCACCTTCCTTTACAATTAAGGTAGTAACTTGAAAATTTCTGATTTCAAGTCTCTATAGATTTTGAACACTTTTTCCTTGTTACATATGCAGTGAAGTGGACCCAATTGTTGCTTCATTCTCTGGTGGTGCTGTTGGAGTGATCTCTTCACTCGTTGTTGTGGAGATAAATAATGTGAAACAACAGGAACAAAAGAAATGCAAGTACTGCCATGGGACAGGTGACATATTCTTCCTTTTTTCTTCTCTTTTTCCCCTTCTTCTCCAATTGAGACACATAAACCACCTAGATGATAATACACTATACACAGAAGCAAGTATGAGAACAAACCCAGTCTTTACTCCACATTCCTGCCCATGCTCTTCCTGACAGGCCAGCTCACAATGGCTGTAGGCTCACCATAGTAGTCTCCCTGTCCCGGAGAAAATTTTCCTGAAGAAGCAGGCCTGACACGTGTAAAAAAAGAAGTTAGGCTCTACAGCAAGAACATGCACAGTGCACACTAAGGCAAGTGATAGAGCTTCTAGGACATCAAAAAATGATAATGCATACACATGAATGAGCCCAAAAATATCTCTCATAAGGTGGCGAATGCAGCTCTCCCCATTTCTGCCTACTGCTAAATCTGCCATGAGCGCATTGCATGATTGACCGAAGGTCTGCTTAGGTCTGTCCAACATATTCAGACATGGACAAAACTTGATCTATGAAGCATTTTTTTGTGTTGTAATTAGTGATTTTATACCTTGTAACTTGTTTCGCTGATGTGTCGTCGATTGCCAACTGTTTTCAGGCTATTTGGCCTGTGCACGTTGTTCAGGAACAGGAACGTCTTCCTCTAATTTGGCTCCTTACACTAGTACCTCAGAGAGATGTGCTACTTGCTCAGGAACAGCTAAGGTATAACAAGGACAGATCACCACTACATTTTGACTGTTTTCATGCCATACAGAATATATTACTCTTATGTATTACTGATATATGTTATTACTTCTATTTTGTCCTGAAGGTGATGTGCCCAACCTGTCTGTGCACTGGGATGGCCATGGCAAATGAGAGCAATCCTCGCATTGATCCCTTTGATTGAGAAGTGCAACTCAACGATTTGAAAACGGAATCCAGGATCATTCTAGCAAATATAGCTTGTCAGAGTGCAAATGGCAAACCCTGTGTGCAAAATGCGGGGAATAGCAATTACTGTTCCAAGCACTTTTGGCCCCAGTTATTTGCAGTTCAGCTGCTTAAATTATGTTTTGTAAGTCTACATGCAGTCTGAAATCAAATGACATTGATACCTGAACAACATCAGGCTAAGTTTCGTTTCAGAGACCGTTTCTATGCATTATTAACAGGAGGAATCACCTCTGATTTGTTTTTCAAACAGACTGCAGAAAAATTGGATAAGGTTGTTTGGATTTTAAAAAGAAAAAAGGTACATGAAGATCTACTAGAAGCCAACTTGTGGCAAAACAAATTAGTATGTAACAAAGTCCACAAGTTGAGTAACATGGAAAATGCATTCTGTACCTACTCACTACTAGCATGCTACAAGAGTACAATTATGCTGGGTAACCTGTCACTTACTGCATACAGTGGGTATGATAGCATGTATTATATCATACATGGGGTAGAGAACAAGGTGTCAGGAGATGATCCTTTGGACGAGCAGGCAGGCAGGCAGAATACAGTCCCATAGCCAGGTTGGACAGTTGGGCAGTGTAGGCAGACGGGCAGCCAGTCGGCCAGCATGGGCAAGTCGGACTGCCTTATCAAAGGCCCAATCAGATAGATGTAAAAGTCCCAGCAGACCTCTAGAAATGTCAGACAGGAGGGACCGGATTTTCCTGGCAAATGGGCACGAATAAATCTATGACAGGAGGATTCCACACGGGTAGTACAAAAGAAACAATTGCAATTGTATTGAGATGTTGTCCCATAAGTCACGATATCCACGAGGGATGCTAAAAACATGTTGGATTGCACGGAAAGACGTCACCACACTGTGCGCTGATGAAGTCGCATCCATAATAGAGACGAAGCCCAAACACGCTATTAGGGTGGTCATCTTGTTTTCCTTTCAAGAGAGCAGCCAAGACAACTAAACACTACTAACAATTCAATCTGCAGGAAATTAGCTTGTAATCGACCCTTCATTGGATACTAGCTCACCTTTAGAAGGACAACCAAGCGTACACTAAATGGGTTAATAGAATTGGAGGAGGAAGCAAAAGCTGGGGGTCAACATTGAGTATGTACTACTACGAGCCTTGAATTTTAGTATTGCCACGCAGAAGTACTCGGTCTTCAAAACAAAAATGAACAATGGGCACAATGGAGCTAAGAAGACATTATCTAGAGAATCAAGTAGCAAGGAACAAACCAATGCTAATAATTTCTTAGTAGCATGCATTTGTTGCCTATGAAGTGAAGCATGATGGATTCCATATTGCATGTCAACCCTTTGCACATTTTGAGTCAACTGTTCAAAGGAGGTAGTGCCTGCACATGTATAGTCAAGCAAGATCTTGTAAATATTATCCTTAAAGTGTGTATGAGTCAAATAGGGGGAATTGAAGCACAAATGAAGCTTGCTCAAAAAATTGTACAAAGGGTGTAATGGGATGTCTAAGCATGTCAAATTGCAAAGAAAAGTGATTAGATAAATAAAATTGTGACAATACTCTCATCTCTTGAATCTTTGGCAAGAAAGCGTCATCGTGCATAACATACATATGATCTAGGCGAGAACATGTCGTCATGTGCTGTATTGAATGAAAAGTAAAGCTCAAGGCTAATGTATAGAGCCAAGACCATAGATCTTGCTTGAGAGGGGCTAGTGCAAAATCATCCTAAGCATCATCTTGTCATGCATCCATCATTGAGTGCTTAGAGGTAGATTGTGAAGGGTCAACACACATATCAAAGTCACCCATGAGCAAGCCACGTGTGCTAGGGGACATGCTTGCTTTCCTGCAAGCTCATAAGTCATGTTGGTGTGAGAGATCATTCGTGCATAGACCCTAATTGGCCGTAAAACCTCACCTTCAAACATAATTTCAATTACAAAAGATTGGTCAAATATATCATTTTTAACAAGGATCAACTGAAATCTTTGATGGATAACCATGAGGGTGCAAGAGTAATGCATGTCATTACCTTGAGAATAAAACAATTGAAACCCATGGCATTCAAAAATTCCACTTGCTTCATTGTGACTATTATTCTCAACAACACAATGCATACCACTTGTTCTCATGCAAAATACACCAAGTTTTATGATGATATTTGCTACAAAAGAAAATCCCACAAATATTCCAAGTGGCTATTTTCATGATTAGTAAAAGAACATCCCTTTTGATGCTCGATTTAACTTTTTTAGCCGAGGCTTGAAGGATCCCATGATCTAAGAAGTTAGCCAACATTGCAATGGCATTCTTCCCATGCTGCTTAGGCTTAGATGAAGAGGGCTTGTCCTCATTTTTAGGGGTTGAGTAAGGATATTAGCAATCCTATGGTGTGATTACCTTTGCTTATCAAAAGCAAGACATGTAGGTGGGTCTCATGATTGCTCTGCATGCGATCACAAATGTGCTAGAGACTTAGAACCAAATGGAGCCATAACATGTGCATTTGGCACATGTAGAGATTTATCCTTTCAATTAACATACATATAAAAGGAACCTTGGGCACCTGCTTTGTTGATGGGCCAACTGACTTCTCAATATTGACCTTCTTGCCTTATTCTGAACATCAATTCAACTTGTCTTATTGGGAACCAAAGATGGCATAGGTCACTTGTCCTTGTCCAAAACTATTTGTAGAGGCCAATGATCTAAACTCGGATAAAGTGGAGTTATTCTTGCAGGTAGTTGATCTTGCACTTCAAGACGAGTTTGGAGAGCTTCTTGAAGACCGTACGCAACCTATGGGATTGAAGATGGATTGACAAGATGTTGATGATGCGGTCTCTACATCCATAAAGAGACGGAGATGGAAGGCTCCCTTTCAGAACGGCATACAATCACCTCCAGCGATCTCTTCTCCTACCTCGACATCTCCTACTTCTCCTGTTGCTCCATCCACTCCATCTTCTATTTCTCATTCTGTGTCTATGCCTATGCCTATGCATATTCCAGCTGCGGTTAACAGATCATCTAAAATACCGACTGTCGAAGATATGACGGAGGGAATTCTAAAGAACTTAAAAGACCTACAAATCAAGATGACTAGAAGGGAGCAACAACCAGCTCCAGTTTGAGGCCCAACTTTATCTACCCCTGCAAATTCCTTCAAGATGGTGAACTCTCAGGGAGTTGAAGCGCTTGTTAAGGAGAAGTGAAAAATAGATGATGTTCTAGTTTCCCATCCTTCATATTCAAAACTAAAGCAAAGTATGGTTGAAGTTCAGAAGCCGAAAGTACAAGAAGATCAGAAAGCTATGAAAACAAAAGATCCGAAGCCAGAAAGTCTATTTCTTTCCATTGGTACTCCCTAAACACCATTGTAGGCCCTATCTTGTGCCTTTCTCCTACAACTTATCTCTTTTTTGCTATCTAAAAAACAAAGAAGCTTCATGTCTTCTTGTAACATTTGTGTTCCCTTTCTCAATATCATGGGCTACTTGTTCCCAAAACATGTGAAGAAGTACATGCATATTGTCCCAAAGTTGCTAATGCTAAGACATTTGCACGTAGCATGATTGCTTCCCAACCTTGTTTGAGGCGCCTACAGAAGGATTCTTGACAACACTTTGTTGAGGAAGAATAGTGTATGCATCAAATTGTTACAACATGCTCAGTCTTGCGAAACGATATGTTTATATGAGTGGAACTTAAGGTTACATTTTCGTAGGTTTATAAGACAAAGTGCCTTCTGTGAATCAATTATGCTAGTACTCTATCGTTCTTCTCACTACAAGGAAATGGAAGCACATGATGCATAGGGAGAGGGAGAGAGAGACGAAGAGAGAGGAATAAGGAGAGGGAGGGAGAGAGAAATAGAGAGATGGAGAGAGAGTGAGTGAGGGAGAGAAAGAGAGAGAAATAAAGAGAGGGAGGGAGAAAAAATAAAAAAAGAGAAAATGGGGAGAGAGAAAAATATATATAGAGGGGAAGAGAGAGAAGTAAGGAAAATAGAGAGAGAAAATAAAAAAGAGAAGAGAAGGGAGGGAGAATGAGAAATAGAGGGAGGGAGAGGGAGAGGGAGAGAGAAAAATAAAGAGAAGAAGCAAAAATAGAGAGAGAGAGAGAGAGAGAGAGAGAGAGAGAGAGAGAGAGAGAGAGAGAGAGAGAGAGAGAGAGAGAGAGAGAGGGAGGGAGGGAGGGAGGGAGGGAGAAATAGAGAGATATAGAAATAGAGAAGTAGAGAGAGTGAGATATAAATAGGGAGGGAGGGAGGGAGATAAAGGGGAAGAACAACAAGAAAGGAGAAAAATAAAGAGGAGGAGAAAATAGAGAGAGGGAGGAAGAGAGAAATAGAGATAAAGAGGGAGAGAGAGAGTAGTAGAGAGAGGCTAGTGAGGGAGAGATAAATAGAGAGAGGTAAAGAGAGGGGGAGAGAGGGAAATAAAGAAAATAGAGAGAGTCAAATAAAAAATAGAAAGAGAAGAGGGTTAGTGATAAGAAAGAGGAAGGGAGAGGGAGAAATAGAAGGAAAGGAGAAGAGAGAGAAATAAAGAGGGAGAGAGAGAAATAGAGAGAGGATAGGGAGGGAGGGATAAAATTAAAGAGAGAAAAAGAGGTAGAGATAAATAGACAGAAGGAAGAGAGGAAGAGAGAGATAAAATAAGAGGAGGGAAAATACAGAGAGGGATGATAAGGGGGAGAGAGGAAGTGGAGAGAGGGAGGGGGAGGGGAAGAGAGAAATGAAGAGAGGGAGGGAGAGATAAATAGAGAGGCTAGGCAAGGAGAGATAAAAATAGATAGAGAGAGAGAGAGAGAGAGAGAGAGAGAGAGAGAGAGAGAGAGAGAGAGAGAGAGAGAGAGAGAGAGAGAGAGAGAGAGAGAGAGAGTGTGTGTGTGTGTGTGTGTGTGTGTGAGAGAGAGGGGGCAATGGATACAAAGAGAGGGAGGGGAGAGAGAGTAATTTAAAAAATAGAGAAAGGATATTTACCTAAATGACCTACATAATTGAAGATAGATCTAGTAAATAAGTCTATTTTGTTCCTTCCCAAGAGACTTTGATTGCAACTCAAGATGTTATGTTTTTCCTCATCATGGATTCTTCAAAGTTACTTTTTTCCGTAATGTTAAGTTTTGCAACTATTCTTGGATAGCATTACTCAAGAATTTAGGTTATAAGATGGATTTCATCTTTCCACACTAAAAGCAATGGACAAACAAAACAAACCAACAACACTATGCTTAACCTTCTTAAATCCTAGATTGTTAATTCATGAAACAATTCAGACCAATATCTATCTTTATTATAGTTTGCCTATAACAACACTCCACATTCTTGCACAAGTACCACCCATTTACAAATGTGGAGTGGCCTAGGCACACTTTAACAGCAAATACTCGACTTTTATTGGGCACATCAATCCATCCACCCTACTAAGCATATTTACAAGCCATGCCTAAAAGGAAAAGGACCCACAAGGTGGAGCATTGCGAGAGGAGATCCACTTCGGCCAAATCTATCAATATGCATTCAAGGTAGAGAAGAGAGCATTTGACCACACTAGAGTGGTCACATCCCTCCACCTGCATGAGGTGGCATTTGACCACCATGGGGTAGATGCATGCCTCACAATCCAAGAGGTGCATCTTGAGTACGCACCTCCTCTTGAAGAAAGCTGGGCCTTAGTTACCTTGATTTGCACTTTGGTGGCATGAGCATTATTTTTGAAGGGGGCACACCATCCTCTTGCGAAGGTGGCATGTCTCCTTGCACATAAGGCATGATCCGAGTACTTTGCACCATCTGTCTTCTTTTGCTTAGACCTTTGAGGGACAAGAGTATTTGGAATAGGAATACACCAAGGAACACACAATGGGACTACATGTCTCTTTGCATGCCACTACACGAGCTCCATTGCACTCATGTAAAGTACCCTTCCTTGCTTTCAAGCACACTTGAAAGAGGGTCCAATAGGAAAAAGAAAATAGTAGGACTGCAAAATTCTATGTCCCACCCAATGCAAGTGGAGGGAGCCAAGAGAAAGTGAAAAAATAATATTTCTTTGAACCTCAACATTTGAAAGAATATCGGATGTTTTGGTAAAAAAGCTAAAGCCTATGTTAAGCATATTGACCAACGTTCACAAATGTTAAAATTTGAAGAGCAAGAAGTAGTGTTTTGCATCTTTCCATGTTTATTTCTTTCCATTAGTACTCCCTAAACACCATTGCAAGCCATGTTCTATGCCTTTCTCCTACCACTTACTACTTGTTCCCAAAACATGTGAAGGAGTACATGGATACTATCCCAAAGTTATTGATTTATGATATTTGCACGCAACATGATTGTTTTCCAACCTTATTGTATGTGTCTACAAAAGGATTCCGGAAAACACTTTGTTGAGGAAGAATAGTGTGCACATCAAGTTGTTATAGTAGGCTCAATCTTGCAAAATGATATGTTTATGAGTCAAACTTGAAGTTACCTTTTCGTGTGTGTATAAGCCGAGCTACCTTTTGTGAATTAGTTCTACAAGTACTCTATTCTTCAGTGCTAGTTCTACTGCTACTATGCTGCTTTTGAATGACTTGTGTTGTTACCATTTCCAATATCTTTGGGTTCTTTGCTACACATCACATTGTTACAATATATAACTTGTTTTAAGGTCTCGAGTTGCCCTATTGTAGAATTATTCTGCAAGCTCAAAAGTATTTACCTAATTACATTAGAATCCACTTTCATTTAGTGCATCCACAAACTTGCTCATCTAGAAACACACAATTATAACAAAGAAGACACTCAAAGTAAATGGACAATTAGAGAATAACCTCCAAAGTAGATGACCAATTAGATTACAGGTATAATGGCTCCATTAGTTTGCTATTAGAGATGACATGACAATCTATAATTATTATACATAGTTAATTATTTAAGTGCACCTCATTGCCACAGTGGAGTTTTTAGCTCATTTGATTAGTTACATTTACCACAGTGCTAAGTTGAGAAGCATGGTCACATCTGAATCCACTTTCATATATAGGAACCACAAACTTACACAACTAGACACTATAAGGATATAGGAGTATAGCGACGACCATTTTTGACGCAAATTAGCAGCGTCGCTATTTGCGTTACAAATATGATGCAAATAACGATGGTACTTAGGCGAAAAAAAGCAGGCCGAAACCCAAGCACGACATTTTGCGCGAAAGAGGGAGAGGAAGAGAAACAGAGAAAAAGGGAGAAGGAGAGCTTCTTACTCCCGCCACCGCCATTTGCGAAGAAGAGGAGAAAGTGCATGAAGAGCAAAGACAAGCCGCCATTGCGAAGAGGAGATTCCGAATCCATCCTCGGGCCTTTGTGGTGAGTACATTGTTTCCTCTTGGTTTGTTTTTGTTTTTTCTCCTTTTCCTTTTCTTGTTTTTGTTAAAAATGATGTGTATTAAGAGAGAAAGAGAGGAAATGAGAGAGGGAGAGAAAGAGAGAAAAAGAAAAAAGGAACGAGAGAGAGAGGGAAAAAACATGAAACATAATAAAGAATGAGAGAAAGAGAGAGAGAGGGAGGGAGAGAGGAGAATGAATGGATAAAAAACAACAAAGAGAGGGTAAGATCTTGTTCTTTAATTTCTTCTTTTCTTGTTTATAGTAGTAGTAGTAGTAGTAGTAGTAGTAGTGGTAGTAGTAGTAGTTGTTGTTGTTTTTTCTTCTTCTCTTGTTTGTAGTAGTAGTAGTAGTTGTTGTTGTTCTTTTTTCTTCTTTTCTTATTTATTATTGTTATTGTAGTAGTAGTAGTAGTAGTAGTAGTAGTAGTAGTAGTAGTAGTAGGTAGAGAGAGAGAGAGAGAGAGAGAGAGAGAGAGAGAGAGAGAGAGAGAGAGAGAGAGAGAGAGTGAGTGTGTGTGTGTGTGTGTGTGTGATGTTTTGTTAAAGAAAATGAGAGATGGAGAGGAAGAGAGAAAAAGAAAGAAGGAACAAGAGAGAAAGGGAATAAACATGAAACATAATAAAAAAAGAGAAAGAGAGAGAGAGAGGGAGGGAGAGAGGAGAATGAATGGATAAAAAACAAAGAGAGGGTAAGATCTTGTTCTTTAACTTCTTCTTTTCTTGTTTGTAGTAGTAGTAATAGTAGTAGTGGTGGTGGTGGTGGTGGTGGTAGTAGTGGTGGTGGTGGTAATAATAGTGGTGGTGGTGGTAGCAATACAGAGAGAGAGAGAGAGAGAGAGAGAGAGAGAGAGAGAGAGAGAGAGAGAGAGAGAGAGAGGTTTTGTTAAAGGTGCACACAAAGGAAAAAAGGTGGTGAGATCTGGTGCAATACTATGGGATGGGAAACACTCCACTATAAGATAGCTACTCCATCGTCCCCATGCATAGCACATTAGATTGGCTACCAATGGTGGATTCAGACAACAGTATGCTATAGTCATTGAAGGACAATGATAGGCTGACTGGAGATGTGATGGTTGGAAATGGGGTAGAAAAAAAAAATGGATACTACAATGGAGGAGAAAGTGAATCGCTTTTGTATATTGCATCACGCCTCCATGGAGACATGGCTCACTAGGTACGAGTAAGCTAGGAAAGATCGAGAAGAAGTGTGATCTGAATTTTGACGTAGTATGCGCCATCGACCGATTCGATATCCCAAGGGCATGGAGGAGATGCCGCGGTTTATGTCAATGCGATGGTTGCATGGAGCTTTGACCGCAGCATTTCGCGAAGGGGTGGAGGTCTCAATTGAGGAGTGGAAATTCCCAAGGGGGTGTAGTTCAAAGGTGACGACGTGTTTAGGATATGTCGTATCTACATTTTATAAATTGACTGTTTCAATGTACAATATAAAATATACAATGCGGCGTGGTCACGCAGATGGCATTTTCGCGTGGAGTGTATCGACAAAATGCGCTCCACAATAGATTGTAGTATCATATCAAAGTTCAAGCAAGAGAGTTGACGATGAGCAACAGATCCTGTAATATTCCCACTCAAAATATTACCAAACTTGACTCCCCGCATGCCACGTAAACCTTATGCAAGGTTATCTTCCGCATTGTAATTGTCGACAGTTTAATTTGTAACCCGCAGGCGTGAAAACGGGACCTCTGCATTGGCAAATCGAGCCCGGGGGTTCAAATTTGCATAACACCCTCTTGGGAGGGGCAAAATGGATAATATTAATGCAAAATTTTTTATGTTTATCCCTTTCCCCCAACCGATGCATGGCTGGAGGAGAGGAAGTATGGGGAGGGATGGGCTAGATGGAGTTGTGGGCTGCATGAGGAGGGGGGGAAGCCATGCAGAGGCCATGTGGGGAGCTTCTCTCCCCACCCCTTAAACCTATATAAGAATGCCCCCCCCCCCCCCCCCCCCCTCCCCCCCGCCTTAGTGGGGGAGGAAAGAGGAAGCAGAGGACGATGCCGTGCTGCACAAAGGGAGGAAGGAGCTGCCATGACACGGATAGGGAGAGAAGGGAAGGACGGTGAACTACCGCCCCAGCTATGGAGGTCGCCTAGGCTAGTCCGCTAGCACCGCCACTTTGGGCCGCCATAGGCTGTCAGGCCACCACCATTTCCCTGACAAAGTCAATCTCCCCCCCCCCCCCCCCCCCCCCCCCCCAACCACCACCACCACCACTAAATCGACGTCATCCTTCTTTTTTCTATTACCCTCCTCAATCATTTCCTTTGACCCACGTGCTTCTTGGGGAAGCAAAAGCTTTCTAGAAGCTTTTGGAAGCTTCTAAAGAACAAGGCTTAAGGCCTTGTGCACACAGGTTCCACACCGGGTGTTAAAAACCTTCCCTTAAAGCCCAATTCCCATAAGCTTTTTCGACAAGCTCCATTCTCGCAAGTTATCGTAAAGCCCCAATCCCATAAGGTTTTTCCCACAAGGCCTCCCATAAGCCCAAGTCTCACAAGCCCCGGCCTTTTAAAGATCCAAAGTTCGGTGAAGATATCTCCTGCGTACGAGGGAGAAGGGCAAGATCTTGAGGCTGCTTACCAAGGCTAAGGAGATTCATCGATCGCGTAAGGGTAAAGGCAAACTGGAAGTTCGTAATCACGCCTACGATGGACCCCAAGAAGTCGCAAGTCGCGCCTGCAGGAGGGTCTTCTCCTAACATTCACGTGAACATCTCCTCGAGCCCACAAGCCCAGGTTTTTTAAAAAAAAATTCTCACATAAAGAAATGATTTAGGCACGCTTAATTTCATAAGGAAGAATGCATTTTTGCACTTATCGTTAAAGCATGTGGCAACGATAAATGTACACTTGACAAATTATCTCTTTAAACGTTAGACAAGGTTGGTGCATGCCACGAAATTGGAATGTTGCATTTCTAGAATTGTTCGTCTTAGGAGATTAGCTGCATGTTGCTAATTTTGGTGCTTTTCCAAAGTAATGAGTCTAAACGCCTATTACTTAGGCAAAGGAATGAAATTGTTAAGTGCATTGGCCATGAAGAAAAGGAGTATCTTGCATTTAGTCACTAATTCCCTTCATTATGATTCGCACAAGGAAATTGTTAACTTCCATTTCACGGCATGAAAATGAACTCTGATCTCTTAAGTTGCATGGAAAAAGGATGCTTGGAAATGGATTAAATCAATACTAGCCTTAGTGTCGCATGAACTTCATTTTTTTTTGTATCAAGGATCACATGTTACATATTCGCAACTTCATTTCGTCAAGTTGCATTTGGAAAAGATTGCATGGTTTATTAAAGCATGAAATTCTAAAAGCTTAGAAAAAGAATTGTGGCCATAACTCTTGAATGTAAGTCCTAGTAGGTTCAACGAAAGTTATTCTGCAAATTATTATGCGTTTTGATTTTAACAAGAAAGGTTAGGGTTATTGCGAATCTAGTGGTACGAAGTAGCAATGAATTGCGTGTTTACGTGAATTGTGACATGTTGCAACTAGTTTTTTCCTTTAGATCAAGTTAACATCTCTAGGAATGGTTTGTCCTTGTCACAAGACGAGTAGATTGAATTATCTAAATCACCTAACCCGTAAGGGATTCGTATAGGCATGGTTCAGTCGATACGATAAATACCCCAAGTGCTAACTAGGGTTTAGCACGTTAAGGATTCAGCCTAGTTTCGCACTTGTTTCCAAGTCGAAACCCTCAAACCATAGGTCCTACCCACATTCACGGAATGTTGGGTCAATTGGATGCTCATGCAAATAACGATCTAGGGTTTTGACCCTAAGGATCACTTATTCAAATGCTAAAACTCGGATTGAGTTGGAATCCCTAGGACCGAACGTTGTCGGCCTAGTGCAATTAGGATTGGGTTGGGTAAGAAGACACCTTGAACCCCGCTTCTTGTCTAATCATAATTCCTTGACCAGAAAATGTTGTTCAATGGGTAAAATGATCCCTTGGAATAGATGCGACACTTGTGCAATAAGTTGCAACGTCGCATGGTCTTGTGGTTTGATCACAAGAGAGTTTTGCCATTCCTTGGAAAGAGGTTGGCAGGTTCTTGCACAAGTTTAACTTACAAGAGGAGGAGTAATCATCTTGTTACATCACCTTTCTTGGGAAAAGTTGTCAAGTTAAGGAAAGTTAGGTATTTGCTTGGAAACAAAGGATCAATCAAGTTAGAGCGACATGGTCGCCACGATTTACTGTCTTAGTTTAAGAAGCACTAAGGTGTTGGCTAATTTGGATTAATAGGGTATGGCCCTAAGCCAAGAACAAAAGGATGAACAAATAAACCCTTGGGGATCTTGCCAAGTCGCAATTGATCCCGAAGCGAATGCTGGATGCATTCGGAGAGAAGGATTCACTCCTTAGCAGTTGGCCAAATAAACGACCACTGGAATTGATTGTGCTTGTAACAATTTAGGAGCACTGTTTGCATTGTTTGCTCAAGGAACTAAAGGATGGAAAGTTATTTAATGCTTCAGGTTGAAGGCTTGAAGGGAGAGGCAGCTTCAGTTACCCCCGACTCTTTGCTTGACCCTAACCAAGGGGGTTCTTAGCCATGCCAGGAACGTGGATCGAACCCACCTTGTGAGGCCTCTTCGTTGAGCGCTACTTGGAGTAGGAGGACGCTTGGGTGCCAGGAGGGCTCTGGCCGTAAATCCCTTGCCTTCCGGGCCCTACACAAGAGGCCAACGTGACTCAGGATTGGATCTCGAGGCCCGCATACTAGTCTACGGGAAAAATCTTGGATTAGTAATCCTTGTGAATTGTTGGATAGCCTTTGAGCGGATTATGGATAGTCTTCGGGCAAATTATGGATTAGCATGCGGGCTGGACTTTATGGATGTATTCCAAAGATAAATAAGATAACCTGTTGAAAAGGAACTTGTTTGAGATTGTTTTTCTATGTCAAGTGCTAAGATTACGTGAAGAAACCAATGTCTAACTGGCTAATTAATGAAGCTGCTTGATGCATGTCCAACTAAATGTGGTAGGTAATTAGACAACTAAAGCAACCTTGAGGAAAGTGCGGTGGATGTGGCCATGGGTTCGTCCTACGGATGGGTGGTCCTGGTTGGCCGGGAACTTTTCTTAATCGAAATAATGGATAACAAGGAGCTCTTCTCGAAGGAAATGAATAGCAAGGGCGCTGACCTAGGGTTTAGGTTACTAGAATCTCGATTTATGCTGATTTAGGGGAACAGAATGGGACTATGCCTTATGGGCAGAGAGGTTGAGCCTTGCATCCCTCTCGTTTCCCATTCTCCTTGAACCAAGTGCAGCATGAATCCGCTTCGTCCCTGGCATTTCTGCGTAAAGTAGTTCGCTTGGGGGTTCGACGCTAGTTGCCATTTAGGAAAGTGACCTTTAGGGGAAACCCTGATTGAGGTCGGTCCTAAGTGGGAACGGCCGGAATACTTCCGTTATGTGGCAGACAGCAAGAAGTCCTAGATCGCAAACCCCGTAACATTCCTTGGGAGTGCCGGGTGGAGCTTTCTAGACTCTCTTTCCGATGGACTGCTAAGACGTGTCCTGAAAGGGAACAAGTAGACACGTTACAGTTAGTATCAGAGCGAACCAACGAAGGATCTGTCTTTATAATAAAACTTAATAAGAAGAAGTAAAGCAAATGTTGCTATTAAGAATATTTCCTTACTTTCGATGCTGTCTTGTAGAATTATGAAGTATGGAATAGATTCTTAGTGTTCCAAGTCATGTTTATGACCGCGATGCATGCCTCAGATTATCGACGAAGGATCGATATGATGAACATCCTAGACTGTATTTATAATCCATCGCCTTTGTACGTGGAATGGAGATGGACGGGTGACTCAGGAATCTACTACATAGCTGCCCACCAGTTTGCGTACATTCGAACCAACCTAAAGAGAATCAAGTGGTTGGAGGACCTGAAGATCGTGAAGCTGTTCATTTTTGTTGAGGCTCACGTAAACACAATTTTACATGTCGAAGGTTGGAGGGTCGAGCTGAACTCATATGTGTACGAGGAGGTGACCCGCATAATCCCCACCGACAAGATCAAGGTGTTGGGACGCTATGAGAAGAATGGGTACCAAAGGAAAGGATACCCTAATCTTCTGATGACTTATCGATTCCTGAAGATCCATGACCCAAATCCATACTATTATCCAGTTCTCGTAGCTAAATGTAACACAACATTATTCTCCCCGAACTAATGTACCAGTTTACTCTACCATCCCAAGAAATATTATACTCCGAAAGGGCTATGCCCATATGAATGAAATATGACTTCTTTTTATCAATGATTGCCTTGCCTATGAGTATTGATAAAAAGTTAAGTGGCTAGGTTTCTTGGATGAAATATAATGGTAACGATTAGCGAGTTGTTAACGTTAAGAATCCTCTACCCAGGCGCAACCCCAGGTAGTACAGATTCCCAGTCCGACCCCTACACCAAGTACGGCCGTGATTCAGGAGAAGAAGTTTCTTCTCAAGCAGATAAAGCCACCAGAATTTGACGGAAAAGGAAGGACTGTCCAAAGCCGATGTTGAGATATGGATAGAGTCCATGGAAGATTACTTTGAAGCGGTCGGTACTGCATCCGCGAACCAGGCAATGCTCGCCAAGATGAAGCTCACCGGCGAAGCTAGGCTTTGGTGGAAGCAATGGTGCAGAGATTAAGGGATCTCAGAAGAATCCGTTACCTGGGAAAAGATGAAAAAAGCTGTGCAAGGAAGATGCTTACCAGTTGCGTATCACACGCAAAAAATGAATGAGTTCTATGAGCTAAAACAACTGGGTCTGACTCTTGGCGCATACTACTCAAAATTCGTCTCACTTCTGAAGTATGCGCCACAAATGGATATGACTCAACTGGTGTCAAAATTTTGTGCTAGTTTAAACCTACCAGTGAATACCTGCCTTGAATCTATGCACCCAACAGATCTACAGGACGCACTCATTCGAGCTACGCCCATAATTCAGGAAGTGCAGCCAAGACAAGAAGTAACAAAACTTGGTCTTATAATGATCAGAACAGAGGAGCATATAGGCCCCAAGTGAATAGAGTTCAAGGTCAAAATCGGGGACAAAGAAAGAAAGCAAGGACCAACAATGTCAATAACTTTGTCCCTACCCAAGGTAATGGCCGCAATCTCCGTTGTTTCCACTGCAACGAGCCTGGTCATTTCAAAAGGCAATGTCCCAAGCTTGACATATGACAATGTCAAGCTCATTTCCAAGGAACCATGTGTGGCCAAGGAGCCGCCACCCGAGGCAGAGGAAGAACCGCCTGTGTTGCCAATAGGGAAATGTGCGAAGAAGAGGACCCGACCATGGAAGCAGACTTTGAAAGGGCAAGAGTCCATGCCGCCCTTCACAAGAAAGGACCGAATCGCCAGTTTTTAGTGATTCAGACACCATCGGACTATCAAGGTAAATGCTTCAAAACCTTGATTGATTGTGGCAATACACATTCCTTTATATCACCAGCTTGTGCAAGAAGATTAGGAATAGCCATAGTAGAAGCACTTACCTTGCTTGTGGAATTAGCAAATGGTCGTGAGGTCACTTGTACCAGGCAAACTGCTAAGGTGGAATTCTTTCTGGGAGGAAAGTCGACTTCGGTCAAATTCAGGGTCATAAACCTAGGTATCCATGAGTGTTTGCTCGGAATGGATTGGCTTAAACCTAATGATGCCCACATTCATTGTGGAAAGGGCCAAGTTTCCTTTCGAAACTCTGAAGGGGAATTGGTCACAACTCAAGGAGAGGTTGGAAAGCCGAAGATTCAATTGGCCAAAGCATCTCGGATTGTAAAGGGAGTTAGAAAGGGACTACCCGTCTACTTGATTAAGCTTAATAAGCTAGATCAGAAGTAGGAGTCTAGTGAAGGACCTTCATGGCTAAAGGAGTACGTGGACGTATTTCCTGAGGAGCTGACAGAATTTTTGCCTCAAACGGAAGTGGATCATGAGATCAAGCTAGTGCCGGGAGCTGCACCAATTGCAAAGAGGCCTTAGAGAATGTCCATCCCGGAAGCAATTGAGCTGAAGGAGCAACTCAAGCAACTGTTAGATCAGCGCTACATCCGTCCTAGCAGTTCACCATGGGGAGCTCCAGTGCTGTTCCATAAGAAGAAAGATGGAACACTTCGACTATGTATTGATTAGTGAGGGTTGAATCAATCTACGATTAAGAATAAGTATCCTATTCCTAGAATAGATGAACTTCTAGACCGTCTTCAAGGTGCGAAGATCTTCTCCAAGATTGATCTCAGGTCTGGATACTATCAGATAAGGATCAAGGAAGAAGATATCCCAAAGATGACATTCAACACAAGATATGGACACTTTGAGTTCCTAGTCATGTCATTCGGGCTGACGAATGCACCTGCCACCTTCAACAGGTTAATGCAGGATATCTTTAGGCCATATCTTGATGACTTTGTACTCGTCTTCTTCGACGATACCCTCGTCTTTTCCAAACAGGAAGAAGATCATGACCCCAGCTTCGGATTGTCCTTGAGACAATGAGGGCACACAAGCTTTATGCTAAGATGAAGATGTGTGCATTCTTCAAATGTCAGATTGAATATCTGGGATTCATTGTGTCAGCGGAAGGAATCTTAGTGGATCCAGCCAAGGTCAGAGATATTCTAGAATGGTCAGAGATATTCTAGAATGGCCAGTACCAACAACTGTCAAAGAAATACTCAGTTTTCTTGGATTGACAGGATGGTATAGGGTCTTTATCAAAGACTATGCTATGATTGCAGCACCTCTGACGGATCTACTGAAGAAGTAAACATCCATTGCATGGTCAATTGCCGAACAATCTAGCTTTGATAGATTAAAGCAAAGTTTGGTATCAGCACCTATCCTGAAACTTCCGGACCTCAGTAAGGAGTTCGAAGTAGTAACTGATGCTAGCACGCTTGCCCTAGGATGTGTGCTTATGCAAGAAGGTCATCATGTAGCTTACTCTTCAAGAAAATTGAAGAGCCATGAGAAGAATTATGCTACCCATGATCTAGAACTGTTAGTTGTCATCCATGCTCTAAAGCTTTGGAGATACTACCTGCTGGGTAACAAGTTTACTCTAGTGACGGATCATAAAAGTCTCAAGTGGATCTTTATCCAGATCAAGCTCAACATGAGGCAACGACAGTGGATTGAAGTGCTGGAGGAGTATGATTTTGAAATCAAATACCGGCCTGGAAAGGAGAATGTAGTTGCCAATGCACTCAGTCACAAGGCATTCCTTAATTCTCTAATCTTGCAAAATCCATCAACAGCTAGATCTCTAGCCACAAAGGTATCCATGCCAAACAATCCAATACTTGAGCTAGCTAGAGAAGAAGCATGCCATGATCCAACCTATCAAAGGATGCTAAGGGAGATTCCTATCAAGGATCAGGACCAAAAGCTACAGGCTAAGTATCATGAATTCTCTATCAGTAGTGGACTTGTCTACTATAGAACGAGATTATGCATACCGGCAAGCCAGTTTCTCAAGTAGAAGATACTTTGGGAAGCTCATGATTCCCCTTTCTCAGGACATCTTGGCTATGCCAAGACCCTCAATGCAGCCATGAAGAGCTACTATTGGGAGAGGCTTAAGGGTGACGTTGTCAAATATGTCACAGAGTGTTTGTCTTGTCAATGTATCAAAGCCGAACATGTCAAAATGCCAGGAAAGTTGCAACCACTTGAAATTTCCCAAATGAAATGGGAATTCATTAGTATGGACTTTGTTGTTGGCCTACACCAAGTTCAGGGAGGATACAACTCCATTATGGTTGTGGTTGATATGCTTACTAAGGTTGCACACCTTATTCCTGTTAAGAAAAACTATAAAGCCTCGGACATTGCAAGGTTGTTCATCAAGGAGATATTTATGCTATATGGGTTGCCCAGAAGAATCATTAGTGATCATGATTCTCTCTTCACATCACACTTCTAGAGAGTTATCTTTAAAGCCATTGGCACTCAACTCTATTTTAGTACAGCTTACCATCCCTAAACTGATGGTCAAATGGAGCGAGTCAACCAAGTCATCGAGGATATGCTAAGGGCACACTGCTGCCGTGAACCAAAAAGGTGGATTCAATACTTGCCTTTGGTTGAATTTGCCTACAATGCTTCTTACCAACAAAGCATTCAGATGACCCCTTTTCAAGCATTGTATGGGCATGAGTGTTGAAGTCCTTCAAACTTCTCAGATCCAACCTTGAGGGTTGAAGCTTCAAGGCAAATGCTAGAAGAGATGGATGACCAAATGAAGTCAATAAGACAGGACATCCAAGCCGCCCAAGGATAGACAGAAGGCATATGCGGATTTGAAATGTTAAGATAGAACCTTTGATGAAGGAGACATGGTCTTCATTCATGTACGCCTAAAGAAGAGTTTCCTATCCTTAGGAGATTGCAAGAAGTTAAGTCCAAGGTATTGTGGACCACACAAGATCCTCAAGTGCCTAGGACCCAATGCTTATAGACTGCAACTCCCTGAGAACCTAAAGGTTCATAATGTATTCCATATCAGCCTACTGAAGAAGTATGTACCTAATCCTAGCCATGTACTTGATGACCAACAAGTTGTTATGCCTAGCCAAGAAGTCCTTGAGCTACAGCCTGATAGGATCTTAGATGTTAGGGAAAGACAACTAAGATCCAAAACCTTGAGAGAATGCCTCATCCAATGGAAAGATTATCCCGAGGAGGATGCCACTTGGATGGAAGAAAGCACTCTCAACAGAAAATACCCCCAGTTTTTCTCGAGATGAGGACATCTCGATTCCTCCAAGGGGGAGAGGATGTAATATTCCCGCTCTTACCAAACTTGACTCCCCGCACGCCGCGTAAACCCTGTGCAAGGTTATCTTCCGCATTGTAATTGCCGGCAGTTTAATCCGTAACCCGTACGCATGAAAGTGGGACCTTCGCATTGGCAAATCGAGCCCGGGGATTCAAATCCGCATAACTGCGGGGAAACACCCTCTTGGGAGGGGCAAAATGGATAATATTAATGCAAAATTTTTAATGTTTATCCCTTTCCCCCAGCCGATGCATGGCTGGAGGAGAGGGAGTGTGGGGAGGGATGGGCTAAGTGAAGTTGTGGGCTGCATGTGGGCTGCATGAGGAGGGAGGCCACGTGGGGAGCTTCTCTCCCTAACCCTTAAACCTATATAAGAATCTCCCTCCCCCCCCCCCCCCCCTTAGTGGGGGAGGAAAGAGAAAGCAGAGGATGACGCCGTGCTGCATAAAGGGAGGAAGGAGCTGCTGTGACATGGATAGGGAGAGAAGGGGAGGACGGTGAATTGCCGCCCTAGCCGTGGAGATTGCCGCCCAGGCTAGTTCGCCGGCACCGCCACTTTGGGCTGTCATAGGCCATCAGGCCGCCGCCATTTCCCTGACAAAGTCAATCTGCCCCCCCATTTGACATCATCCTTCTTTTTTCTATTACCCCCCTCAATCATTTACTTTGACCCACATGCTTCCTAGGGAAACAGAAGCTTCCTAGAAGCTTTTGGAAGCTTCTAAAGAACAAGGCTTAAGGCCTTGTGCACACGGATTCCACCCCGGGTGTTAAAAACCTTCCCTTAAAGCCCAATTCCCATAAGCTTTTTCGAAAAGCTCCATTCCCATAGCTCCATTCCCGCAAGTTCTCGTAAAGCTCGAATCCCATAAGTTTTTTTCCACAAGGCCTCCCATAAGCCCAAGTCTCACAAGCCCCGACCTTTTAAAGATCCGAAGTTCGGTGAAGGTATCTCCTGCGTACGAGGGAGAAGGGCAAGATCTTGAGGCTGCTTACCAAAGTTGAGGAGATTCATCGATTGCGTAAGGGTAAAGGCAAACCGGAAGTCCGTAATCACGCCTACGATGGCCCCCAAGAAGTCGCAAGTCGCGCCTGCGGGAGGTTCTTCTCCTAACATTCACGTGAACATCTCCCCGAGCCCACAAGCCCAGGTTTAAAAAAAAATAAATCTCACATAAAGAAATGATTTAGGCACGCTTAATTTCATAAGGAAGAATGCATTTTTGCGCTTTTAAAGCATGTGGCAGCGATAAATGTGCACTTGACAAATTATCTCTTTAAACGTTAGACAAGGTTGGTGCATGTCATGAAATTGGAACGTTGCATTTCTAGAATTATTTGTCTTAGGAGATTAGCTGCATGTTGCTAATTTTGGTGCATTTCCAAAGTAATGAGTCTAAACACCTATTACTTAGGCAAAGGAATGAAATTGTTAAGTGCATTGGCCATGAAGAAAAGGAGTATCTTGCATTTAGTCACTAATTCCCTTCGTTATGATTCGCACAAGGAAATTGTTAACTTCCATTTCACGGCATGAAAATGAACTCTGATCTCTTGAGTTGCATGGAAAAAGGATGCTTGGAAATGGATTAAATCAATACTAGCCTTAGTGTCGCATGAACTTCATTTTTTTTTTGTATCAAGGGTCGCATGTTACATATTCGCAACTTCATTTCGTCAAGTTGCATTTGGAAAAGATTGCATGGTTTATTAAAGCATGAAATTCTAAAAGCTTAGAAAAAGAATTGTGGCCATGATTCTTGAATGTAAGTCCTAGTAGGTTCAATGAAAGTTATTCTGCAAATTATCATGCATTTTGATTTTAACAAGAAAGGTTAGGGTCATTGCGAATCTAGTGGTACAAAAGTAGCAATGAATCGCGTGTTTACGTGAATTGTGACATGTTGCAACTAGTTTTTTCCTTTGGATCAAGTTAACTTCTCTAGGAATGGTTTGTCCTTGTCGCAAGACAAGTAGATCAAATTATCTAAATCACCTAACCCGCAAGGGATTCGTATAGGCATGGTTCAGTCGATACGATAAATACCCCAAGTGTTAACTAGAGTTTAGCACGTTAAGGATTTAGCCTAGTTTCGCACTTGTTGCCAAGTCAAAACCCTCAAACCGTAGGTCCTACCCACATTCACAGAATGTTGGGTCAATTGGACACTCATGCAAATAACGATCTAGGGTTTCGACCCTAAGGATCACTCGTTCAAATGCTAAAACTTGGATTGAGTTGGATTCCCTAGGTCTGAACGTTGTCGGCTTAGTGCAATTAGGATTGGGTTGGGTAAGAAGACACCCTAAACCCTACTTCTTGTCTAATCATAATTCCTTGACCGAAAAATGCCGTTCAATGGGTGAAATGATCCCTTGGAAAAGATGCGACACTTGTGCAAAAAGTTGCAACGTCGCATGGTCTTATGGTTTGATCACAAGTTGCCATTCCTTGGAAAGAGGTTGGTATCAAGTTAGAGCGACTTGGTCACCATGATTTACTGTCTTAGTTTAAGAAGCACTAAGGTGTTGGTTAATTTGGGTTAATAGGGTATGGCCCTAACCCAAGGACAAAAGGGTGAACAAACAAACCCTTGGGGATCTTGCCAAGTCACAATTGATCCCGGATCGAATGTTGGATGCATTTGGAGAGAAGGATTCACTCCTTAGCAGTTGGCCAAATAAACAACCACTGGAATTGATTGTGCTTGTAACAGTCTAGGAGCACTATTTGCATTGTTTGCTCAAGGAACTAAAGGATGGAAATATATCTAATGCTTCAGGTTGAAGGCCTGAAGGGAGAGGTAGCTTCAGTTACCCCCGAGTGTCTGCCTGATCCTAACCAAGGGGGTTGTTAGCTGCACCGGGAACATGGACAGAACCCTCACGTGAGGTCTCTCTGTTGAGCGCTACTTAGAGCAGGAGGACGCTTGGGTGCCAGGGGGCTCTGGCCGTAAATCCCTTGCCTTCCGGGCCCTGCACAAGAGGCTAACGTGAGTCGGGATTGGATCTCAAGGCCCACATACTAGTCTACAGGTGGAATCTTGGATTAGTAATCCTTGTGGATTGTTGGATAGCCTTCGGGCGGATTATGGATAGCCTTCGGGGGGATTATGGATTAGCCTGCAGGCTGGACTTTATGGATGTATTCCAAAGATAAATAAGATAACCTGTTGAAAAGGAACTTGTTTGAGATTGTTTTTCTATGTCAAGTGCTAAGATTACGTGAAGGAACCGGTGTCTAACTGGCTAATTAATGAAGCTGCTTGATGCATGTCCAACTAAATGTGGTAGGTAATTAGACAACCAAAGCAACCTTGAGGAAAGTGCGGTGGATGTGGCCATGGGTCCGTCCTACGGATGGGTGGTCCCGATCGGCCAGGAACTTTTCTCAATCGAAATGGACAGCAAGGAGCTCTTCTCGAAGGAAATGAATAGCAAGGGCGTTGACCTAGGATTTAGGTTACTAGAATCCGGATTTATGCCGTTTTAGGGGAACGAAATGGGACTATGCTTTATGGGCAGAGAGGTTGAGCCTTACATCCCTCTCGTTTCCCATTCTCCTTGAACCAAATGCAGCATGAATCCACTTCGTCCCTGGCGTTTCTGTGTAAAGTAGTTCGCTTGGGGGTTCGACGCTAGTTGCCATTTAGGAAAGTGACCATTAGGGGAAACCTTGATTCAGGTCGGTCCTAAGTGGGAATGGTCGGAATACTTTCACTACGTGGCAGTTGCGGGAAGTCCTAGATCGCAAACCCCGTAACATTCCTTGGGAGTGCCGGGTGGAGCTTTCTAGACTCTCTTTCCGATGGATTGCTAAGACATGTCCTGAAAGGGAATAGGTGGACTACCATCTTACAACTACCACTCCTTAGGAAGTCCCTCTATCTCTACAACATGGAATGTCTCATGTGCCGAACAAAGAGGAGGCTAATACACCCCTCATTGCTCTACCTCAACAGGTAAATTATTTAGAGCATCCATTAGTAGAAAATCTAATGGAGAAGCAATCTTCTCAAGTGTAGATGGATCCTCAAGCGGCATATGGTTCATAAGCATAGGCTCCAATGTCGAACTATCACTAGATCTCTAAGAATAACCCCCTCTATCTAGAAACTCAACGAACCCCACATCTTGGTTTCTTAAGACATCTTGTAAGATGGTATCATAAAGCTTAGACTAAGAGATCTATAGGCAACAAAACACTTGTCTTTTTAAAGGTGGCTTGAATTTATCTTTTTTCTTATCGGGATATGAATATAAGCACCACACTTGAATATCTTGAAATAAGATACATCTATTTTTAGACCAAAATATGCATCTAAAGGAGTCATACTAGACATGATTGAGATACCTCTAAAGATATCCTATTTATGAAAATTGTCCTATTAAAGATCTAATCTAACTCCAACCATATCTCACAATCATTGGTCAGATGCTTGATGTGGGCAATCATGGCTAGTGTGTAAAAGAAAATGAGAAATTATTAGTGTGCTAGATCCAATAGCTCTCTCCATCTAGCTTTTGATCTTTTGAATGAGCTAGTGAGAAAGAGCTGGACTTAGGACTACGATCCATGATAGCCTAAGATTCCATGTTGATTTTGGAAGATATAATCATCAAATAACTTGCACAAGAAAATGGGTAGTCCCCTTTGACTCCAAAAGGGCATGCTAGGACGTCCTCTACTCATCCCAATCCAACCATTGGAGGTGATGAAAATCTACAATCTACATTGACAAGCTAAACCTTCCCAGATAACAAAACCTACACAAAAATAGGAGATAATCTCTATTTCCCATGTATCTTTGCTCCTCTGGCCTTGCATCGATGGCACTATTAGGTTAGAATTCACAACTATAAGATTAGGTTCTAATAAGACTATAAGGTTAGGATTGAGCAAACACACATACTTAGACATACTCGCAATGAACAATTAAATAGGAAGAGACAAGAGAATTGTTAGAAGGTCACATCCATTATATGAAAATGATAATGAGAGTACAATCCCTAAGGTACTAAAGTACCACAGCCATACTAGTGGATGTTCACACATGTAAAAAAGCCCTTCTCTAACTAGAAGGTAAAAAGTGCATGTGGACAAGGGAGTTCACACTAGGAAAAAATAACCAAAGGAAACAACTTTACATGGCATCATAGAACAATTATCCTAGGGATTTATCTTCAATAAATCTCATGACATGCTTTGTTACCACAAAACCACAAAGTAAAGAACATATCCACAAGCCACTATTGAATGGAAATGATCTCATAGAATCATAATGATTTATTGAATAGAGTATCTATGGCTCTCCTCTCTCATAATGTCTCAAAGATACAATGTATTGATATCAAATATGGCTATCACACACACACAATCACTCTCACACATTGCTCTCATACAATGATATGATAGAATAATGTCCCCAAATCCTCTCTTAGTCATGGAGCCACACTCCAATGGGTATATTTGATCTAAATAGTCACTAGAGCTACTAAAATGTCTTTTCATAGTACCACTTTCATTATCACTTCAAGTCTTCAACTTAATGCTTCAATTACTACCTTTTTCAAACAAATCAATAAAAAGAGCTTCCATGGTTAAACATCTCCAAACTATAATCCATACTTTCTTCAATCAAACTAGCTACAAAGAGCTTCTATTATCCTCTTTCCAAAGAGGTCAAATATCTCCAAACCATAATCCATCCAATAAAATCTATAAAGAAGCATAGAAAGGCTATAGAGACATACATATGCTCACAGAGACTAAGAAAAGCTAAATAGAAGCTATCAAAGACACATACTCAATAGAAAAACCATATTGGTCAATTAAAAATTGACCAAGAAATCTAAACTAATATCTAGATGCATTCATCTATAATCTCAAAACCTTTAACAAAAGGAAACATTTGCTCTACAGAGGCAAATAGAACCAATCAAAACTAAAAAGTTGTTGAACAAAACACATCAAATCATTCTAAACCTAACAAAATAAGAAATGAGCTATCAAAAGATATTCAATCCAATCCAAATTCATACTAGACTCTACAAATCACTCAACAAAGACGCAAAACCCACAAAAAAACATCAAATAAGCAATACTTGTGATTAAGGGAAAAGAAAAATAAATAAATCTCAAAAAAGAAATACATGGTAGGGTTGTGTATGTAGTGGCCTAAAGGCACATGGAGGAGTCCCCCAAAAGCAATGAATCCAGTCAAAGAAAATCAAAGACCAATAACTGAACAAAAAAGAAAACACCTTAGTGGGTTTGTTAATGTTTAATGTATTTTTAATTTTTTATTTTGGATGGTAGTGGGATTATATTTTAGGTGTGTTTGTTTTGGTTTTATAGTGTGGTTTGGTTGATTTGTTTTATTTGTTTATTATTATTATTATTGGTTGATTTGTGTTTTTGTGTTTGTTTTTTTAAATAATAATAATAATAATAATAATAATGAAGTCAAGATATATAGCACATGAATATATGATGAAGGGAAAAAATGAAAGTTCAGCCATGGAGAAAATGTCCACAATTTATGTTATAAAAATAAGTTTTGTATTTTTATTCTTTTGTTATGTTTTTTTCTTTTTTTAAAAAGAATATTTTTGTTTTGTATGAAAATATTTTGAAGTGAAAAATTAGTGGAAAAAGGTTAGGGGGATAGATGGAAATTTTGGGATTTTTTTTGATTTTTTTGGTTGTATTTTTGTACTAATTTTAAATGAATTTTATCCATTTTAGATAATTTTGAATGACTTTTTAAATTTTTAATTTTTTGTAATTTTTTTTGTTTAAATTTCCACTTTAAAAATATTCCAAAAATGGTAAAAATATGGAGAAATTTTTAGAAATTTTTTGTAATTTTTTTAAAGTTAAATAAAATTTTTAAATTAACTAAATCAATTAAATGATGTAAATCAGGTTAGTTGGGTAAGATCAAGTTAAGTCAACTAAATCAAGTTAGTCTAAATAAGTCAGGTAAATCAAGGTAAGTCAAGTCTAGGCTAGGTAGGTTAGTCAGGGTTAATTAGGTTAGTCTGAGTTAGTCTAGGGTTAATTAAGTCAATTAGGTTAGTCTAAGGTCAGTTAGGTCAAGTTAAGTTAGGCTAGGCAAGTATTAACTAACCAAGGTGAGACTAACTAAACCTAGGGTTAGTTAGTGGGGGTGGAACTAACCAGAGTTAGGTTAGTCAGACTAACTACAAGTAGGTTAGTGGAAACCTAACCCTAGTTAGGTTAGTTGACTCTAGGTAGGTTATTTTAATTGAAGTAAGGCTAAGTTAACTTAAATGTGGTTAAGTTAATTAACCTGGCAAGGCAGTTAGGTGGGGGGAGGAGGAGGAGGAGGAGGGGGGGGAAGAGGAAGAGGAGGAGGGAGAGGGGGAAGAGCTGGTGCAGGTGGCGACGATGGAGGCGTCCGACGGTGGCGGATGGCGAAGGCGGGGCTGACGGCGTCCGGCGGCAGGGGGAACATACAGTGCTGATGGTGTCCGGCGGCAGGGGGGAACAGATGGCAGCAATTGCAGCAGCGGTTGGTGACAAAGGGGCCACCCAGATCTGGCGGTGAGGGCAGAGGGAAAAGGTCGAGGGCGACGGCCTCGGCAGAAGGAGGCAACAGTAGGGCCGTGGCGGGGGCGTTTACGGGCAAGGGCGGCACAATGGCAGAAGAGGGAGGGAGAGGAGGAGGTTCTGGTGGCAGTGGACGGCATAGGTGTCGTCAATGAGGTAGCAGGAAAACTGAGACGAGGCTCCACAAGGCGTGGAGGGGAAGAGGAGAAAGAGGAGAAGGAGAAGAAAGAAGAAAGAAGAGGAGGAAGGAGAGGAGGAAAGAAGAGGAAGGGGAAGGGGAGGAGGAGGAGGAGAAGGGGGAGGAAGAGGAGGGAGGGCTGGTGGCTATGGAGGAAGAAGGAGCAGGGAGAGGGGCGCGGCACGCAACAGACATGTAAGTATTTGTTTTTTTAAAAAATGTTATTTTATTATTTATTTATTTTTTAAAGAAAAATAATTTATTTTCCTGATATAGTGCTTCTTCCTGTTCTTCTTCTTTTTGTTTGCTCTGTTTTTTTTCGTGTTTAAAAAAAATTGTTGCTTCTTCTTTTTTTTCTTAAGTTTTTTAAATTGTTTTTTTTTGTGTGTTTTTGTGAAAATTATGTGTCGTTTATTTTTTTGTTTTTTTAATTTTCAATAATGAAAAAGAGAAATAAAATAAATAGTAAAATAAAAGAACACATATCCAGCCCTTGCGCATGCACGAGCAGGGGTAAAAAAATTTGCAATGATGGGGTCAAACAGGCAAGGACGGGGACGCGCGAGCCACGGATACCACGGGGCGTCTCGAGGTGCATAAAACCAAAAACATGCGCATTCACGCATGGGGTGAGAAATGTGGTTAATGGAAAAAATGAAGAAAAATCAATAAAATCCAAACTGTTTGTCGGATCAAAAATCCATAAAAAGGAAAAATGGATCAAGAGACGAGGGAAAATTGTTGGAAACATGCAACACAGGTTCCGGGGCAAAATCAGGGTGTTCACCTGAGAAAAATGCAAAAAAAAAACCCGAAAACACATACGGGCATTAATATCGAAAAATCCGCACATTGGAACGAAGTGTGAAAAGAAGGAAAAGTGTGCAAAACAATGTGTCTGACAACCCTATCACAAGAAAATATGGTTTTGAGCGAGATAGACCTCGTTCACATGGAAAAAACCCCAAAAATGGGCCCAAAAACGGACTCTGAAATGAATACACATCAAAACTCAATGTGGGGAAAATTAGGATGGGTTCACGTGGAAAAAACACGAAAAATGCATCCGAAAACACACAGAAAAATTAATAACTAAAAATCCGACAGGCAGAAAAGGGGGGAGAAAAAAGGGAAAGTGGGGGAAAGGCTGGTTGGATCATGATTGTCAAATCAAACTGGAATTCCGGTGAAAATAGGACAGGTTCACATGAAAAAATGTGAAAAATAGGCACGAAAAAGACTCGAAAATCCGCAAAAATTCACAACGGATGAACCGTGCATCGAAATGACACGGAATAAAAAGGAAAAATATTAGGGGGAAGGGGTAAGACAGGCCTGATGCATCAGATCAGGGTTCTGAAGAAATAAAGATGCATCCACATGGAAAACTATCCAATTTACAGGAATTACTTTAAAAATTAATAACTTGAAAACCGTCTGTCGGAACAGGGGTTGGTAAAAATGAAAAATAGACATTTCGAAGGGATGAACAGGGCTGTAAGGTTGTATTGAGTTTTTGGTGAACGTAGGATACATTCTCATGAAAGAAGCACAAAACCAAGAATAAGGGCAAATGGTCAAGGAACAACCCCTAGGACAAGGTAAAATAGAATGTAAGGGTGGGGAAGGGGCCCCATTAGGGTAAAATGAAATCACGGCGTAGATGCATGATCAGAACAAGGTGTATGCCTGGGGGTATGCAACATAGACGCGCAGGGACGCGTCCCCACACTTAAGACCTTAGTAGGAAGGGTAACCCAAACTTCACGAATCTAGTACCCCACAACAGACCAATCACAAATGTCCCCACACTTAAGACATAACTGGTACTGAGAAATAGAAGGTATAGGATTAGAAAAACGTGGCCCAAATTGCCGAGAAGGAATGTCGACTATCGAGGTTGCGTCTTGTATCATTGTCGGCTGCAGAAGGTAACAAAGTGTCTTCACAACACACGTCCTTCGTCCTTCGTGTCAGGGATCATGCGGCAACACCCATGGAGATAGCTGGTTAAAGGAATCACATGAAATTCGTCGATGGCGAGGGATATAACACTCAACTCATGATCACTCAAATGGATTGAAAGAGTAGTCACTCACCCCATTACTAATATTACTCGAGGAAATAAGGATGAAATCCCAGAGCTCACACCCGGGTTAGGAATCGGCAAGGGAATGATGTAAAGGGAGTATGCCAGGGTGCACAATTGATGGTGCATCAGTGCGGCCAACCCGTCTGGCATAGGTGCAAGGAGAAAGGCCAAGGAGCCTTGTAATGCAGTGTATAGAACAGAATGATGTGTCCTGTGCTGATGGTAGAAACCCAGCCCGTGGGTGCATAGGGAAATGGGAACGTACCTGACTCCAAAGGTCGTAACGTCCCTCAATCGTCACGTCTTGGTAATCGATTGAAGAAACACCAGTCACACTCAGCCCACCCTCTGTCTCACTCTCTGTTGATAGATACAGAGGGCAGCCCGTTCCTGAAAACCATTGATGTAATCCTCATGGTCACTTGTGCAAAGGTTGTATGCCTTGTGCGCATTTGATGGTGCAACTGTGTATCCCGCCCTGTGCCGGCGTACAATGCAAGAAGGAAGGCTGGGGAGCCTCATAGTGCAGTGCACAGGAACAAATCATGCTTTGTGCATTGAGAGGCCCATCCCGTGTGTGCAACACTCTGTTCATACAACTCGCCTCTCATTTGATTTGAAAGGAAAGACTGGTCACTCACCCCACCCTCAGTCTCATGCTCTGTTGAAAGATACATAGGGTAGCCCATACTCACATCCCCATCCTGTTAGGATGAAAGCTCGCATCACTCAAGGGGTTAGTGATGAAAATCATGTCGACTGTTGTTGTCATGAGGATCTTGAGGATGAGGCGTACCCAGGGAGGCAGCCTACAAATCTCATACTTCAATGACTTGTAAGAAGAGTCGTCTGTTAAGAAGGGCAGACGGATTGATATTGTAGAGACATCGCACCAAGGGAGGTGGCTTCAAATTACTTGCTAGAAAGGTTCTGCTGGCGAGTCAGCTATCCTGAACTGTGAGGTGTTACCACCTTTTCCATAGTAAGCTTCCCGCCCAAGGGTGTTTCCACCTTTTCTTGGAACGAGGCCTGTTATAACAGGGAATTTCTTCCTTTTCTCCCATAACAGTTTTGATTTTTTTGTTTGTTTTTGTTTCTTTTTTTCCTTTTTCTTTTTCTTTTGTTGTTCTTTTTCTTTTTTTTTTCTCTTAATAAAGGGAATGGTAGAAATACCATATATCAGGACCAACCTTGCCACCGTTGTTGGATCAGACGAGAAGAGAACAATGTCGGGTTGAGATGTTTCTGTGAGGGGGTAGCAGAACGAGATCGCCTCATGAGGAGAATCATAATGGCTATCAGAAGCACGACAAGAAGGACAGTGCGGTGCCCAAAAGGGAAGGGGTAGGTCGACCGTGATTGTCAATATTGAAAGGTGAGAAGGATCGAAGCTTGCACGCGAGCTATGGCGGGAGAGCAAGAGCAAGAAAGAGAGAGACAAGAAATGGGAACTCCAATAGTCACAATGTGTGACCGGGCCTTCCTTTATTTACTAGTCAAAATGAATGTAAAGAATAAAGTGACATGACGGGCGCCCGCCACCTACAGTATGCAGTGGTGGGTACCGTCAGTGTAGTAATACATGCGGCAGCACGGCGGAGGCTCCTTTACCCCCAACAACCTCCCACTTAAAGGTGAAGCTGCCCCAGTGAAAGAAAAAAGAAAAGAAAAAGACAGTACAACTGTACATAGGTACAAGGGATGAGGAAAGGCAACATCTCATCCAATGCCCATGAATCTCCTGAGGAAGGCAAAGCGCTCAGTAGTGAGGCTTTTCGTGAGCAGATCTGCAGGATTCTCGTCAGTGGAGATCTTGACAAGGTCAACAGACTTGTCCTCCACGACACCACGTATGAAGTGATACCTCACCTCAATGTGTTTCGTCTTCGCATGGAAGATCGGATTCTTAGCCAACTGAATGGCACTCATAGAATCCGAATGCAGTGTAGGTATAGCATCAATCCCAAGGTCAGCAACTAGACGGCCTAGCCATATGGCCTCCTTGCAAGCCTCAGTGGCTACAACATACTCGGCCTCAATGGTAGACAAAGCCGTACACTTCTGAACCTTGGACATCCAAGAGACAACACCTCCAGCATAGATGAATACATAGCCAGAAGTGGACTTCCTACTATCTGCATGTCCTGCATAATCGGAGTTAGTGTACCCCACGACCCCTGTATCCTGGCTGCCATAGCAAATACACATATCTGTTGTGCCCTTCAGGTACCTCATGATACCCTTCACAGCATCCCAATGTTTCCTGCTAGGTGTAGCCATATAGCGTGCCACAACACCAACTGCAAAGGCAATATCTGGACGAGTGGCTATCATGGCATACCTCAAACTACCCACGGTTGAAGCATAAAGGATCTGGGCCATCTCGACCCTCTGCTCATCTATTGGTGGACAATCGGCCCGTGATACCTTCACATAAGAAGGCAATGGACAGCCAATAGGCTTTACGTCCTATATGCGGAAGCGCTCAAGGACTTTATGAATATACTCCCTGTGTGACAAGTAGAGAAGTCCCTGATGCCTGTCGCGTCTAATGCGCATACCAAGTATGTGAGAGGCCTGTCCCAAATCCTTCATCTCAAAGCTCTTCTTTAGCTGAGATTTAAGAGCATCTAGCTCATCATGAGCTTTCCTTGCTATCAGTATATCATCCACATAGAGTACCAAAATAAGCAATGAACCATCACGGGCTTTCTTCCTGTAAAGACACAGATCCATAGCACTCTTGCTATAGCCCTGTGACTGCATAAAGGCATCAAACTTATGATACCATTCCCTAGGTGCCTGCTTCAAGCCATAAAGACTTTTCTTCAACTTGCACACTAGGTGCTCCCTGCCAGGTTCTGCAAAGCCCTTAGGCTGCTCCATATAGATCTCATCATACAAGTCCCTATGTAAAAAAGCCGTCTTGACATCCATCTGATATAGATCTAAGTAAAGCTGAGCAACCAAAGCCAAGACCAAGCGCAGGGTGGTCATCTTAACCCAGGAGAAAAGAACTCATCAAAGTCTACACCATGCTCCTGGTTAAAACCCTTTGCTACCAATCTAGCCTTGTATGCCGGCTTGGGGTGTCCAGGGGTACTTTTCAGCTTGTACACCTACTTGTATGGCAAAGCCTTCTTGCCCTTAGGCAAAGCAACCAAATCCCAAGTCTCATTCTTATGCAAGGAGTCGATCTAAGACTGCATAGCCCTCTCCCAGGAGTGACTGTCACCCCTGCGCATAGCCTCATCATAAGTGAAAGGCTCTCCTGCATCTATAACCAAAACATAATGCATAGAGGGCTGAAATCTATCAGGTGGACGTCTGTCTCTCTAGCAGATCATCTCACTGCAGGTTCTGCTGCCTACCTAGCTGCCTATCCAATACCCTGACTATGAGCATCTGCTGCAGCTGTAGGTTGTCCAACTGGGTGCGCAGGAGCTCTAGGCTCCTCCTGAAAGATCACTCTGCGGATCTCAACTACCTTCTCAGGCTGCCTGTGCATCTTGTCTTCATGGAAGACTACATCATGGCTGCGTACTATTTTTCACGCCTGCGGATCCCATAGGCGATAGCCCATCTCTCCTGAATCACCATAACCAAGAAAGATGCATTTAATGCTCTTTGGATCCAACTTACTCCTCTTGTCCTTGGGCACATGGCAGAATGCCTCACATCCAAAGACACGGAGATGCGCATAAGAGGGTGGCTTACCAGCCCAAACTTCCTTTGTAACCTGGAAATCCAATCCACTAGAAGGCGATCGGTTTATGACATGCACTGCCGTACTAACTGCCTCAGCCCAAAAGCTCTGTGGTAGGCCTGCATAGCTAAGCATAGAGCGGACACGCTCCTGAATAGTCCTGTTCATGCGCTCAGCCAAACCATTCTGGGCGAGGGTGTAAGGGGCGGTCAACTGATGCTTAATACCCCTGTCATCACAAAACTGCTCAAAAGCACATGAGACATATTCTCCCCCATTGTCAGTCCTAAGGCATTTCAGTCTATACCCAGTCTGGTTCTCAACAAGAGCAAGCCAACGCTGAAAGACTGCCAAGACATCGGAATTTTGCTTTATGGGATAAGCCCACACTTTCCTAGAAAAATCATCAATGAAGGTAACAAAGTACTTCGCGCCACCCATAGACATACACGGCATGGGCCCAGAAACATCTGAATGCACCAAAGCCAAGGGCTCACTCATGCATGGCCTACCCGATTTCTTATGCGTAGATCTATTCTGCTTACCATAAAGACAATGATCACACGAGTCAAAACATGCATAGTCCAAAGGCGAAAGATACTGCAAACCAGATAACATTTTCATTCCCTTCAAAGACATATGTCCCAAACGGGCATGCCAAAGTGATACATATGGGATAGAGCCCACTGCCAAAACATGGTCTACAGAAGACCCAGATACAACAAGAGGATAGAGGCTGCCAGCCTTGGCGCCTCTAGCAAGCACAAGTCTGCCTCTGGTAATCTTCCAGGCAGAATTCCCAAAATAGACATGAAACCCTGCATCATCCAACTGTCCTGCAGACATAAGACTGCGCGTAAGCACAACTACATGACGTACATCCCTGAGCAAAAAGGAACTGCCAGTGGAAAACTGCAACTGAATATCTCCACAGCCCACAATATTAAGAGACCTATCATCTCCAAGTTTGACTGATCCAGATACAGTACAGTAAGAGTGAAACCACTCACGGTAAGGCGTCACATGGAAGGACACACCTGAATCCAATAACCAGTACTGTGCATACATACTATGTGTCTTAGTCAAGTGCGAGGCATCAAAAGAACTAGCTGCAAGTATGAACTCATCACTTCCATCAGAATCCTCATTCTGCGTGACATTAATTTCTTCAATCTTGACGCTGGACTTCGCAGGTACTATGCTGCGATCAGAGGACTTCTCCTGCACTTTCTCTTTCCCCTTATCCTTGCACTTCTCATTGTGCAACTCATGACACTATGGTCTGATATGGCCCTTTTTCCCACAATGATGACAAGTGACATTAGCGTTGCGCCCATGCGACTTACTACGCGATTTTCCATGAGATTTAGACCGACCCTTCCGAGAGTCACGGCCACGGCCATTCCCACGTTCATTCCTGTCATTCCTGCCTCTAACTGTCAAAGCATGTGAAACACGAGAGGCATCCAAGTTTTTGCGATTAACCTCTTCCTGCAGAAGAGTACTCTCAATATCATTCAATTTTAGAGTAGCAGTAGAGGTGCATAGGGCAGTGCGGAATACATCCCATGACTCATTCAAAGTCCCAAGCAAGAAAAGAGGAGTTACTTTCTCTCCAAAGGTGATATCCTGCAAAGTCAGGTTCTTCAGTATAGCATGGAACTGACTCAAGTGAGCAGACATAGTCGCATTATCCTCCATGTGTAGATCCATAAGCTGCTTCAACCAGTACATCTGACTCGCCGGACTTTTCTTATCATAAAAATTCTTGATCTTATTCCATAGATCCCATGCATTCCGTGCTTCCTCAAATACATTATAATGTACCTGTTCAGTGAGAGACAATACAATCGTGGACTTGCATAGCTCATCAAGTTCAAGCCAGTTGTCATTGTTCATAGTTTCAGGTTGCTCCCCGCTCAACCGAAGTGGTTTAATCTGAGATTTTTGCACCAAGACCTGCCAAATTTGACTCTTCCAATAAGAGTAGTTGGTACCATCCAACTTTGTGATGTTAAATATGGCCTTATCAGTCGAAGAGGACGGCATAATGCAGGCTGGAAATGCACAGGCAGTCTAAAACTGCTTGCTGTTTTACTGTAGAAAGTGCCCAAAATCCACTGAAATGAGCTGCAAATGGTGAGAAAAGTGTGACAAAAGATGCTGCCCACTTAGTACTAGGTGCGATATACCAAATTAGGATATTTCAGCATAAAAAATACTGCTCAGTCCACCAATAAATGCTTGCTGTAATAAATTTCAGAACTGCAATAATGAGAGCAAACTCTCCCAAAACTGGATCTAATGTCAACTAAACAAATAACACCGAGAGATGTCAAATAGCATCTTCCAGTAAGAGGCACACCCCCAGACAATCTAGGCAAAATGTACCTGCAACTGCCAAAACCTGACACAAATAGGTGTCTACTCAAAAGAAAGCAGATCCAAAACTGAGACTCAGCTCATAAGCATCCTGTAAACCAAGACATATACTCAATGCAACATCCAATTGTCGGTATCGAAGGATTTGTGAAAGCAAAGTCGCATCTTCAGAAGACCTTGATATATATCAAGATGGAAGATCAATCAAATGAATAATCCAATGTCGGAGATTAAACTCATCATCAAACTGGTTCTAGCATTCAACTCTGAGTCATATATTTTTAATAGCCATACAATAATTCCAGAACTCAATCAATAAATTCTTCTTTGGCTTCAGTATATCATACAGGTAGAGTGCACCAATAACATTCTTGTAGTCCACTGAAAGTAGATTCCCCTCTTCTACAGTGAGCTCAACATCAAGTTTTCAGGGCTAATCCAAGCAAAATAGGATGAATAGGTGGCAATATGTTGTTATGATGGGCTGTTTATGTAAACCTCCTTTCAAATGCACAGTCTCTGTTTGGTCAATATTTACTGATGCATTTCCTCTTACCTCTGCACTCTTTAGACGTCACATCTCAAATAGTGGTTGTTTCTTTTGACATGTGAAGAAACGTCCCATCATCGATCTCAGTGGCGAAGAAAGTTTATTCTTTGCTGTCTGCTGTTTGCTTTCGAGTGGTAGGCATTGTGACCTGTGAAAGTCTGAGGTATACTTGATAGCAGATGACACATGATTGTCAAAGAATCATGCACAATTTAGATGACGAGTTCTGACAGACGAAGGGTTTTCTGAGATTATGCTCAGATGGAGCAATCTTAAGGAGGGACGATAGAGCTGGTAACTCTGTTGCAGCAGCTGCTGTAGATCCATTCTCTGCTTTCAAAGACTCGGTTTTAGCACCTTCTATCTCCACTGCAGCAGCAGTTGTAGGTCCAATTTCTGTTTTCACAGGTTCAATTCGAGCCGTCTCAATTTTGCATGCATATCAGCCTGTGCAGTGTATGAAATACCTGGATGCTCCCCAGCAACATGTAGTCCTTCTTTAATTTTGGTCAATAGTGCCTCTTCATTTTGAAATCGTCCTATGGTATGCCGAAATAAAAACCTTCTTGGTCGCCTCATAGTAAGGAGTCCAAAACCAGCCAGCCCTCGGCATCTTCCTTGATCATCTTATCTACAGACTCTATAATTCTTTTGGAAGGCTCCCATTCCATTCTCAATTTCTTCAAAAGTTGTTCTATTTCTGCCTCCATAGCTGGTTTGTCTACTTCCAAGTCAACAGCCTCTGGTAAAAACTTGTGCTCCATAATTGACACAAGTGTTTCGTTCAAATCAGAAACAACCTTTGCTCGTTCTCTCTCTTGTAGCCCTGTTGGCATGCTTGACATTTCATCATGAGCAGAAACATCGTTCTCTTTCACAGAATCAGCCTGTGCAGCCCAAGCTTCCTCCCAATTGACGGCTTTTCCTTTTGTTTTCCCCCCCAGAGCACAAAAAGCAACGTTTTCCCTTTCCAGCGATGGCCACCCTCTTCCTTTTTCCAGCGGCTCCTAAATTCCTCTTTAGACTAATAAAGCGGCCCCAGAAAAGCTTCCATTTTCCACGCTTTTTCATAAATGTCTACAAAAGTAGTTCCAACCTTACCTTTGTCTTTGTCATCCTTAGATTTGTCCATTTCTTTTGCCAGAACAATATGAGGCCAAGCTTACATAAAAACTCTAGGATTTCTCAAAACAACAGGTGCTGGTGCTGTCAAAAACATGCGAGTGGATACATGTCCATTGTCTCGTTGAAGAGTTGCCATGAGTGTATGCCTTATTTCCAGCTCCATAGCTGCTGTAATGTCTGCACATCCTCCAACAAATGTCGGATAATAACAACAGCAACACTGTCAAATCCAGGAAAAAGGGACTGCCTTGGAAGATTCAAGATCGCAGTCAATCCCCCTGTTGCTAGGAATTGAATAGCAACAGAATGCGTCTTCATAAGTCTTGCACATAGTTGCAGAATAGCTTGCACTGTTGTAGTTGGAATTTGATTTCCAAGGAAATTGCATGCTATAATCATAGCATGATGCTGCTCATTTTCTGTCAAAAATCCTGCAGCTTTGCCAAGTGTGGCAATAAAAGGATCTGACTCCATTTCATTTACAAGACCTCTCACCTCAGATCTCTGATGATCTAGACCATAGCCTGATCCACTTGCAGCTCCAATGTTGCTTGTCATGGCAGGCTCCTCAGTCTCTTTTGACATCTTTGGTTTATACTGTAGCAGAAGGTCCAGGACTAACAGCAAAGCAGTTGCCTAGATATCGAGTCCAGAATTGGGTCATATTCTTCATGCTTCATGCCTAGACTGATATAAAGTTATCCTCATTTCCTCTATTTTATCTGCATCCCTCCATTTACAGGCAGCTGAATATATATCAGCCATTAAAACATATGCAGCAGCACCTTCTTGATTTGCCTCCAGGAGTTGCTACAAGTACCAGAGAGAGAAACAAACACCCTACCATCCAGCAGAGTCCCTAAAGAGATCCAAGGCAGCAAGACTGAACCCATTTTGAATATATCCTGGCATTAAAGCATTCCATGACACTTTATTTCTTTCCAGCAAGCGCTTGAAGACTTTATGTGCTTCATTTAAACTTCCACATTTGGCATACATGTCCATAGTCGTGCTTCCAATGGCAACATTTGATTCTAGTTCTTGCCGTATCATATGATCATTTAACAACTTATGCATTTGATGCTACTACATGCCTTCATAAGGCACAGAAAAGTCACTCTATCTGGTCTAGTGCCTTCTTGTTTCATCCTCGTAACATTCAAGAGCAACAAGACCAAGCCCATATTCAGTGTAGCCTGCAATCATGGCACGCCAAGAAACGACATCTTGATCTAACATATTGTCAAATACTTCTTGGCTTTTCCAAGCATACCAGATTTTGCATACATGTTAACCAGAGCATTATTGATTAATTCCTCTTGTATCAAACCCCTCTTCACTTTATTTCCCACGCAGAACAAAAGTATAAACACAACAACTAAATATGTACAAAGTATCAAATCCCACACACAACTTTTGGGTGGTTTTCACACCTCGAATGCGCAGCAATACGACATCCACCCCCTCTAATCCTGCGCATCCTCTGGATGGGCCAACTACCCATGATCGTTATCATCAAGATCCACAAACAGATCAATCTCTTCATTATGCATTTCCGGTATATCAATAAGATTATCTGTCATCTCATCTGTTTCTTCCATTGGAGTTTCTTCTCGTTGTTCTTCTCTTGCAAATTCTTCCAATGCATAATCTTTATCATCTCTTTTCTTGAAAATCTTGATTCTTTTCCCAGCAATAGGCACTCTAAGCACTGTCCCATCCAATTTTGTCAACTCATATGTTGCATTATCAAAGACATGTCTGACTATGTACGGCCCAAACCATCTTTTCACCATCTTCCAAAGTGCAGTATGCTGATTTTCAAGGCTTCTATCAAAGACTAATACCCAATCTCCCTCTTCTATTGCTCTAGGCCGCAAGCGATGCCTGTTGTCAAATCTATCCTTATTTCTTAGTCTAGCAACCTTCAACCTGTCAATAGCTAGCTGAATATCCTCTGGTCTTCTCTCCAACTGCCGAATCCGAAGAGCTAAGAGCTCCTCTCTCGACAAATCCTCCTGCCAAGGTAAAACTGGCCAAGTCAAAGCACAAGTCTCAGTCGGCATAACCGGTTTTTGACCATACATCAACTCTGCGAGCATATATCCTGTGGTAACACTGTGAGTCGTACGATCAGCCCATAAAGCAAATGGTAGAAGTCTCGACCATTCTCCATTCCGTCCTCTGCATGCTTTGGCTAATGCTTTCACTATCGGCAGATGCCCTCTTTCACTCTTCCCATTTCCCTCTGGATTGTATGCTATGGTTAGAGCCAACTTGATTCCTAGTTGAGAGAAAAACTCCCTAGCTTCATCTGCATCCAATTCACCGCGATCCGCAGTGATCTTACCCACACAGCCATACCTGCAGAAAATTTCTTCCAATAAGGACTTACACACTGCACTAGTGGTCTTTGTTCTCAAAGACCTACCCTCAGCATGATTGGTAAGATCCTCTCTAGCCAAAACAATATATCTCATCTGCCATAGACCCCCATAGGCATAGTAACCAAGTCAACTACCCACTTATAATGAATGCATAGCGGATAGGTCGGATGAAGCTCATCTCGATGACGCACTACCGAATACATCTGACAATCTCTGCATGTTTCTACAAAGTGAGAAACATCTCTATACATGCCTTTCCACCAATATTTCTCCTTGATTTTCTCATAAGTAGCCCACACTCCTCTATGACCAGCCCAAGGACTCTCATGAAACTCCCTTATCACCTGTAACTGTGTCTCTCTATCGCAGAAAACCCGCAAAGGTAATCCGCCTCTTTTCTTCGGATGCTTCCAAAGAAATCCATCCTTGAGAAAATAACCATTGGCTTTCCTTCTGATCTTCTTGAACTCTTCATCTATCCATTCATCTCTTTTGCTTAGTGTACTAAGGTACTTGCCAATCTACAACCAATCTCCAACATAGAGTTCTTCTATGAAAGCCACAATATCATAGACATGGCAAACATGATCAACCATAGTGGCTGAAATTTTTGCATCATCCTCTTCTGCAAGTAAAGTCTCCTCATCATCATATCTGGCTCTAGATAGCATATCTGCCATTGGATTATCCTTCCCTGCTATGTGTTTAAATTCCGAATTTAATGACTTGATGTATGCAATCCATCTCAACATAGCTATATCCGGAGTAGAGCAACTCGTAATCATACCAATCAATGGCAAGCAATCTGTCTCTACCACAACTGAAGCTCCAATAAAGTACTCCTTGTCACATTTGAGAGCCGTAACAATCCCCATTAACTCCCTCTTGATTTGCAGATATCTCCTCTGTCTCTCGTTTAGGACTTTCGCCCCAAACCGAATAGCATACCTGTTTCCATCTGCATCATCTTGATCCACAGCCCAACCTGTGCCAATTGGACTAGTGTCAACTGTCAATACAATAGGCTTTCCGCAATTATAATCCGCTTTCCTGAGAGTAGGAGCATTCTGCAATAACTTCTTCAATTTCCGCATGGCTCTAGTGTGGCTCTCATCCCAATAGAATTTCTGCCCCTTTTGAAGCAGCTGATATAAACAATCTGCTATGTGTGCAAAATGAGGTATCTAAATCATATAAAACACACAAGCTCCAATGAATCTCCGTACCTCTGAAGTGGTAGAACAATACTCCGCAATCTTGCCTATATCATTCACCTTATCAGGTGAGGGTTTCCTGCCATAATATCCACACATATGTCCAACAATGACAACCTCATCACTCCAAAAACACATTTTTGCCCTGAAAGTGTCAAGTTCACTTCTTCTAACCTGGCCAATATCTTCTCACAAGCTGAAATATGATTAGCCACAAAGTATTTGCATCCCTGCTCATTTAGACTCTCATTTTTCTCTTCTTCTGCACACCCCTTAATGGGCACATCATCCAAGAAATGCATAGTAAGCTGAGGTATATAATCACGAAGAACCTTATGCATGGCATTCATCATATGCGCAATAGAATTAGTGGCACCTTGAGGCAAGGTACACATCCTAACAAGCCCAATAGGAGTTCTCATGGTGGTTATGTGCCTGCTTTCCAAAGCCAGCTGAAACTGATCATATCCCAAATACAAATCACCTAAAGAATAGATGGCACATCCAGCAAATGCCTCTGCAAACTCATCCACAACTGGACCTATACCAACATTCCTGATAGTAACTCTGTTTACTAGCTACATGTCTTGTATAAATCGGAGAGTCCCATTCTTCTTTGGAACCGTAAATCACCTGTTTGAGTATGGTGCAGATGAAGGCTCAAAAATTCCCATCCTGATTTTCTCATTCAATAAATCAATCAGCTTTGGCAGGTGTGCCTTAGGCAGTGAAATAGGTCGGAGATCCCATGGAATATGAGAAATAGTAAAAATGGCCATAGGAGCAACAATATCAGGATTCACACATCCAATCTCATGTGGGAAAAAAGCAAATCCCCTTCCATGTCGCTCAAGCATCTCCTGAAAGCATTGCTTCTCTGTAGGTAGCAAGAAATCACCATTTCCAATTTTCAATTCAGCAAGAGTCTCTGCTAAAAATTTATGGCCTATATGCTCCGGATTTCTTAAAATTGGCTGTTTGGCAGCCCTCTCTATTTGCTGATCACTGTCAGGTGGAAGCGGTACAGCTACCGGCTTCACCTTCTTATCCACAGTCTTGTATTTCGTGTCAACCCTCGCTTCATTATGATCCTTTGCATTACTCAAATCTTGCTGTAAATCAGCAATTCTGCACTCCAATGGCTGAATATCCTCAGCCCTCTGCTCTATGGACTGCATAGGAACAACCCTAAACTCTGGATACTGAAATATTTCAGCACTAAACTCTGTTGGCTGAAAGTTTTCAGCCCTCTGTGTCTCTGTAAGCTGATCATAATCAGCCGGAAACTCTGTTTGCTGAATTTCTTTAGCACTCAACACTTTTTGCTGAATCACCTCAGCCTCTGACTCAATCTGTGACACAAAATCTGCAATTTCATGAAACATGTCCAGGGATTGCAGTAATACATTACTGTTACAACTCTGCATATCAGTTTTCAGCATATTTCCCATCTCTGTCATCGTATCTGCACAAATCACACTGTCATACATCCCATCTATGTGCTCATCATCCTCTAAAATTCCTGCATTTTTCAAATTTTTCTCCTTCCTGTATATGTACTGCCTGGCAGCTCTAGGCAACCTAGAAGTCTTCTGATAGCTCATCGAACTATTTACTGGAGTAAAAATCTTGGACCTGTTCACCACTTCTTTCAGATGTCTCACTCTGCATGTTGATCTCTTCAGTGATCATAAGGGAGACCAACTCATCGAAATCTGGAAATGGCTTTCTGACATATACGGAAGTTACAAAAGACTTCCAAGCCTTTTTATTGTTAAGTCCACCCAAGGTAGACGACACCAAATTATCATCGTTGGGCAGTGCATCAATCGCTGCCAATGCATTTGCAATGCTCCTTACCTTCAGTGCATACTCATTGATAGACATCTTCCCTTTTTTCAATGTATTCAACTCTTGCTTGAGTTGAATCTTTCGTGCCTTTATATTTATGGAAAACATACTTTCAAGTATGGTCCAAGCTGCATATGAATTCTCTGCATTTCTAATATATCCTAGCATATTATTGTCAATTACTGCAGACAGCCAATACATGACCTTCTTGTCTTTTGCATTCCATTCCTTCCGTGCCTTTGTCTCTTCTACAGTTGGAGGATCACTCACCTTCGGCTCCTTTTCTTCACCTGAAACAAACTCGTAGAGGCCTTTTCCAATAACGAAGTTCGTGACACGAAACTTCCATGAAGGATAGTTGTTCTTGTCGAGGTTCTCAATGATGGGGCTTCCACTGTTCTCTGCCATTATCACAAAACTAATACCAAATAGCAAGTAAATCTTCTGCAACCCTCGACCTGTAGTGCACAGCAATACACCAGACAGCCTCTTTCACTGTCTGCTCAACAATACATGCAATCTGCAATCTGTTTGCAGATAAACATTATGTTTGCTTCCTGTAAATACCTCAAGAATTATAGATTCGCAATCTATAACTTGCACACCCACTTTCGATCAAAACAACCAAAATCACAGTGTACCCTGAAACTGTTGTCCCCAACCTTGCGACTCTAAAACGGGGCCTAAAACGGCTTCAGATGCCCAAAATACCTGTGGAAAAGCCCTAAAGGGCTCAACTGCAAAATACACAGCGCTCTTCGCGCACACCAAATCTCACTGCAATCTGAGATTTTTGCTCTACCCTGCTTCCGGTGCCTCCACAGGCACTATCCAAGAGAAAGAGTGGAAGGATGGGAGAGCTTCTTACCCGTGGCTTGCTTGCTCGAACCTTGCTTCTTCTCCTTCACTTCAACCTTCGAAATCAGCCTCTCTCAGTGGTGCGTCTTTGATACCATGTCAAGAATCGAGTGGTGGGGGGACTTGCTCAAGATGCTGCGTTGAACACACACAGAATGCACAAGAAGAAGCTCACTCAAGAGACAAGAAGAGAGATGGAGGCCAAAACGTTTTCTTGCTGGTTTTTTTTTCTTCTTCCACACTCTTTACAATGTACACAAAGTATAGATAAGATACAACATAAAGGAAAGTAGCCTACTAAGTCAAATAATGCATAACCGACTACACTAGTCGACTGGCGCTATAACTATGCCAGTTGTAAATAGATGTAACAACTTGAATATAATAAGTAATGAGTCAATGGCCATGTGAGAATCATAGTGACCACCGACGTGCTAAGTGTAGACATGTGGACCCATGTAACCAAGTGGTCCATCATCAATGTCCGCATGTCTTGAGCTTGTCATCTCAACGCAAATGTAGTCCCATTGCCAGTTTTTAAGGGAGAGTACAATGAAGACCCTGATCTTCATGTAGCAGAGTTTATGGTAGCATGTGTGGCTAACAATGCCAGAATCCCTGAGCATTGGTTAGTAATATTCCCCGCTACTTTCAAGGGCGTGGCGTTTCAGTGGTATGAGAAACAAGCAGCAGGAACTTTTGGCACTTGGGACGATTTGAAGTTGGCCTTCCTCACTAAATTCAGGCGTGAAGGTTTTGAAGAGTGGATGCGAGAAGAGTTCATGAACCTAAGTCAGTCCTCTGGAGAAAGAGTAGAAGCTTATGTCTCGCGAATGGAATCCATCCTAAAGAGATAGACTAACCATCATTTGGATAAAGGCATCCAGAAAGGAGTATTTCTCAGGGGCCTACAACCAGAAGCTCGCAAGTTTGTGGAATTGAGAAAACCCGTCAATCTGCAAGCTACAATGGAAGGTGCAAGATTGTATGACGAAGTTGAAGCAAGGCTATCAATGACCCCAGGAAGAGGAGTCTTACTCCCTTCCATGCCAGGAATGGTATACCCACCAAATGCAGTCCCAAGGACAGTTCCCTACCCCTACCCCCAGATGCAAACAGTGCCGCATTATAATGCACCTAATCCAGTGTGGTCACCACAGACGATAGTGCCTCAAATGATGGTTCAACCACAACAACAGTGGCCTCAAACAGTTCCTCCAATGGCGAGTCAACAATAGTGGAACCCTACCAACTAGAATCAACAACCCCAAGCCTCAATAGGAGCTCTGAATCAAAGCCAAAACAGAGGACCCTCTGGATCAACCCAACCAGTTTATGCAGTAATCACAGACGCTTCCCAAAATCCTACTACAAGTACTTCAGGAGGTGAAAATCTAAAGGACTACTTATCCAACTCAGTTGCAAGTATCAAGAAAGAGCTTCTGGATGTGATTATAGAATAGCTATAGACGCTGAAGGTGAATACCACCAATATATCCACTCTGGTGGGAGTTGGAAGAGATGTGATGCGCTCTAATACATGGTGTGGAAAGTGTCATCAAGCGGGACATTTAGCCCACAGAATGTATCCGAAAACCAACCATTCCTGGAGCCTTCTGTTCCTACTGTTTGAGAAAGAACCATACAGAGGATATTTGCTCTCTGAAAGAGATGTATGAATGAAGACAGAGGTTGAAAATGCAAGATTCAACTTGCTAGAAGTCCAAAATGACAACATAGGATAATGGACCAAAGCCTAGGGATTTTGGTCCTAATTTCGATCCAAGGAGGTTTCCCTCTCAAAGTTACAGAGGACGACAGTCTAGCAGTGCTCAGAGATCAAAGGTGGAATGCTATAGGTGTGGAGAAAAGGGACATATCTCCCCAAATTTTCCAAACCCTAGACGATCTGTGGATTACAAGCCCTTATACAGCCGATGCAAAGGTGAAGGCCACACTGCAAAGGACTGTCCCAGTCTAGCCCCTGTAAAGGCTAATGCCACTGATAGCCAACAGAAGGTACAAGAGCCTGCCTCCAATTTAGTAGAGTTGGAAGTTGCTGCTGTTATGCACACCAAGAAGAAGGAACCAGTGGTTGTGAATGAAAATAACTCTCATTCCAAGACTATGAAGTTCAACCTACCTACAGAGGGACAGTGCAATATAGAACAGAACAGTACAGTATAGAGCACTGTAGCGCCACAAAGAGCTACAGAGACAGTCCCAGAGATAGGACCAGAGGCCCAGGAGATAGAAGATACAAAAGTACTTCCAGAAACAAAAGAAGTGCCTATGTTGCAATTACTAGAAGAAAAAGGAAATATGAAAATGGGTATAGCCCCATTTCCCAGCCGGTTGGAGAAGCCTGTGGATCCTATCAAAGATTATGACTTGGTCAAAGACCTAAACATTTTTAAACCAAACTTAACATTCCGACAGTTGCTGATGTTGTCTCCCAATTGTCAAAAGAGATTTAAAAGCATATTGACAAGAAGGCGTGGACTAAGGATAGCTCCTTCAACAGCAACTAAGACCAATAAGGCCTCGGAGCCTGTAAAGGAAGTAGATGTGGCTAATGCCTTCCTAGATCCTGGAACCCTAGAGACTAGTGTATGGATAGAAGGATGCTTTATTTCAAATGCATTGATTGATGGAGGCTCATCAGTAAACATAATGACGGATGTCACAATGAAGGACTTAGGGTTGCAAGGAATTCAACCTACACAGTGGCTTATTAGATTGGCAGACCAAAGTAGAGTCAAACTGTTGGGTATCCTCCCATACGTAAAAACAACCCTTGCAAGAAGAGATTATTGGCTGACATATCTGGTGGTTAAGCCAAATTCTTATGGGACCTCATACCCTCTGCTGTTGGGAAGGCCTTGGCTTTTTGAAGCAAGAGCCAGGATGGACTGGTTCAAAGGAACCCTAACCCTAGGCAGAGGACCCAACAAAGCGGTGTTGAAACTGTATGGATCGCAAAAAGGCAATGGATCCACATCCATTGAAGTCATAACTGACTCCTCTAACAAGGTAACAGATGGTACATCAGGAGATGAAGAGGCTATTAAGAAAATCTTTCCTAAGAAAACAGAGGCACAGTCCCTAACAGTGGGCACCGTAAGCCAACTGCCATGGGATGTAAAATCCTTGTCCATGGGAGAATACCTCCTGCCTCAACTAGAATCAACTTCTGAAATCACCTCTGATAGTGAAATAGAAGCATGGATGTACTGTTCTCCCTGTTACATGATAGTTGTGCAGAGACAGAGCAGAGACAGTACAATTACAGTAGAGAGGCAGTACAGAGGCAGAGCAGATATAGAGCGGCTACAGAACAGAGATAGAGTGGATACAGAGATAGTAACAGATATAGAACCAGGGCTAGAGGCAAAAGTAGAGTCAGAAGCAGTGACAGAAGTAGAAGCAGATGCAGAGGCAGAAGATCTATTCTTCTCCTACAAAGCCTCTACAGCAGCAGAGACAGAGCCTCCAAAGGAAGAGGATGAAAATGATGAGGAAGGAAATGAAGCAGGTTATGAAAGTGCAGATGAAGAATTCCCTTTGATAGAGGATGATCTTGTTGATGTCCCTACAGAAACCTCAGAGTCCGAATATCTCAGGGTACTGGATGGAATGACTATGGTTCCATTTGGGTTGACCAATGGACCACAAAGTATGCAGAATTTGTATAAGCAATGGATTAAAAGCATAAAGATTAAGTTCATCAGTGGCTCCTGTCGCACTGACTGTTCAGTCCAGGAAAAAGATGATGATGATGCCCCCTGCCAACAGAAGCTAGAGCCGTCAGAGCCCCAGCCTCTAGCAGGTCCATGCTATGTGACATTCCTAGACACATCTTCTGAAGATGAAACCCTAAGTCCAGAAGAAATCACTACTCACACCGAAGCAAACAAAGCTCTAATCCTCTTCCAGCAACCTAAACAGATGAATGAGTCATCTTTACAAAAGGAGAACACTGGTTCTAGTGGAACATCAGACAACGATACTACTCTCTTGAAAGAGTCAGACCTCTATCCAGAAGCAATCCATGGGACATTTATCCACGAAGTGGAAGGTGAAAGACAAGTAACGTTCTTGGATACTGATGGTATTGAACATCACCTAAAAGTGGGTCTCAATCTTCCAGAAGAAGAATTAGTGGTCCTGCGAGACCTACTCAAAGAGAACTTAGATGTGTTTGCTTGGTCGTACAAAGACGTGAAGGGGATTGATCCCACAGTATACCAACATCACATTGACCTAGAGCCTAATGCCAAACCTGTAAGGCAAAGATAAAGATGGATGAATCCTAATTATTCTGCTCTGGTGAAGGCCGAATTATTGAAACTTCTTGAAGTAGAGTTCATCTATCGCGTGGCTAACAATGACAATGGGTTTTGCCCATTGTGGTAGTACCCAAGAAGAACGGGAAACTCTGAATATGTGTCGACTTTCGAAAGCTCAATTCGAAGACGAAGAAGGATCATTTCCCTATCCCTTTTACAGACCAACTATTGGACACAGTGGCAGGCCATGAGCTTTATTCCCTCTTGGATGGATTCAACGGATATAACCAAGTTCAAATCGCAGAAGAGGACCAATCCAAAACAACCTTCACCATAGAATGGGGGACCTATGCCTACTGAGTGATGCCATTTGGGATCTGTAATGCTCCTGCCACCTTCCAACGAGTAATGATGGCTGCCTTCCAAAATCATCTGCATGATTTCATTCAGGTGTACCTTGATGACTTTTGTGTCTATAGTTTGATCCAAGAGCACTAGGGACACCTAGAGTAATGTTTTGACAGATACCGAGAGTATGGGATCTCTCTCAACCTCGACAAATGTGTCTTTGGCATCTCCTCGGGAGTTCTTTTAGGCCATATTGTCTCTGCGCAAGGGATTGCAACAGACCTAGAGAAGATTGAGAAGATTGCTGCCTTAACAGCACCAACAAACCTCAAGCAATTAAGAGGATTTCTTGGCCATGTGGGCTACTACAGAAGATTTATTGCACATTTTGCAACTAAGGCAGCCCCTCTGCACAAGATCTTAAGGAAAGATGCGGATTTCCTTTGGACTGATGTGACTGTGAAGAAGCCTTTAATACCCTAAAACAGTGCCTGATCCAAGCACCTATTTTACAACCTCCTAATTGGATGAAGGAGTTCCATGTGCACACCGATGCATCAGTTGAAGGGCTAGGTGCTGTCCTATGTCAAAAGGGCCCCTCTAAATTAGATCAACCAATATATTGTGCAATCCGAAAGGTCACTGATAGGAAACAGAACTATATAGTGAACAGAGCATGAGTGCTTGGCAATGGTGTTTGCACTGGAGAAGTTTCAACACTATCTATTGTCAACCCATTTCAAGTTCTATGTGGATCATGAAGCCCTGTCCTTCTTGATGAACAAAGAAGATGTTAAAGGACGACTGATGAGATGGTTGCTCCTATTCCAGGAGTTCGACTTTGAAGTGGTCACTAAGCCCAGTCATTCCCATGTCCTAGCTGATCATTTATCACGGATCCCTCAATCAAAAGAGGGGGAACATGATGATCTGCTTCTTTGTTTCTAGTTGAAATAGTTACTCCCTGGTATGCAGACATAACCAATCTCCTGGCAATTCAATAGTATCCTCATGGCATCTCAAGCCGTGAGAAGAAGAAGCTTCTGTTAGAATCAGCCCCCTACACCTTGCTAGGCGAAGCCTTGTATAAGAAAGGCAAAGATGAGGTGCTGCGAAGATGTGTTGCAGGAGATGAAATCGGCAAAGTATTGAAAGCAAGCCATGATGAACCATGTGGTGGACACTTTGTAGGAAAAGTGACAGCTAAGAAGGCTCTATTGGCAGGATACTGGTGGGGCCAACCCTCCACAAGGATGCATATGATTATTGTAAGAGATGTGATGCTTGTCAACGAATGGGAAAACCCAGCAAAACAAGTGCCATGCCACTGCAACCCATTATTCCCCTAAAGCCGTTCGAGAAGTGGGGGATTGATTTTGTGGGTCCCATTGATCCACCTACCAGATGGAGGCAGAACAGATACATCTTAGTATGTACGGATTATGTCACAAAGTGGTGTGAAGGTAAAGCCTTGAAGCAGGACGATGGTAACAGTGTAGCCCTGTTCATGTACGAGAATATTATCACCCGTTTTGGCAGTCCCCTCGAGCTTGTAAGTGACAGAGGTACTCATTTCCTTAACAAAATCATGGAGGAGCTGACTGAGCTGTATAAGATCCGTCATCGTAAGTCCACTCCTTACTACCCTAGAGCCAACGGCCAAGTTGAAGTTACCAATCGCATCCTTTGCTCACTTTTGATAAGAACGATTGCCACACATCGTCGCGACTAGGACGATCGACTTACAGAGGCCCTATAGGCGTACAAAACCTCTCATAAGGCAGTAACAGGACAGACCTCTTTCCAGCTAGTGTATGGTACAGAAGCTATCTTCCCTATTGAGTTGGAATCGCCCTTTTTGTGAGTGGCAGTTAAAGAACGCTTGGGAGACAGTGAGTCACTACAATGCTGTCTCTTGCACTTGGAATGCTTGGACGAGATACGGCGGATGGCCCTACAGTGCATGAAACCACTCAACTGCGACACAAGGCCTGCCATGACAGTTTCATCAAGCACAAGGAGTTCAAAGAAGGTGATCTTGTCCTAGCCTATGATGTTTCCTGGCAAGCTTCAACAACAGTGGATGGACCCGTACAAGATACTTGTTGTCAATCCTAACGGCTCTGTTCAGGTGCAGACCGTTGATGCCTCTGATGATCCTTTCCTCATCAATTGCTATCGCCTGAAGAAGTACTTCCCTCCCTGGGGATATTTGTTGGGTTAAAGGCGCCTCCACTGTGCCGCCTCGTGTATTACTACACTGACAGTACCCGCCACTGCACACTGCGGGTGCCTGTCACGTCACTTACATTCATTTTAGTGACTAGTAAATAAAGGAAGGCCCGGTCACACATTGTGACTGTTGGAGTTCCCATTTCTTGTCTCTCTCTTTCTTGCTCTTGCTCTCCCGCCATAGCTCGCGTGCAAGCTTCGATCCTTCTCACCTTTCAAGTGGTATCAGAGCTTGGCTTCCTCTTGCTCGAGCTCAACTTGGTGCTTCTCTACCTTCGCATCGACTCCCTTCACGCATTGGATCTCCATCCCGGCAGCCATATCCGATCTCCCGGAGCTCCCGTCACTCCCCGGCTTCCCGAGCACCTTCCCAGCCTATTGAGACACCTTCAAGGCATTGGTACTGAGGTATTTGATCATTCTTTTTAGGGTTTTATTTCAGTCTATAGGTTGCAAACAGCAAGGGCAGCCATGGCTTCAAACCCTTGAAGCTTATTCCCCTCATATTGTACCTTACACCTATCAAGGCTCAAAGAGGCTTGTCGTAGGCCTTTGATAGGCCCTTCTTGAGCCCCCCATTACCCCCTTTCAGCCCATGTGGAGCAGCAGCAAGTTCAGCACCAACAGCGTAGATTGCGCCATTTTTTTTCAGGTTGTTAGCACTCGTCTACTTCAGCTCCACACTTGGCCATTGCTTCTTGCTCTCTACCTTGATCAAGAGGGCTATTAGACTTCATGTTTTATGTCATTCAAGCTTTGGGCATTGGTCTTGATCATTCGGGGCTGATTTCTTCAGATTTGGGACTGTCATAAACTATCATAACAGGCTGAAAATAGGGCAGCAACATTGGCATTAGCATTTGTTGCTTACACTCCATTCCGGTTGTGCTATTTGATGCCCGTATGCGGTCTACTTGATGCCCGAATGTCTTGGGAATGCATCCACATGATTATGCCATGATTTTGGCCTGAAATATTGGCTGAAATTTCTCAGTTTTGATAGTCAAACTTGGCTGTAATAACAGTGGGTTGAAAGTACTTTGGATGCTTTGTCACTTACCTATTGGTACCGAATATATGCTTTGGGATTTGCCATCATGTATCTGACATTTGGGGACGACTTTGAGCTCATGTTTGAATCTATAGAATGTATTTGAGCTACGCATAAGCTCCGTCTTGGTTGGTATTCACTGGCATTTGGACCGACTTGGCATGCTCTTGGACCACTTATGCCTCATGTCTATGCTTGACAGTTAGGCTTCATACATTACATGCTTTGGTTCGTGATATATGTCGCTTGGTTCATCTATGCTTTACCGACATTGGGAGCTTTGCCTTGGATGTATTTGAGCATTTTCGACTCAGTTTGATCATTTACTTGGTTGCTATTGGATGTCATTGAGTTGACAGAGATCTTATTTTGGGACTATGTATTGCTCGTTGGTTGCTTCCATCAGTTGCTTCATGTATGTCATGCTCTTGGGATGCGTATGACGCATTGACTTGGTCACTTGCCACTGGTACTTTGTCTTGGTTTGCTTGAGCCCTTAACTCGTTTGTACGCCTTTTGTGCCAGTGGGAGCATCTTGCATGCTTACTTGACCTTGAGCAGGGATTACATGCTATTGGAGCAGTTACATGTATTGGAGCAGTCTATGTCATTGAGCAGTTACAGATGTATTGAGACTTTGGGATTATACTCCGATGTCGTATTGCTGCGCATTCGAGGTGTGAAAACCACCCAAAAGTTGTGTGTGGGATTTGATACTTTGTACATATTTAGTTGTTGTGTTTATACTTTTTCTCTACGTGGGAAATAAAGTGAAGAGGGGTTTGATACAAGAGGAATTAATCAATAATGCTCTGGTTAACATGTATGCAAAATCTGGTATGCTTGGAAAAGCCAAGAAGTATTTGACAATATGTTAGATCAAGATGTCGCTTCCTGGCGTGCCATGATTGCAGGCTACACTGAATGTGGGCTTGGTCTTGTTGCTCTTGAATGTTACGAGGATGAAACAAGAAGGCACTAGACCAGACAGAGTGACTTTTCTGTGCCTTATGAAGGCATGTAGTAGCATCAAATGCATAAGTTGTTAAATGATCATATGATATGGCAAGAACTAGAATCAGATGTTGCTATTGGAAGCACGACTGTGGACATGTATGCCAAATGTGGAAGTTTAAATGAAGCACATAAAGTCTTCAAGGGCTTGCTGGAAAGAAATGAAGTGTCATGGAATGCTTTAATGCCAGGATATATTCAAAATGGGTTCAGTCTCACTGCCTTGGATCTCTTTAGGGACTGTGCTGGATGGTAGGGGTGTTTGTTTCTCTCTCTGGTACTTGTAGCAGCTCCTGGAGGCAAATCAAGAGGGTGCTGCTGCATATGTTTTAATGGCTGATATATATTCAGTTGCCTGTAAATGGAGGGATGCAGATAAAATAGAGGAAATGAGGATAACTTTATATCAGTCCAGGCATGAAGCATGAAGAATATGTCCCAATTCTGGACTCGATATCTGGGCAACTGCTTTGCTGTTAGTCCTGGACCTTCTGTTACAGTATAAACCAAAGATGTCAAAAGAGACTGAGGAGCCTGCCATGACAAGCAACCTTGGAGCTGCAAGTGGATCAAGCTCTGGTCCAGATCATCAGAGATCTGAGGTGAGAGGTCTTGTAAATGAAATGGAGTCAGATCCTTTTATTGCCACACTTAGCAAAGCTGCAGGATTTTTGACAAAAAATGAGCAGCATCATGCTATGACTATAGCATGCAATTTCCTTGGAAATCAAATTCTAGCTACAACAGTGCAAGCTGTTCTGCAACTGTGTGCAAGACTTATGAAGACGCATTCTGTTGCTATTCAATTCCTTGCAACAGGGGGATTGACTGCGATCTTGAATCTTCCAAGGCAGTCCCTTTTTCCTGGATTTGACAGTGTTGCTGCTGTTATTATCCGACATTTGTTGGAGGATGTGTAGACATTACAGCAGCTATGGAACTGGAAATAAGGCATACACTCATGGCAACTCTTCAACGAGACAATGGACGTGTATCCACTCGCATGTTTTTGACAGCACCAGCACCTGTTGTTTTGAGAAATCTTGGAGTTTTTATGTAAGCTTCAACTACTGTTTGCCAGATGGAGAACATTGGTAGGAATTCTCCCAAGTCCAGTCGATCCTCTCCTTGTCCACCTCGTGATCTTGACATTGCTCCCACTTCCAGCTCCATAAGGTCATCCATCAATTTGAGTAGCTCCAGCAGTGTCTGATCCTCTATATATGTTGTCACCTTCTGGATCTTCGTGTCCTCTTAAGATCCTACTGATGGGGTTCTCAAGCACCCAACTATGTTTTGGGATCTTCTTCTAATAGTGGGTTTCTTGATGTTATTATATCTCCTGATGAATCCCTTGTTATTGAAAGCAGTTGTCAATCTTATTCACAAGTTGTGCTTTGTGCTTTCTAGTACTTAGTGCGAAAACAAGCTTTTTCTTTTATTGTAGTGCACCTTTGGTGATAAAATAAAAAATGAGGTGCGGATGCAGGAAATGCTCAATGCAAACTCCACTCTTCCCCTCACGTTCGTAGCCTAATATGGCTCTAAGCGCAGGTTCTAGCTGATCTAAGGTCTTATTGAAAGTCCATGCTACATTCTTTATTCTGCTTCAAGGCTGGTTGGTTGGTTACCTAAAGTCAAGTTCTAAATTTGGTATGCTCAGTGTCTAGTTGTTTGGGGTGAATCCTCGGTTATCTTGTCTGGTCTCTAGCTTCTAAGGGCTAAATTGGGTTTCCAGGGGGGGTCAGAGATGTGAACAGGGTGGCCAAGTCTGTTAGGCAGGTTCAAAAACCCTCTATTTTAAGTTCTAGTGAAGTGGTCCGATTCTCAGAATCAGACCTACTGATTCTAGAAATCGGATGGGTTGGTTTGATTTTGAGACTCGGACAGGGTGGTCCGATTTTGAGACTTGGACAAGGTGGTCCGATTGTGAAAATCAGATAGTCTGATTTCTACTTTGGTCTGATTTCCCTAGTCGGACAGGGGGGTCCGACTCCTACGATAGGACGAGTGGTCCAATTGTGGCGCTTGGACCAATTGTCCAATTCTCACACTAGGAAAAGTGGTCCAATCCTTGCAGTTGGTCCGATTTTGAGATTAGGACACGTGGTCTGATTTTGATACTGGGTCCGATTGGTGGAATCAGATCAGACGGGGTGGTTTGATTCTCGCAGTCGGATGGTCCGACTCTAGAAATTGGGTGGTCCGATTCTAGGAATCGGATGGGCTAGTCCGACTGCGCAGACGATAGCTCGCAGGTTGCGCGCGATGACTCAAGCTCAACGCCTACTCCATGGAATCATCCAGTGCCTTCCAGATAGGTGCAAAACACTACAAGGAAATGCCAGACATACCTGGAATCACTGTGGTGCTCGAATCGAATGGCACTCCAAGGATCTCCCTGTAGCTCTCTCTCTCTCTCTCTCTCTCTCCCTGGCTCTCAAGCTCACTCTCTCTCACAAAGCAGAATGTCAAATGTGGTCTTTCCTGGTTCCCTGGGCCTCTTATTGCCCCATCCCAGCCTGCTGTAACCTCAGAAGCTAATCCCTCATACTCTTCCAACCAGAAATTTGAATTTGTGCCCCTATTTTCTTGTTTCTAGCAGCAACAGAACCCTTTCTGGTTTCCTTATTTTTCCTATCCTAATCTTAACCTAATGCAACAAAAATAAAAAACAGAGATGGAGATGGATGATCCTATCCTAATATTCAACAACAAATCAAAATACTTACTTGCTCCAAGGATTAAAACCTCCTAAATATCCTAACTATCTCGAGCACTGGTTCGGGTTGCAAACCCTACTTCTATGCTCAATTCGATGCATGTGGCACTCGAGGCTCGATTCCGTGGGTCCTGGCAATGGAACCAAAATGAAGGGGAGCTATGAAACTCTACCCCAAGACCTACAGACCGCTTGTTGATCAAGAGTTTCAAGCCGAGTGGCCATGGCTACCTCTCACATAGCCGACGTGCAATGCCTACCTTACCGTTGTAGTGAGCTTACCTTGATGCTTGATCGAGTTCCCTTCTCTCTCTTGCACTCCGGTAGCTCCACAATCCTTGCGGCAAGCTCAAGCAACCTCAAGCCCTCTCCATTAAGCTCCTTCCTCCATAGCCGCGCGAGAAAAGAGAAGAGAAGAGAAGATGAGAAGATGAAGAGAGAAGATGGGGAGCTTCTTCTCCACAATCCCTCACTCTCACACACTCACTCCCCCACTCCCTCACACTCCCTCAATCCGTCACTCAATCACAAGCAAGAAGGCAAGAAACAAGAGAAGAAGAAGAAGAAGCTTTGGCCACACATAAGAATGATCTTCTCATTCACTTTTGAACTTTATATACATGCCCTACTTTTTGGGCGGTCATCCCCACTTTTTACATGGCTGGCCATTAGCCTAGGCCCTCTTTTCCTATTTTCCACCGTTCTAACTTATCCCATTCCCAACTAGTGCTAACAATTTGCACAGGAGTGAGCCTGGCACTCTTTTACAAGGATTTGGGAGCGCTTTCACAATTAATGGTGCGCTTTTACTCTTTTCTTTTCTTGAGGCGACATTGAGGCCTTCTGGAGAGGTCGTCATTCAAATTTTTCAGGGTCCGACTTCCATCCGGGGCGCCTTTTCCTTCCTTTGTCATGTGCCCTTTCGGTTATCTCCTTTTTCCTTTTTCTCGCTCCTCTGCTCCATTTTTCCGTTCCTCTGTGCTACGACAAACACCTTCTTTTTAAAAAAAGCCATAAGCTTTCCTCTTGATATGCTTGAACTCCTCATCAGTCCAAGTCTCCTTCTTCTTCATTGTGCTCAAATATTGGCCGATCTTCAGCCAATCTTCTGCATAATCTTCTTCAAGGAAATGAACTAGAACTTGAGCAATGCAATGAGCATGTTGGCTTCTAGTTGACCATATTGTTGTTTTTAACTTTGGCCCAGTATATGCAGTAATTGAAAATGTATTTTCAGCAGCCATGAAATCAAATTCAGCAAGTATAGATTCTTCAGCTTCATCTTCTTCCATCAGCTCTTCTTCATTGTCATATCTTGCATGTGATAGCATGTCAGCAACTGGATTCACCTTTCCTACAATATGCTTTAATTCGGGGTTGAGAGATCTAATATATACAATCCATCTTAGCATAGCAATGTCGGGTGTAGAAAAGTTGGCAATCATGCCCAAGAGTGGAAGACAATCAGTTTCTACCACTACAGAAGCACTTATAAAGTATTCATGATCACACTTTAATGCCGTTACAACTCTCCACAATTCCCTTTTTACTTGTGCATACCTTCTTTGATGTTCATTGAGAACTTTTGCTCCAAAACCAATTGTATACATGTTACCTTCAAGATCCTCTTGGCCAACAACCCATCCTCTCCCAATGGGACTTGTATCCACAATAAGGATGATGGGTTGACCATTTGAATAATCAGCCCTTTTGAGAGTGGGGGCTGAAATTAACAGCTTCTTTAATTTACGCATAGTGAGAGTATGTTCACTACCCCAAGAGAATCTTTGGCCTTTTCTTAATAATTGATAAAGATTTTCAACTACATGAGCAAAATGTGGTATCCATATGAGATAGAATACACATGCGCCAAGAAATCTTCTCATCTCTGAAACATTTGTGCATTTTTCTTGCATTCTATTGATGGTATCTATCTTGATTGGAGAAGGTTTGCATCCATAGGGGCCACATAGATGACCGACCACTAGGACTTCTTCTACTTCAAAAATCGACTTAGCTTCAGAAAGGGTAAGATGTACCTCTTCTAGCCTTGTTAAAATCTTGTCGCAATCATGAATATGGTTGACTACAAATGTCCGGCAGCCATCTTCATCAAGCTCCTCATTCTTTTCATTGACTTCATATCCCTTGATAGGTACATCATCAAGAAATGGAAGAGTAAGTTGTGGAATAAAGTCCCTTAAGACTTTGTGCATGGCATTCATCATATGGGCTATGGAGTTTGTTGCACCTTGCGGTAGAGTGCACATGTAGACCAATCCAAGTGGTGTCTTCATTGTGGTAATGTCTCGGATTTCTAATGAAAGCTGAAATTGGTCATATCCTGAATATAGGTCGCCCATAGAATAAATTTCTCTACCTCCAAAAGCTTTAGCAAACTCATCAACAATTGGACCCGAACCAACATTTCGGATTGTGACACAATTAACAGGCTGTAGATCTTGAATGAATCGTAAAGATCCATTTTTCTTGGGCATGATAAATCATCGGTTTGAGTAGGGCACTGAAGAAGGTTCTAAAATATTCATTCTAATATTTTCATTTAGAAGTTCCAGTAGTTTGGGCAAATGCGCCCTTGGAACAGGAATAGGCTTGAGGTTCCAAGGCACATGTGGGACCGTAAAAATGACCATAGGAGCCACAATATTTGGATCCACACAGCCTATTTCACTTGGTTGAAATGCAAAAGCTTTTCCATGTTTCATTAGCATTTGCATAAAAGAGCGTTTTTCAGCCGGTGAAAGGAAAGGATTTTCACATTTTTTGAGCTCTTTTATACGTTCAGATGTGAACTTGTGACCAATGTTGGAAGGATCACGAAGACTTGGCTGATTTACTATCCTATCAGCCAGCCCTTCACTTTGAGGAGGTAGTGGGATTGCCACATGTTTGACTTTTTTATCCACCGCCTTGTATTTTGTCTCCACTTGCGCTTTAACCTTGTTGAGTAAACTAATGTCTTCCTGCTCAACAAATTCTTGAATTGTTTGATAAAAATCCAATGTACTTACTTCTATGGACTGATTTTTTGCCTGATTTTTTGCATGAGCAGCTATATATATTTCAGCCAATGTGTCAGTAGTAATCAATCCAAAAAAAATGCCCGAAATATCTTCATTTTCATCCATCATGTCATAAGTTTTCAGCTCCCTTTTTACATGACATAAATATTTTCTTTCAGCCTTATTCATGGCCAGAAGAGACTTATAACATCCCATACTATTGGCTGCACATACATACAAATTTACTAGAGACAGTTTCTGTTGTATAAGGAGGTTTAATCTTTTTACATGACGCACTACCATAGCCTCCTTTTATAGTAGTGCAATCCGAAAACCGTTGAATTCTCGGGCATTAGGAGGCACAGGATAATCACACAGTCAATCTCTATTTTGATGATGGTTAACACACAGTAAGAAATTGGACAGCTCGTTCATTATCCTTGCTTTGGATTCGAGCATAGAAAGAACCATCATCAAGAGCTTTTTTTTCCAAGCGGGCTTAAAAAATGTAAGGTTCCCCAAGAATGATAGGGTAAGTCTTGAACAAAAAAGTGAAAATTGTCTTTTATGTCTCCAATAGTTACTTGCACATTAGGACATGCAGCATATAACTCTCCAGAAGAGTTGTTTGTAGCTCTCATTCGCCATCCTGGATTAGCATCTATGGGCCATCCGCCACTTTCATAGAGACTTCTTGCCATGACGTTTATCTTCGAGCCATGGTCTAAGAGTGCAATACACAGTGTTTCTTTTTCTCCAATTTTGACGACAGTCTCCGTTGTTGCTCTTGCCCAATGCATGGAATGAACCGAGCCTCTTCCTCCTCATGCATGTGCTGTAGGCAGCCTTCTTTTTGAGAGATGAGCTGCCCAACTAGTTTAGACCAGCCGACCATTACATTTTTAACTTTCACTTCTTTAATTTTTTCATTCATGTTTTCTTTATCTTTAGCTTCAATTGCTGCAATTAATTCTTTAACAACTTCAAGATGAATTCCTTGTGAAGTCAGCTTCTCTTCCTCCTGCACATAAACTCAAAGAACTTGCAAAAAAGCATGCACTCTTTCTTCAGATTCATCACCAACATATTGTCTTTTCCTTTTGATTACATTAATAATTACATCATGGAATTCACATTTGGCAATTCTAAGAATTTTGCCTGAGGTGAATTCAATTTTGCTTCATAGAATTTATTCTTTTAGGACTCGTTTGAGATCCGTTTACCAGGACACCTAGCCAGAATCCTGCGAGATCACTCCTTCTTTATCTCCAACTTCGGACTGCTATTTTGGAATGTTGTTCACTGCCTGAAAACAGCGATCGTGCATCGCACAGTTTTACTAATCTCTCTTTTTACATAAAATCCTCTCAAATTAGCTAAAAGCTACATGCTTTCTTTTACATGTCATCCTAATCTAGAAGTTGTCTATAGTTTTGTAGATTTTTTTACAAGAGATAATATTTAGAATATTAAAAATTGACTAAAATCTAATATTTTTGAACCATGGACACTAACACTAATGTTTAAAATGGCATTGGCTCTCTAAATCTAAAAGGAAGCCACACTCTAGATTTTTTTACACGGTGTGTGTATTAGCGGCATGACAAAGAGCTATTGTGCTCGGATATTATTGAGGATATTTCAGTATTACTGAAAACTAAACTTCAAGAGATGTCATATGTCTTACAGGTCAATTCTCTGGCGATGAATTGCAAAATTGCTGATCTCATGCAACAAGAAAATTTGGGTGCTGAGAATTCTCAGGCAAAAGTGTTATGTGCTGAAATATTTCAGTAAAAAGAGTTGGGTACCCTTCATACAGAGCAAAATTTTTGTTTTCAAGGGTATTTGCAGCAAGAGTTGAAATTTACAGGTTGTAACAAAAAAACCAAAGTACAGTGACAATATAAGATAGTTGACAATAAGGTTAAATTACCTTTGGACAATGTTGATGATTTGCCAAAGTTTACACCATTTATGCAGAAGGATATGGATAAGATTGTAGTCACAAGATGGTCTAATGATCAACAAGCCAAAGATGATTTGGATGCTTTGATAATCTACGATAAGCCACTGGATGCAAAGAGGTTCTACGAAGGCATACCTACTTTGATTCTTCCATATGATCCAGGAGGATGCTATGATAATCTATGTCAACTTACCTACTTGTCATATTACCTAGATGATTTTCCATATGACCCCAGTGGGAACAATGTTGTGAATGGTAAACAAGTTGGCACATACTGAAGGATGTGCAAGTTTCACTATAAGGATATGGAGGTATAGCGACGGTGCTTTTTGATGCAAAATAGTTGCGTCGCTATTAGCATCGCTATTTGCGATGCTAATAACGAGACAAACAAGACGGTACTCGGATGAAAATAAACGCGGGCCGAAATCCGAACGCGTTATTTTGCACGAATACACAAAAGAGAGAGCAAAAGGGAGAGCGAACATCTTGCATTTGAGAGGGAGGGGGAGAGAAAGAGAGAAAGAGGGAGAAGGAAAGCTTCTCACCGCTGCCACCGCCGTTCGCGAAGAAAAGGAGGAAGTGTACGGAGGGCGAAGAGGAGCCGCCGAACCCTTCTTCAAGCCTTTACGGTGAGTGTATTCTTCCTTCTTGCTTTGTTTTTGTGTTTTCTCTTTCTCTTCTACTTGTTTTTGTTAAAATTCATGTGTATTGAGAGAGGGAGAGGAAATGAGAGAGAAAGAGAGGGAGAGGGAGGGAGAGGAAATGAGAGAGGGAGGGAGAGGAAGAGGGAGAAGAAGAGAGGGAAACATTAAACATAATAGGGAAAGAGAGAAAGAGACGGAGAGGGAGGGAGAGGAAATGAGAGAGGGAGAGGAGAGAGAGAAAACATTAAACATAATAGGGAAAGAGAGAAAGAGAGGGAGAGGAAATGAGAGAGGGAGAGGAAAGAGAGGGAAATATTAAACATAATAGGGAAAGAGAGAAAGAGAGAGAGAGGGTGAGGGAGGGAGAAGAAATGAGAGAGGGAGAGGAAAAGAGAAAAGGAAATAAGGAACAAGAGAGAGGGAGGGAGAGGAAATGAGAGAGGGAGAGGAGAGAGAAAAAACATTAAACATAATAGGGAAAGAGAGAAAGAGAGGGAGAGGGTGAGAGAGGGAGAGGAATAGAGTGTTTAATAGGGAAAGAGAGGAAGAGAGAGAGAGGGTGAGGGAGGGAGTGGAAATGAGAGAGGGAGAGGAAGAGAGAAAAGGAAATGAGAGAGGGAGAGGAGAGAGAAAAAATATTAAACATAATAGGGAAAGAGAGAAAGAGAGGGAGAGGGAGAGGGAGGGAGAGGGAAGGAGAGGAAATGAGAAAGGGAGAGGAGATAAGAGAAAAAACATTGAACATAATAGGGAAAGAGAGAAAAAAGGGGGTGAGGGTGAGGAAGCGAGAGAGAGGAGGGAGAGGGAAGGAGGGAGAGGGAAGGAGGGAGAGGTTGTTGTTTTCTTGTTTGTTGTAGTAGTAGTTTTTTTTTTCTTGTTTATTGTTGTTTAGTTTTTTTTTTTGTAGTAGTAGTTTTTTCTTCTTTTCTTGTTTATTATAGTGGTAGCGATAGCGGTAGCGGTAGTCGTGGTCATGGTCATGATCGTAGTCGTAGTCATAGTCGTGGTCGTAATCATAGTCGTCGTAGTTGTGGTTGTAGTAGTAGTGGTGGTTTTCTTGTTTGTTATTGTTGTTATAGTAGTAGTAGTAATAGTTTTTTTTGTTTTCTTGTTTATTGTTGTCTAGTTTTCTTATTTGTTGTTGTTGTTGTAGTAGTGGTAGTAGTAGTAGTTTTTTCTTCTTTTCTTATTTATTATAGTGGTCGTGGTCGTAGTTGTGGTTGTAGTAGTAGTAGTGGTTTTTCGTTTGTTATTGTTGTTGTAGTAGTAGTAATAGTTTTTTTTGTTTTTTTGTTTATTGTTATCTAGTTTTCTTATTTGTTGTTATCGTTGTAGTAGTGTAGTAATAGTAGTTTTTTTTTCTTTTTTTATTTGTAATAGTAGTAGTAGTAGTAGTAGTAGTAGTAGTAGTAGTAGTAGTAGTAGTAGTAGTGGTTTCTTGTTTGTTGTTGTTGTAGTAGTAGTAGTAGTAATAGTTTTTTTTGTTTTCTTATTTATTGTTGTCTATTTTTCTTATTTGTTGTTGTTGTTGTTGTAGTGGTAGTAATGGTAGTTTTTTTTTCTTTTCTTGTTTGTAGTAGTAATAGTAGCAGTAGCAGCAGCAGCAACAGCAACAGCAGCAGTAGCAGTAGCAGTAGCAGTAGTAGTAGTAGTTTTTATAGTAGTTTTCTTGTTTGTTTGTTGTTGTTGTAGTAGTAGTAGTAATAGTTTTTTTTGTTTTGTCTAGTTTTCTTATTTGTTGTTGTTGTAGTGGTGGTAGTAATAGTAGTTTTTTTTCTTTTCTTGTTTGTTGTTGTAGTGGTGGTAGTAATAGTAGTTTTTTTTCTTTTCTTGTTTGTTGTAGTAGTAGTAGTAGTAGTAGTAGTAGTAGTAGTAGTAGTAGTAGTAGTAGTAGTAGTAGTAGTAGTAGTAGTAGTAGTAGTAGTAGTAGTAGTAGTAGTAGTAGTAGTAGTAGTAGTAGTAGTAGTAGTAGTAGTAGTAGTAGTAGTAGTAGTAGTAGTAGTAGTAGTAGTAGTAGTAGTAGTAGTAGTAGTAGTAGTAGTAGTAGTAGTAGTAGTAGTAGTAGTAGTAGTAGTAGTAGTAGTAGTAGTAGTAGTAGTGGTGAGATATGTTTTGTTAAAGAAAATGAGAGAGAGGGAGGAAGAGAAAAAGGAAAAAGGAACGAGATAGAGGGAATAAACATACATCATAAACATACATCATAATAAAGAAAGAGAAAAAGAGAGAGAGATGAAAGGAAAGGAGATAATAAATGGATAAAAAACAAAGGGAGAGTGGTGGGGAGGTCCAGTGCAACACCACGAGATGGGAAACACTCCGACATACGTTAATTTGTGGGTGGATGGGTGGAGACTTTACATACGTTAATTTTTGCTAAGTTATAGGAGAAGAAATCCCTTCTCAAACAATTTAAGAAAGAAAAAAAGAATGATAACAAAAACAAATTGTTTGTCGTAACATAGACAAAATGGAAAATGATGAAGGTCTTGATGTTCAAATTTGTGAGGCGTATCTTAATCAGCGTGTCCCATGTCCTTGCTCTCAATGTAAGCTAGCAATTAGACGAAAACGTCGATTGTCTATAGAACACATACGACGCTTCGGCGAGTTTCAATCTGAGATCATTGATCAGACGATCTTGGATTTTCAACAAATGGTAAGAAAAGTTAATATCAGTCATTCATTGTACTCGCAAGCTAATTGAATACCATATACAAAAAGATTGGGTGTGGCTGGCAAATTTTCTATCCAGGGAGGTGACGTCTCGTCCCAAGGAGGAGAGCACACTTTGTGGCCAATTAGAAGAGTTCGTGGCGTGCGGTGGATGGAGTGCCTGAGCCAATCCACCACTTGGAAGGTACTACCCAGTCTATACCTTCAATACTAGAGGAGATAGATAACCTTCGAGACTTACCTACAATCTTGGAGCCTGAGATGGAGGCAATGATCGATGCATTAATTCCCATAGATGTTGAGACTTTTGATCCGCTTAGAGAGTAAGCATCCATACCATTATATGATGGGTGCCAAGTATCTCGCCTGAAGACACTGCTTGCACTCCTAAGTGTGCAAGCAAAATACAGGTGGAGCGATGCGAGCGTGATCGAGTTGATAAGGTACCTTGTACGTACACTTTCTTAATTTCTTTTCGGCACTATCATTAAAAACATTTGTGCTTTTTCAAAGTGTTTTATGATTTTTTTAAAGGTTATTGAAGTATCATATATTACCACTTGCAAATACTATGCCTGAGTCTCGTGATGATGCACGATATGTTTTACGAGAGCTTGGCATGGACTACAACAATATCTATGCATGTATCAACGATTGCATATTGTTTCAAGGAGAATACGAGACTATGGAGACATGTCCAAAGTATGGTTCTCATAGGTATCGACAGGACTTGCAAGGGCAAACCATCCCTCAAAAAGTTCTTAGACACTTTTCAATTATTCCCTGCATAAACCACATGTTTTGTACGTCTGGCATGGCGAGCTTGACAATGTGGCATACGTAGAATAGGTCCACAAATGGAGTTCAACGAATATCAGCGGATTCATGCACATGGAGCCACATTGACTTTACCTTCCCAAGCTTTGCTTGAGGGCTAAGGAATATTCGGCTCGGTCTTGCAATGGATGGCGTACACCGATTCGTTCTATGCTCAATTTCTTACAGTGTGTGGCCTATAGTCCTTGTCAACTACAATATCCCTCCATGGCTTTCTAGGAAGAAAGAATGTCTAATCCTTAGCTTACTCATCCCCGGCCGCTATAAAGTAAAAAATATGGATGTGTATCTTCGTTCATTAGTTGATGATCTTAAGATTTTTTGGGAGGAGGGGGTTGCTGTGCAAGATATGAGCAAGCGCGATGGTCGACGATCCGCCAATATTCGAGCCATTCTCATGTGGACGATACATGACTTTTCAGGATTCGGAGAGTGCTCAGGTAAATAGGCTTCCGTTCTCATTGGTAATATCTATCATAGCTTGTTCAAGCTTGTATTCACTGGATAGAGGTGTTGGGATAGGTGTGGTTACCTCAGGTTATCATGCATGTCCATTGTGCGGGACACAGTTAGACTCCTGAAGGTCATGAACCATGAAGAAGATGATATATCAAGGACATGCTGCTTTCTTGCCAAAGGGTCATGAACTGAGGAAAGGTTTTCTTGGACGATCTCCAACACGTATGAATGCCCAAAGTTGGTACGAGCTGAAAATGGTCTACACAGAGTCACATCCAAATGAAATGCGATGGTTCTCAGTTTTCTACAAGTTGCCATATTGGACCCACTTAGAGATCAACCACTTGTTAGAATCCATGCATATTTTCAAGAATGTGGGCAGCTTGGTATGGGACCACATCACAGGAAAGAGAGATACTATAGATGCACGAATGGATTTGAAGGAGGTAGGCAAGATGGAGGCGCTTTGGCCGCAGTCGAGTACTGATGGTCGCATGTAGCTACCTCGTGCTCCTTGGGTTTTGTCCACTAAAGAAGAGTGCATTGTGAAGCAAATAATCAAGTTTGTCTGCACTCCAATGGGTATGATGCGTTCTCTCAGGTTTGCGTTTTCTAAAGACAACCAATTATCAGGGCTAAAATCCCATGATTGGCATAAGATATGTCCGGTTTATACTACGAATGGATTCTAAGTGGCCTGCGTATTTTGTTATTTGGAGTGTAGTCATTGTTCATAATGCTTTCTCATTTGTGATATTTTGTACTGCTGATCGCGATTGCAGGATGCCTTACTCCAGAAATATGCGGGGCCATTTACAGGTTGTTGACTTTAGTGCAATGGATCTCACAGAAGGAGATTAACATGTCCTCTATTGAATCCTCGAGGCAGGGAGCAGTGGAGATGGTCTGTCTCTTTGAGAAATACTTGCCTACTAGCATGATCATGATACAAATCCAGCTTCTTGTACATCTTGTAGATGAAGTGGAGATTGCTGGACCTGTCCATATGCGATGGATGTTCTTCTTGAAGCTTCATGAAAACCCTGAAAGGCTTTGTGCAACCATGAGCTCGGCCAGAAGGTAGCATGGCTGAAGGTTGGTTGGTGTCTAAGGCGCTAGTGCATATTTCACAATGGCTACCAATGGTGGATCCAGACAACAGTATGCTATGGTCACTGAAGGATGATGATAGACTGCTTGGACATGTGGTGGTTGGAAATGGGATCGGAAAAAGAATGGATGCTGCAATGGAGGAGAAAGTGAATCTCTTTTGTATGTTGCACCATGCCTCTATGGAGATGTGGCTCGCTAGGTACCAGCAACCTAGGAAAGATCGAGAGGAAGCACGATCTGAATTTGGACGTAGTACGCGCCATCGACCGATTCGATATCTCGAGGGTACGGAGGACATTCCACGGTTTATGTCAACACGATGGTTGCATGGAGCTTTGACCACAGCGTCTTGCGAAGGGGTAGAGGTCTTAACCGAGGAGTGGAAATTCTCGAGGGGATGTAGTCCAAAGGTGATGATGTGTTTAGGATTAGTCGTATCTATATTTTATATGTGACAACTAATTGAGTGTTTCAATGTACAATACAAAATATATAGTGCAATGTGGTCACGTGGACGATATTTTCGCGTGGAGCATATTGACAAAATGCGCTCCACAACAGACTGTGGTATCATGGCAAGGTTCGAGCAAGAGAGCCGATGATGAGCAACGGATCCAAACAAAATTATAGATGAGATGGAGTATTTTGGGAACTTGCAAAATATTGTTACGGTGTATTATTGTAGCTTCTCCATGATACTATTCGATATGCAGTGGTTCAAAGTGGTACTTGAAGGAGCTGGAGCAACAGTTCGACGAGGTCCATCTAGATTTCTCGAAATAGATTTCGAAAAAAAATGGACAGATTTGTGCGACACCTTTGTGTTGCCAACCCATTTTGAACAGGTGCATGAACTCATTTGTTTGTTAATTGTATTACCATATGGTACATGTCACAATAGTTAAATCTCTCTTGTACGTATTTATGAACATGTAATATTCTATCCAAACCCTCGACAACCTCGATGGTGGTATGTTATACCTTTAGCTCCCCGAAGTGCGAGAGTATATGATCAAAGTGATGTTCCGAGCATAGATGATGACAATATGCAAATAGAGGGGTCGATATTGCAAGGGGTGGAGGCCACTGAAAGCTTGAAGCATAGAGCAGCCAGCATCAGGTAAGAATGATGAAAATACAGGAGTCTAAGAATTTTGCGAATGAGGCAGACTCATCCTTTTGTGGTGACATGTCTATCGACCTTCCAGTTTATATTGAGTTGTGTTATGAGATTAACATGGGACCATAGGATACTTCATACTTGGAGCATCCACTTACTCAATTCGTTGACTAATCGCTTATAAGGGTACGTACGATATGCATTTTAAGTAAGATCATTTTTTAAAGATTTATATTACCGTGCTTTATATGATTTAAAATTGATTAGGCTAACATCTTTTTTTGTCTGTGTAGGTGACCTTTGTGGATACTTAGATCATCACGATGAGTCGAGCGATGAGCAATGAGGAGTTGCAGGATATCTTGACGTGCATGTCTCCAGATGAGATGGCGAGATTTAGAGACATGGCGGACCAAGAGCTATCTCGGAGCCACTCTATTAGATGTACTTCGACGCGATCAGATGCTTTAGTTTCGAGTAGACAAGGTTGATACTTCAGACTTGGGCCAAATGGAGAGAGTACTTCAGGGCCAGGGGGATGATGTAGAGATACGGATGTAGTGAGCCCGCGGTCGGCTCGGGATACAGGTGCTACTCCTCGCTCTCGTGGTGGTTCTAGAGAGCATGGCTTAGGTGGTTGCTGTGGAGGCACGGACGTGGTATCTGCGTCTTGTCATTCTGCTGGAGTTACATCACCTCTGGGATTTGTCACACCTATCGGGACATCTACTCTAGTCACTCCAACTTTTTCTCAGCCGTCCCCGCAGATGGCACCCCTATGGGTGCTACTCCTATAGATATTACCCCGATCGGTACACTAGATGTATATGGATCTTCTAGATATGCCCTGGAGCGTGGTCGCAAGTGGGAGAGGACCCATCTTAGGCATACCCTAGAGGGATAGGCCTACCTTGTAGATGATAAGTCAGGAGCCATCATCATGAATGATGAGGAGAGGAGGGTGATGGCTCGCATGAGAGAGTTGTGCCAGAAAGCTTTTTGGCACAATATCTTGGATCATTGGAAAAACATACCAGAGGGGAGCAATGACTACATAGTGGCATCCGTGCATGAGGAGTTTCCAATACCAGTAGGTTTTCTACAAGCTAGATGATGGAGTGCATACATGCATATATGTCACACAAACGATTGGACACACACAAGGCACTCAAGAGTGGGGTTACAAAGCCCGATGGATAGACATGGACGACTGGCGCTGACTGAGGGAGAATGCTATAGATTCTCTAGGACATTGGAGACAACAGAGCAAGGTGATGAGGGCACGACTAGAGGTCGGAGTGGTCTATCATCTTGGGAGTGGCAACTATATGACATATCTAGATGACTTTGTAAGTTTTTCTTTTGTTTTTCTTGCTTATTTTTTTGCAATATCATTTGTACTGACAATCATGTTTTTAATAGTTAGTATTTTGTTTCCTTTGCAGCACTCCATTACAAATCATGATTCGATCGGCCTTGAGACTCGATATGCAGAGAGGCACGGTCTCACTGCATTGATCGACCGATTGTATGGACGTGGTGGCCTTGTAAGTCACTCATCTTTTTTGTTCATAGTTACCATGTTTAATTAGAATGCATTATTGTATGGTGGATTGATGTGTAGTTGTTTCCTTTTTTGTAGAGTCCGTTCGATGCTCCTTTGTGATGGAATGAGCTTTTGGATGGCGATGATCTATAGCTCACCCTTTGATCCCTGGAGCTCACATACCCTTCTTTTTTGGTCACGTGATTTGTGTAGACATTTTCTACGTAGCAGTAATATCTTGACATGATTGTACCAGTCGCTTTCATTATGCAATCATGTATTTATTTCATGTATCAGTGTTATGATTTAAGTACACTGTCTTTATTTACACGAGCATTGTACATAGTGTAGAAACTATTTTGTATGGCCCAAATAAAGCACATAGTGCTATATTGCCACAATTTTTTTTCCCTTCTACCATCGCTATTAGCATCACAAATTTAACTGCACGAGGCGTCGTTATTAGCGTCGCAAAGCATGGTTATTTGCGTCGATATCAGCGTCGCAAATAGTGACACTGATAACGACACTAATACCGATAGTTCTATGGCATTGCTAATAATGATGCTTTTTGCGACGACGGGCGCAAATTTCTTTATTTACATTTTCATCGCTTTTAACGTCGGTATAAGGCCTATATCTTGTAGTATTTGGAGGGGCGAATGTCGTGACCCTGCGTGTCCACCACTGCAAATCTAAGGGTGGAATTTTTTTTCGCCAAGAAATTCATCACATTAATCAGTGTCATTAGGAATTTATTTTTTATTATGTGTGTCTCTTTGTTTGCATTTACATGACGCACGAGCACATGTAGTTAGGCTAGGCACAATTTCTTCATTGTATTCATAATTTTAGGACACGTGGTTAAATCTTTAAGTTTGTCATAACTTGAACACTATAACTTCAAATCTAGTGGTCTATAACTTAATAGATTCCATTTTTCAAGTGCTTTTCAATGATAGGTCACATCATATGGTTTTGAGAAACTTATGGACATGGTATTTGGGTGCCACCTTTTTAGTATTAAAAAAATATGCATTGGGAGATTCCCAAACTCACTAATAGTGTTAGGGGATGACAAGAAAAGATCATGTAGATCTTTCAAATAAACTCTATGCTAACTATGCAATTGGGAAGAGCATGCAAGCTAAAACATGAGAACTAAAGCAGTTATATGATTACAACTTTTGGAAAGGAAGAAGGAGTGCATGGAGTGTTTTTTGGGATGCTTGAGTGGTTCATGTGGGCAGCTTGCATGCGGGAGATCAAAGCACAACAACATAATCTCTAATGTCCATCAGAGACAAATTCAAGAATTGTTTTTAAGAAGCTTGTTGGCGCCTTAAACAAAAGAAGCCAAAAGATATTTTTTGATTTTAAGCTTTTATAAAGCTTTATGAGGTATTGAAAAAATATAAAAGGCAATGAGGAGGTTGCTGGAATTAGCATCAGCAAGCACAGAAGGTGACGAATCTAAAGACGTTGTAGTAGCTGTAGATGAGCCAGAAGGAAAAGGTGACAAGAAACGAAAAGACAAATGAAGCGGAAGCTGATAAAGGTGACACAGAGAAGGCAAGCAGACCGGAGGTAGAAAATGAAGACGTAGCCGAAGCCTTATCAGCAAACATGACTGGCAGAACGAGTGAAGATATAAAGATGAAGACAAATACTTTGGCAAACTCGAAGATGCAAAACGTGTCCAAGATGAAGAGGAAGAACATTGATGCTTTCAAATCGATGCGGACGCATGAGGGGATCATCAAGCTTGCAAGGGACGTGCCAAAAGGAGGTCGATAATGATCGTCAAGCCTACGGAGAACGTGCCAAAAGGACGAACAAGCTGACATTTGACGTTGAGGAGAAGAAGAGTTCGACAAATTGCCTACTACAGTGGACAACTAGAGGAATGAACAAAGGAGTTGCAGTAGTAGAAGATGAAGACAAAGCTGACGACAGGAGTGAACGGGTATAAACGAGGGAAAAGCTATAGTTGAAGACGCAGCGATTGATTTAGTTAGTAATAAAGATAAAGACAACGACTGATCTCCACTGCCAAGGGCCCCGAATACTATTGAGTGTGTTTCCAATGAGTGCCACCTATGCCATTAACTTAACTGTTGAGATTGAAGCTTTTGAGAGAGAGTGTCGAAAAAGACACTTCGAAGTTATTTCTAGAGATAGCATCTCTCCCTGTGAACGCTACTTGAAGCGCTTTGAATGCAACCATGAACAACTGCAACATACTTTGAACACCGCACTAATGTGCCAACCCACCATCATCTCCAACATGTCAATCTATTGTAATGTGGCAAACCGCTTTTCTCTCTCTGACAAATAGCAACACAAAAGAAAGGACCTATTTGATGGCCACCAAGTCGAAAAAAGGAGATAGAACGTCGTTATATTCTAAATTACGTTAGCCAAAACCGACTGTTTGAAGACAATGAGAAAGTTCTGTGCCCTAAACTTGATTGAAGCCTCAAAGTGCATTGCGACAAAAACCACAATCCAAGAGGGATGCTTTGAAAATTATTGAAGAATCTGAGCATCATAACTGTGTTCAAACAAAACTCTTACCACTTATGTGCCATCAAAAGATCCAAACTGTATGATTCCCTCTTATGAGGTCTTCTTAGAGGTGGTTCACCAGAATGGAAGAACTATTCACGGGTTCCAAGGAGGGCTTTTCTTCTAACCAATAGAGGATTATTTTCATCTACCAAGCCTTTAACTTGGTTTCATAGATCTGTCATGAATTTTTGAAGAAGGGTTATGAAGCTCCTTTTCACTAATGGTATTATCAACTTTGGTGTAAATAAGTTATTCCTAGCTCATGAACTTACTGCATCTAAACTTCTTCTTCTTTGTGAATTTTCCACTATTATTCCATGTATCAACATTGACATCCAAACAATTGACCATCTTTCTCCTCATGAGTGATGTTTGAACACCTAGTTTGGTATGTAATTCACTTGTTAGAGTTTCGGATTTGAACTTAGAACTCCCATCTCAAAGCATCCCTATAGCGAGCAACTTTCATGTACCCCTTGCGCGAACCTCATGCGACATCTAGTGAACCCAATGTGAAAGCATCCCTTATAATTATCGAGATGGGAGACTCTTCGAATAAGCCATCCACTTCATCGATTGCTTCTTCCTTTTCAATCGATGAGATGAAGACTTTATTGGAAACTCTATTTTGAGCTATTATAATAGAGAATCAACATATGGAGTTATCTATGCAGCAACAATAGCAATAACATTAGCAACAATTGGATCAACAATGAAGGTTGCTTCAAGAAAAAGAGCATATACATGGAGTGGCCAAGGCGATCGAGGCTGTGGTTAGTGAGCACAAATTATTTGATGGCTGGAAATTTTCAGCCTATCTTATAGCCTTTCAAAGCCAGATGCACTTATTCGGAGCTCCATTCAATTGGAGCAACTATTTCCTACGGCTTGCCATGCCTGCTTTGCGGTTTAGAGTGACAGATCTGTTTGTGCAAGACTCAAACTAGAATGTTTTCAAGAAAGCGCTCAAAGATGAATATTTTTTGGAGGACTATGGTATTGCTACACAGAAGACACTTAGAGAATGGGGTCTATCAGGCCAACAAAGAACTTGTTGCTTTCGAATTATTGTGGGAGTTTGAAGAACACTACGACCAGCTGGATACACTTGAGTAAAGATCCCTAAACTCGGAGAAAGTGGAGTTATTCTTCCAAGTGACCGATCCTGCACTTTAAGATGATTTGGGAGAGCTTCTTGAAGACCATATGCAACTTATGGGATTGAAGAAAGATTGGCAGCATGCTGTTGATGCGGTCTCTACATTGACAAAGAGGTGGAGATGGAAGGCTTGCTTGCAGAACGACATGAAATCACCTCCACCGATCTCTTATCCTACCTTGATTTCTCCTAATTCTCTTGTTGCTCCATCCACTTCATCTTCTATTTCTCATCCTTTGTCTATACCTACTTCTATGCCTATGCCTATGTCTATTCCTGTTGCGGTTGATAGATAATCTACAATACCAACTGTCGAAGATATGATGGAGTGAATTTTAAAGAACTTAAAATACCTACAATTCAAGATGACTAGAAGGGAGCAGCAATCATCTCCTGTTTCAGGACCAACTTCATCTACCCCTGCAAATTCTTCCAAGACGGTAAACTCTCAGGGAGTTGAAGTGCTTGTTAAGGAGAAGTGAAAAAGAGATGATGATCCAGATTCCCAGCTTTCTTATTTAGAACTAGAGCAGAGTATGGTTGAAGTTTAAAAGCTGAAAGTACATGAAGATGAGAAAGCCCCAAAAACAAAAGATCCAAAGTCAAAAAAGCAACCTGAATTTGAGCTGCTTTACGACACTGACTTGAAGAAGATTGAGGAGAATAATTATGATGAGAAGATTAATAATGATGGGCTATTCTGCTCGGATATTATTAATGATCTTTCAGCATTGCTGAAAACTGAAAATCAAGAGATGTCATATGTCTTACAGGTCAATTCTCTGGCGATGAATTGTGAGATCGCTGATCTCATGTAACAAGAAAATTTGGGTGCTCAGAATTCTCAGCAAAAAGTGTTCTTTGCTGAAATATTTTAGCAAAAAGAGTTGGGTATTTTTTATACACAGTAAAATTTGTGTTTTCGAGGGTATTTGCAGCAAGAGCTTAAATTTGCAGGTTGTAGCAAAGAAGCTAGAGTACAACAACAATATAAGACAGTTGACAATAAGATTAAATAACCTTTGGATAGTGTTGATGATTTGCCAAATTTTACACCATTTATGGAGAAGGATATGGATAAGATTGCAGTCACGGGATGGTCTGATGATCAACAAGCCAAATATAATTTGGATGCTGTGATGAACTACGACAAGCCGCTGGATGCAAAGATGATCTACGAAGACATACTTACTTTGATTCTTCCATATGATCCAAGAGGATGCTATGGTAATCAATGTCAACTTACCTACTTGTCATATTACCGAAATGATTTTCCACATGACGCCAGTGGGAACAATGTTGTGAATGGTAAACAAGTTGGCACATGTTGGAGGATGTGCAGGTTTGGAGGGGCGGATGTCGTGACCCTACGCGTCCACCATTGCGAATCTAAGGGCAGAGTTTTTTTGACAAGAAATAGATCACATTAGTCAACGTCATTAGGAATTTATTTTTCATTATGTGTGTCTCTTTGTTTGCATTTGCATGACGCACGAGCACATGTAGTTAGGCTAGGCACAATTTCTTCATTGCGTTCATAAATTTTTTTGTGGAAGCATAGCTCGATTGATTGCATAGCATGGATTCTAATTGCAAACTGCATGAGTGATTGGGCACGAAGTTCTTTTCCAAAGCATGTTCTTGATAGGGCACGTTGCATGGAAAAACAAGTTCATATGAAGAAATCCGTTTTGAGAACTTAAGGATCAAAGGAAAAGGTCGTAAGTTTTACATTGTTAGCGAGTATTTCTTGAAGGGACATGTATGTCAAGTGTTCTAGCCTACAAGAAGCACATGAAGAGTTTGATAAGTTGCCATGTTGAAGCATTGCATCATAGGGCATAATGATAATTGGAATACATATATGTTCATTGAATTGGCCACAATTTATGAGTATGTAGTAAGAATCCAAGGAAGAAAATGATCCATTATACAAATTTCTATTTTGACTATGCCAAATGATGATACTATTCATCCAGTTTCTGATTTGACTCGATATAATACTGAGGTTCGAATTTACATTGATCAACAGCTCCACAATCAACAGATTAAGTCTCCAATCAATGTTCTTCCATTTCTTTCCCAATTGATGAAGAGTTATATTGGGAGGGGATGACAAGAAAAGATCATGCAGATATTTCAAATCAACTCCATGCTAACTATGCAATTGGGAAGAGCATGCAAGCTAAAACATGAGAACTGAAGCAATTATCTGATTACAACTTTTGGAAAGGAAGAAGGAGTGAATGGAGTGTTTTTTGGCATGTTGAGTGGTTCATTTGGGCGGCTTGCATGAGGGGAGATCAAAGCACAGCAACGTAATCTCTAATGTCCATTAGAGACGAATTCAAGAATGTTTTTTTTAAAGCTTGTTATTGGAACCTTAAACAAAAGAAGTCAAAAGAAATTTTTTGATTTCAAGCTTTTCTAAAGCTTTATGAGGCATCGAATAAATATAAAAGGCAATGAGGAGGCCACTGGAGTCGACATCAGCAAGCATAGAAGGTGACGAATCTAAAGACGTTGTAGTAGCTGCAGATGAGCTAGAAGGAAAAGGTGACAAGAAACGAAAATATGTACGAAGCGGAAGATGATGAAGGTGATGCAGAGAAGGCAAGTACACCGCAGGTACAAAATGAAGACATAGCTGAAGCCTCATCAGCAAACAAGACTAGTAGAACGAGTGAAGATTTGAAGATAAAAACAAATACTTCCGCAAACGAGAAGTTGCAAAGGGTGTCCACAAGGAACTTTCAATCGATCCCCATATAGGAAAAAAAGAGAACTTCCCACGGAATTCCCTAGTTGAAAATACATATAAATGGGGAAAGTAAAAACTAGGGAAAATGGAACATTTCCTAGTGAGAATAAGTAGGGAATCACATAAGACCTTTCCTATGTAGGAAATATTTCCTACATAGGAAAATACAAAATTTTCTATGTAGTAAATAGTTCCTATATAGGAAATATTTCATATATAGGAAAAAATTTCTAGAGGTGATTCCCTAGGTACTCTCACTAGGAAATCTCTCATTTTTCCTATTTTTTTACATTCCCTACTTATATGTACTTTCAACTAGGGAATTCCTTGGGAATTCTCTTTTTTCCTTATCACTTTATCTACTTTGCCCTTCCTCTTAGACAAGCTAATATCAAACAAGAAATTGCACAATAAATTTTTAACTAGAAAATTATATAGAGAATGTCATCATTTCTAAGTAAGGATCAATAACATACATCTAATGATCAAAATAGATTAAACAAATTCAGACATCAACATCTACTTCTAGCAACCAAAAGAAAAAGGAAAATAATTTTAAAGGAGCATAGAACTAAAAACTAATTAAGCAACATGTGTGTCTTGATTGTTTTATCCCTTAAATCTCCAATATGTTGCAAAGTAATAAATGTTTCAGTAATCTCTCAAATCTCCAATATGTTAAAAAGCAATAAATTCTTAACTCAAAGTAGAAGTTATGCTAAACTTCCACATCATCTAAACTAATCACATTGCTATTTTTGTTTAATACAACTTTGCCATTTCCTAGTAGCCAATAAAGAATCTCCTTAATCATATCATCACTTGTTGGCTTTTTGTATCCTTAATCAAGACTCGAAAGCTAGCTTCAGTTTTTTTGAGATTCATGTATGTACTCTTTAAAGAAAAGTACATATAATGAATTGTAGGCACACCAAGATACTTCAAAAGTATGGTTTCCATGTTCTCTTTTGTCATATTAACCTGCATTGAATAACAAAAAGAGAATAAGTAACTTATTATACTATGTATAGATAATTAAATGACACGAATTATAATATGAAAAGCCATAAATTTAACAACATGACTATTATATATATATATATATATATATATATATATATATATATATATATATATATATATATATATATATATATATATATAAACTATAAAACTACCCTTTAAGCATCATTTGAAAGGTTAATCTCAAAGCTACAAATTGAACTACATGACTACAATTATATATATCTAATTAAAATATAAATTAACAATAAAGTTACCCTTTGAGTATCATTTGAAATGTTAATCTCAATGCCTTGGTTTGGGAGATCTTTAAATTCCTAATTCAAAATAAAATAAAAAATTTAGATTATGCTTTTCATGTATGACATAAACAAAAATATAAACATTTACATCTAGCACCTTTGGTTCTTTTTCGTTGATATTTGTACCTCGTTTCATGCTCCTTTATTGCAAAAGATCCTTCATCTTCTCACTTGGCTAGTCAACATGTAAAATAAACAGTTATGTAATAAATCATATCTTTAGTTATTCACTAAACTATGACGCTATTGTTCTCTCACAAACATATATCAAATACCTTCCTCTTTCTTTGACTTTTTCGAGATGTTTCATTAATGTCATCATCTGAATTAGCCTACATTCAAAACTAAAATTAATAATCACATTAAAAACATTTATATAGGAAAAAAAGTTACATACCTTATCATTGCTTGAACTATGGATACTTTGTTCTAGAGTTTCTTGACGTTTAGTTGAGTACATTATTTTGTCTAAACCATGTGACAATAACTTTGAAAAGTTGGCACAATTTTCCATATCAAGTGTCTCATCTTCATTTTCAACATCCTACATTTTAAGCATGTAAAGGATAAGATACTGTTAAGAACATGAATCATATGGTTAATCTTAAATTTAATATAAAGCAAAGAACCTCATCGGATGTATAACATTGAATTTCTTCAAAGCTCTTTTCTTCCTCCACGAACATATTCATCTATGGGAAATGAAAGTTAATGTATAAGTATCTGTTAAAGAAAGTTATTAGATATGAGCTTAAAAGCATTACCTGCAACAATGATAAATCTATTTGCTTGTATTGTTGTCCTTCAAAGGAGCTACTTTCTTCAAGAGGCTACATCAACAAAATAAGATCATGTGTATACATCAAATATCTCCAAAATATGTGAAATCAAGTACAAAAATGATAAACATATAAGATTATAAGATACCTTTTACCTTGTTCATTCGAAATATCATCCATGCTAGGAATGTATACATCAAGTTGATTAGAATCAATAGTATCAACATATGGTTTATTCTGCCATCAATAGACACCCCTAAATAAGTATGGGAGAAAAAGAACCAATCCTACACTTATGATATCAAACTTATAAATCATATCATCGTACCATTGATGATGTTATGTCATTTGATACATTTTGAAGCTTATCTATATCATCCACTCCAAGAGATGCGGATAATTCTCTCTATATGTCATAAGATTAATAGTTCCATAACTAAGAATCTACACCTCAAATATTAGAAAAGCCAATTAAAAAAAGTAACAATCAACTTACCTTCTTTAAAATATCTTTTTTCTTCAAATACTTTCTTTCATCTTGCTTTGTACCCTTCCACCAGTCATATATGTCATTCTCTCTCCATATGTACTCACATCCAGTAAACTTCAATGGTAAAATCTCATGGTGATTCTTTGATATGATTTTCATGAGATACTCTTTATTCACATTTTTATAACGTAGATCATCTGGGTTTAAGGTTTCAAACCACCTATGTACTCGATGATAATTTTCGAGCATGACAGTGTGTTGACTTTTAAAGTATTCAACCAAAAGCTTTTTTCCATAAAGTCTACCACTACAAGGATTTAAGCTTATAGCGACGGCGAGTAGCGACGGCGGGTAGCGGTGTCCCTATTTGCATCGCTATTTGCATTGCAAATAGGCGACGCATATAGGGACGCTCCACAGGGAAAAAAAACAGGTCGAAATCGAGCGCGGCTTTATTTCGCATTTTCGCATTTTGTGTTTTGAGAGCGAGAGCGAGGGAGAGAGCGACCGTCGTGAGAGAAGGAGAGGAAGAAGACTTGCTGCCGCCGCCGCTGTTGTTCGCGAAGGAGAGGAAGAGCCTTCATCGTGAAGAGGAGCCGCCCCACAGTCACCATATCTCATCGGTGAGTCTCCCTCTCTCCTTCTTTTGCTTGTTTAAGGTTTAAATCACTTTCTCTTTTGCTTGTTTAGGAGAGGAAATGAGAGAGAAAGAGAGGGAGAGGGAGAGAGAGGGAGAGAAAGAGAAAGAGAGGGAGAGGGAGAGGGAGAGAGAGGGAGAGAAAGAGAAAGAGAGGGAGAGGGAGAGGGTGGGGAAGGAAATGAGAGAGGGAGAGAAAGAGAAAGAGAAAGAGAGGGAGAGGGAGAGGGAGGGAGAGTGCATTCTCTCTCTCCCTCTCCCTTTTTCTTTTGGAGAGTGTTAGGATATATTGTGAGAGGGAGAGGAAATGAGAGAGAAAGACAGGGAGGGAGAGAAAGAGAGAGAGAGGGAGAAAGAGAAAGAGAGGGAGAGGGAGGGGGAGGAAATGAGAGAGGGAGAGAAAGAGAAAGAGAGGGAGAGGGAGAGGGAGAGGGAGAGGGAGAGAGAGTGCATTCTCTCTCTCCCTCTCCATTTTGCTTTTGGAGAGTGTTAGGATATATTGTGAGAGGGAGAGGAAATGAGAGGGAAAGAGAGGGAGAGAGAGGGAGAGGGAGAGAAAGCGAAAGAGATGTATACTCAAATGGATAGCTTTATGGAGATGTATGTCTACTCAAATGGATAGCTTTTTTCTACTCAAGATGTAGTCCACCTGTGTGTGTATATATTGGAACGATAACATATCCATGATTATGGTAATGGTATGCACTTTGCTTTTTTTATGTGTACCATTACATCAACTCCTTAAAAGGGCTAAAAATTAGTTATACACTTTATAAAGTTTAATTAGGAGATTTAAGATGCACGATAATAGACTTATCGATAATGGTATGCAATGTGCTTTACCATGGGCCACGTTGTCGTATTGCTGTGCATTCGAGGTGTGAAAACCACCCAAAAGTTGTGTGTGGGATTTGATACTTTGTACATATTTAGTTGTTGTGTTTATACTTTTGTTCTACGTGGAAGAGGGTTTGGAGTAAGAGGAATTAATCAATAATGCTTTGGTTGACATGTATGTCAAATGTGGAAGTTTAAACGAAGCGCATAAAGTCTTCAAGGGCTTGCTGGAAAGAAATTAAGTGTCATGGAATGCTTTAATGACAGGATATATTCAAAATGGGTTCAGTCTCATTGTCTTGGATCTCTTTAGGGACATGCAACAGGAGGGTGTGGTTCCAACTAGAGCTACTTTTCTATGCACCTTAAAAGCTTGTGGCACAGAAGGAGATTTAGAAACACGGCATAGCATACATTCTGAGATAACTAGGAGAGGACTTGAGAAAGAGCTATACATGGGAAGTACAATGGTGGACATGTATGGGAAATGCTACTCTCTTGCAGAAGCAGTCCAAGTGTTTGATGGGCTGCCAGTTCAGAACATAGTCTCATGGACTGCACTTATTATAGGATACATCCAACATGGACACGGCAAGGAAGCACTGAACTGTTTTGAATGGATGTAAGGAGAGGGTCTCTCTCCTGATGTTGTCACCTTTGCTTGTGTTCTGAAAACCTGTGGTAGTATAGGAGCTGCCGACAAGGGGAAAGTTATACATGCTAAGATCATTTGAGAGGGGCTATTGGAAAAGGATGTTTTGCTTGGTGCTGCACTGCTGGACTGCATAATGCTCTTGCTGAGCAGTTGAGGGAAGATCCCTTCTTAATGTGCAACTGGGATGCACTATTAGAGCAGCTTGCTGCAGCCAACCAGATTCTACTCCAGGTTCCAAACAGATATACCATGCACTAACCTATGGGTGGTTGTGTGGTGGAATCATTGAGAAAGCTACTGGAAAAGTTACACAAGCTGCTTTTGGAATTGGTAGAGCAGAAAAAATTCTAGGCATTCAGGTCTGTGCTTATAAAAATGGAAAAGTTATTATTGATTCAGCTGGGGGGGTTTCTTGGGAAATATGATTCCCGCCCTGTCCAACATGACAGTTTATCTCCCGTATTCTCAGCTACCAAAGGTGAGACAACATGGCTTCTTCACTGGTTGATAGATCAAGGAAAATCTTTTCTGTAACAAAAAGCTGCGTGCTGTATGGCAAAAAGGGGGGAAAAAGAACAGTATTTTTGGGGAGGGAACATGGTGATTGTCGTCTGGTCTGGGAAAAAGGGAGCGATCTCTGTATTGAAGGGGAGAGCCTAAGTTGCAGGGAGGAGACGACAAACATGGTGATGCGGGAGAACCCCACAGCAGCACAGAGGACCACCAATCTAGTGAGTGCCTCCAATTTGACACGGGGTGTAGCAAGGAAGATGAATCTAGTGAATGCTCTCAATCAGATACGAAATGCAAAGTAGAAACTAGGGATGAATCAAGAGGCAAACAGGAAAAGGATGTATCTCAGAGGCCACGACGTAAGGCGGGAAAAGCAGCGATGACGCCTGGCCTAGAGAAAAAGCAACGTACAGACAGTATGAAGGAAGATACTTGCTACTTCCGAGATAACAGATAAAGATGATGGTGGTGATGAACTGGGTACAGTTTCTTGGATTGTGATAAGCAATGTACATGAAAAAGCTGCCTTTGAGCAGAATGCAACTCTGAAGAAACAGAAAATAGCGCAAAACATCAAGCAAAGGGCCTCAACAAGGAAAACCAAGCGCGCAGTAAGCTCATCCTCAGCCAAGGAAATCGCATCAGCTATTAAATATGTGCAAGACGTGATATGTGCAATCGAGAAGGGGACTGAAACTTTATGCACTTAAAGAAATCGAGCAGAGAATGGAGAAGAAAGCTATTTGGCAATTACAGAAGGCATAGGAGTAGTCATAGCATGATTCGTAGCAGTAACACAGTGTATTCCTGCAATTCTCTGCCACACCATTCCATGAGACTGGAATGAAGCTCTCTGTGATGCCTAGCTCGAATGAAAATGCTACAACAGAGGACAAATAAACCGACATCACCCAGACCAGCATGTCACCGACATCGTCTTGGTGCGTAGCCAAGTAGACAGCAGATGACTCCACCCTCCAAGCGGCCTTGGACTATGCCTGTGGCCAGACTCTTGTAAACTGTAGACCTATCAAGTATGGTGCTCCTTGCTTCCTCCCTAACATCGTACTGAATCATGCCTCTTATGTATTCAATAGCTACTACCAGATATATGCCAAAGGTGCCGCTACATGCAATTTGGAAGATTTCTGAATTCGAATGAAAAGTGTTATTGAAAGGAAGAAGCTTGAATTGCTTTAGCTTCTTGCACTGTGGCTCAAGTGGCAACAACTGAACTGGATAAACAGAGTGCTGGAAGCTCATCTTCAGGATTTCCAGAGTTTCTGATGACAGCAAAGAGTGGAAATCTTGTGCCCATGTTTTAGTGCATATTCCGTGACCATTTGACACTTGTATTGGCCTATCGCTGCTTAGTAAAAGAGGACGACAGGGAAGCTCCCAACTTCCTATTTGAATCAGTGGATGGTTAATCGGCATCTACCATTGCAGAGGGAATTTCAGAGCGTGATGGATTTCCTGCAAATGTAGATGACATCTTCCTCACAGATGATGCAGGTCCTGGGGTTCATATGATTATGCAATTCCTTATCGCATCTAGGAATGATGGCATTCTTTGTCCTGTTCCACATTGCCCTCTGTACTCTTCAGCAATTGCACTTTAGAGTGGGCTTTGGTTCCTTACTACTTGAATGAAAGCTTTGGATGGAGTCTAGAAATATCTGAATTAAGGCTATGGCTAGATGCTGCTTTTGCTGCAGAAATCAATGATAGAGCTGTTGTTGTCATCAATCCTAGAAATACAACAAGAAAATCAGACAGTGTGCTCACAGATCATTGGAGTCATAACAGAAATAAAAACAGAGACTCGACATTATTTTCTCATCTTGCTTATACGCTTGATTGATCTTCTATTTTGGAATTTCTCAAGGACCTCTGTGGTCACGACTTTGCTTTCGAAAACCCTTCGACAATGTACATTGATGACTCTTTAAGATGGCTTAAAATTGGTAATATCCTTCATAATGTCCAAGTAGGGGATCTAATTGTGATATGCATAATTCCTTTTTTTTTGTATTAACTTTATAGGCATAACAAATTAGTAATCATGCCAACTAGTCAATGGAAGGACTATAAGAAAATGATACCCTAGCTAATGGTCATTATGGTACTTCATCAAAATGAACCCAAAAGTATTGCCATAGAAGAAGAATCCCTTAAATTGAGCATAGGATATTTTCTTCAAATGTTATGACTATGAGTATAATTGATTGCAACAAATTTTACTTTGAGAAATACCTACCCACTAGCATGCTCATGATACAAATCCACCTTCTTGTGCATCTTGTGGATGAAGTGGAGATTGCTGGACCTGTCCATACACGATGGATGTTCTTCCTGGAGAGCTTCATGAAAACCCTGAAAGGCTTTGCGTGAGGTGAATTCCGATGTAGTACGCGTCATCAACTGATTTGATATCTCGAAGGCATGGAGGAGATGCCAAAGTTTATGTCAACGCGATGGTTGCATGGAGCCTTGACCGCAGCATCTCGCAAAGGGACAGAGGTCTCAATGGAGGAGTGGGAATTCTCGAGGGGATGTAGTCTAAAGGTGATGAGGGGTTTAGAATCTGTCGTATCTAAATTTTATATGCAACATCTAATTTGAGTGTTTCAATGTACAATACAAAATATATAATGCAGCGTGGTTGCGTGGATGGCATTTCCACGTGGAGCGTATTGACAAAATGCGCTCCACAATGGACTGTGGTGTCATGGCAAGGTTTGAGCAAGAGAGTCGGCAACGAGCAATGGATCCAAACACGGTTGTGGATGAGATGGAGTATTTTGGGAACTTGCAAAGTATTATTACGGTGGATTACCGTAGCTTCTCCATGATACTATTTGATGTTCTATGGTTCAAAGTGGTACTTGGAGAAGCTGGAGCAACAGTTCGACGAGGTCCATCTGGATTTCTCAAAATAGATTCTAAAAAAAAATGGACGGATTTGCGCGACACCTTTGTGTTGCCGGCCCATTGTGAACAGGTGCATGGAGTCAGTTGCTTGCTAATTGTATTACGACATGGTTTATGTCACAATGGTTTGAACTCTCTTGTACGTGTTTGTGAACAGGTAATCTTCTATCCAAACCCCCGACAACCTCGATGGTGGTATGTTATACCTTCAACTCCCCAAAGTGCGAGAGTATATGATCAAAGTGATGTTCCGAGCATAGATGAAGATAATTTGCAAATAGAGGGGTCGATATTGCAAGGGGTGGAGGCCGTCGAAAGCTTGGAGCCAGCATCGGCTAACAATGATGGAAATACAGGAGTCCAAGAATTTTTTGAGAACGAGGCGGACTCATTCTTTTGTGGTGACATGTCTATCGACCTTCCAGTGTATGCGGAGTTGTGTCAGGAGATTAACATGGGACCATAGGATACTTCATACTTGGAGCATCCACTTACTCAATTCATTGACCAATCTCTTATAAAGGTACATAAGATATGCATTTTAAGAGAGATTTTTTAAAAATAATTTATATTAATGAGCTATGCATGATTTAAATTGATTATTCTAACATTATTTTTTATCTGTGCAGGTGACATTTTCAAGATGAGTCGAGGGATGAGCGATGAGGAGTTGCAGGACATCTTCGCATGCATATCTCCAGACCAGCTCACAAGATTCAGAGAGACGGCAGACCAGGAGTTATCTCGTTCTTTGTCAGGGCGCTCTACTAGATCTGCTTCAGCGCGATCGGATGCTTCGGCTCCAAGAAGACGATCTCGACGCTCACGACTTGGGCTAGAGGGAGGTAGTGCATTGGGATCAGGGGGATGCTACTGTGGAGACACACATGTGGTGTCTCCATCTCATCGTTCAGCTGGAGCTGCGTCACCTCTAGGATTTGTCACACATGTGGGGACGTCTACTCTAGTTACTCCGGCTTTTGGGCAACCGTTAGCAAAGGGGTGCCACTCCGAGAGAGATTACCCCCGTCGGTACACCGGATGTAGAGGGGTCTCCTGGATATGCCCAGGAGCGTGGACGCAGATGGGAGAGGGCCCATCTTAGGCACACTCCTAGGGGTTATGGATATCTGGTCGATAGTAGGTCATGAGCCATCATCATGAATGATGAGGGGAGGAGGGTGATGGCTCGCATGAGAGAGTTGTGCCAACAAGTTTTTCGGCACAACGTCTTGGATCATTGGAAGAACATACCGGAGGGGAGCAAGGACTACATAGTAGGATCCTTGCACGAGGAGTTTCCGGTGCTAGCCACAGTAGATAGATTCTCTACGGGCTAGATGATGGATTGCATGCATGCATACATATCACATAGACGATCCGACATACGCAAGGCAATCAAGAGTGGGGCTGCAAAGCCAGAGTGGTTAGATGCAGATGACTGGCCTGACTTAGGGAGGAGGCTACAGATTCTCCAGGACGTTGGAGTCAGCAGCGGAAGGCGGCGAGGGCACGACTCAAGGCTGGAGTGGTCCATCATCTTGGGAGTGGTGGCCACAGGACATATTTGGAGGCCTTTGTAAGTTTTTCTTTTGTTTTTCTTGTTTGTTTTTTTGAAATATTCTTTGTACTGACAATCATGTTTCTAACAGTTAGCATTTTTTTTTCTTTGCAGCACTCCATTACAAATCGCGATCCGATCGGCCTTGAGACTTGATATGCAGAGAGGCACGATCTCAATACATTGATCGAACGATTGTATAGACGCGCCGGCCCTGTAAGTCACTCATCTTTCTTGTCCGTAGTTACTATGAGATATTTGAATGCATTATTGTATGGTGGATTTATGTGTTATTTCTTTTTTTGCAGAGTTCGTTCGATGCTCCTTTCCGGTGGGACGAGCTTTCGGGGGACAAGGATTTGTAGCTCGCCCTTGGATCCTTGGAGCTCACACAAGTTTATTTTTGAGTCGCCTGATCTATGTAGACATTTTCTATGTATTAGTGATATCCTGTCATGATTGTACCAATCGCTTTTTATGCGGTCATGTATTTATTTCATGTATCAGTTTTATGATTTCAGTATACATTCTTTTTGTTTGCAAGCACTTTGTATACAGTAGTGCAGAAACTATTTTGTATGGCTCTCATACAACACACAGTGCTATATCTGCCCTACCACAAAATTTTTTTATCCTTGTTACCGTCGCTATTAGAGTCGCAAATTTTACTGTTCGCGTCGCTATTGCCATCGCTATTAGCATCGCAAAACGTCCCTATTAGCGTCACTATTGGCGTCGCTATCAGTGTCGCATTTGTGACCCTGATAGCGACGCCAATAGCGATGCCAATACCAACGTTTCTATGGCGTCGTTAATAACGATGCTTCTTGCGATGATGGGGGTAAATTTTGTTGTTTGTATTTTCGTCGTTTTAAACGTCGATATAAGGCCTATATCTTGTAGTGTACCCTCTTCTCTAAAATTCAACATGGGTGGCCGATAGATATCATCATATGATGGTATGCGTATCACTCCTATTGATACTCAAGTGATCAAATATCATTAGTTAGTATAACCATTTCAAAAAATGACTCATTATCAATATAAGAAAGCTGGTAATACTTGATTCTTGGCTTGAAGAAGTGTTAAGGCAAGTAATCTCAATGTCTTCCTTTCTTGCATTGTCTCTTGTGTCATCTTTAGTAACTTGTTTACCTATATATACATAGAGTTAACCAAAGCTCACGATAATACAAGGTTATGAAAAATTTCAATAACACAAAAGAAAGTAATTAGATATTTTGTATCAATTCGGGTCACCAAATTTGTACAAGTTTTTGATCCTTAAGGTTGGTACCTGCATCTTGACTTGAAGAAACATTATTGCAAGTAACCTCCTGATCTTCGTTTCTTACATTACCTCTTTTCCCACCTTTTTTTGTTCTTTAATCTATATTTATATATATACACACAATTACTCAAAGTTTAAAAATATGAATAACTATGAATATTTTAAATTAGACAAAGAGACTAATTAAAGCTATTTAATCTCAAAATGAATCACATAATAAAGCAAAATGTAAAATATGTACAAATTTTTATTTTCAAAGTTTAGTAGAAATAAAGACATATACCTGTATTGTGATTTGAAGAGACATTAGGGCCAATGACCTCCTTACCTTTCATTGTTCCATTATCTCTTGTACCATCATTTGTGATTTGTTACCTTTATGTACACATAATAAACCAAAGTTTAGAAACATAAGAGACATTTGTAAAACATCAAAACACGCATTTGTAAAACATCAAAACATCAAAACATGCATACCTTTTTTTCCCTATTCTTTATACAATCTGATAGTAAATTGAGCAGGTGAAAACAAGGAATTCATTGTTCATACTTTTATGGGCTCACCAACTTCTCCTTCTGGTTTGAAGCATCTTACATACTTCCTGTTGAACAGTGCGCGAGGGAGACGAGGAACGGAGGAAGAGAGAAGAGAAGAGAGACACAAGACACCGGAAGTGGAACCCCATAAGTGCATCAAGTGAGCACACATTAGCTGCAACATCAACTCCTTAGCTAGAATAGATAAAACATCAAGTCGAATAAACATAAGCTTGAACAGACGAATCAACTAAAAATAGACAAACAACAACTGGAAACAATGAAACATCAGCTAGAACAACTCAACAGCTGGAATAATAATGAAACATTAGCTGGAACATTTCAACAGCTGGAATAAGAATGAAATGAAATATCATCCCATCACCTCAAAACATTTCTTATAAACAAAGCGTGGAATAATTTCAATGCATTAGCTGTAATATAGATGAAATGATATGAAATGTAGCATGAAGAGCCAAAAATCAACTGGAAGAAAGAAACATTTAGAATAATCAAATGATAAACAAAATACCGACAATCATCAGCAAGAGCTCATCAATTTTCTTACTGCTGCTCAGAGCCCAAGCAAACATCTCACCAAACTGCTTCTGGGACTCTAGGAACATCTTTGTATGCCTGGCCTCCAGATCATCACGAAATCGCTCAGACTCTCTCTGCATCTGCAGTTTCATCTCTTCTAATCTGAGAAAGCGCTCCCCCAAAGTGCGGATCACGGAGACCAATTTGGAGAGTGGAATGCTATCAACTAGGGGCTGTTGATGCTGCAAGCTGGACTTTGAAGAAGTCCTATGGTTGAGGAATCTGTCCATCTTGAAAGCCTTCGTGGCCTCATAGTCTATACTGCGGCTGCGCTTCTTGTGGAGAGATGTGTAAGAAGTATCATGGTCATCCAGAGACCGGTTGCGATACCAGCATTATCACTTATGGGACCATATGCATCTATGGCTAGACAGGTGGCAATGGTACAACGCATTCCAAGAGCTACAACTGTGATCCCATACATGGCTACTAGGGTATGGCTGACATAGATGGCAACAGTAATAGCAAATATTGGAACAATTACAGACTTGTAGCCAAGTGCCAAACCAAAGATGACATTGGTAGCAGCTCCTGTCCTACAAGAATCAACAACATCCTAGACTAGTTTGTATGTATTGCCGGTGAAATACTTTGTAACGTAGCCAATTACCAACCCTGCCCAAAGGCCTACTCCAATGCAAAAAAATAGTTTCCAGTTTTGAACCATCTTTGCAACACCGTTAGGATCATATATGTAAAACGTGGATGGTAGTGCCAGCCAACAAACAAAAGCTGCACCGAATGTCATTAAGATGGTGGATATCAACAATTGTCTCTTCAGTGTAGATTCAATATCCCTTAGATTTGAGATCTCGAACACATAAGTTGCGAACAAGGTTGTGATGAGGCATACCGCAATGCCCATAGAGCTAATGAGTAGAGGGAAGCACATAGCAGTGAAGTCATGATTTGTGCCAAATGATGACATGGAAGCCACAACAAGAGCTACGCAAGAAGCTTCAGCAAAGGATCCAAACAAATCTGAACCCATTCCAGCAATATCTCCCACATTATCACCCACATTGTCAGCAATGATCACTGGATTTCGGAGATCGTCCTCTAGGACATTCCTTTCTACTTTTCCAACAAGATCTGCTCCAACATCCCCAGTTTTGGTATAGATTCCACCTCCAACCCTTTCAAATAGAGCCACGGATGAGCATCCAAGCCCATAGCCAGTGATGGCCTCAAAAAGGCCCTCCCAATCATCCTTGTAATAAAGCTGGAACAATTTTATAGTGATATATAAAACTATGAGGCCATTAGCAGAAGTAATAAACCCAACACCGAACCTGATTGGAAGGCGATTTTGAATACTTTTCCTATCCCTTTTCTGGCTTCCAAAGTTGTGTGAGCATTTGCATATGTTGCGATCATCATGCCCAAAAATCTTGACACTATGGACCTCAAAGCTCCCAATATAAATGCAACTATAGTGAAAATCACTGTAAAGAGAGCTGGGGCACATTCCTGCTTTGGATCGTAT